>NC_053024.1:707529159-707645052 GCF_003073215.2 Triticum urartu | reverse complement strand
GCTTGAGCAGCCGCATCATTCCCTTTTGTTACAGCCACTTGCAGCTCTTGGATGATTTTTTTTTGACAAAAGAGAGCACTCTCTCCGATTTCCATTAAAAGAAATCACCATGTCTTACAGGCAAAGCGGAGAAACTAAAGATGCATCATAAAACTCCACCCCCCCTACGTAGTTATCACTGCCCTACTGAGGAGGGGAGGAAAGCCATCCCTTCCCTCCCAACTATCCTCAAGGCAATAACCTACAAGAGTGATCCAAGGCCTGGATTCAGAACAAGAACTCAGCCCTGGAATGGAAACATGTTTGTTTTTAACAGAGGCATACATCATGATTAAAGTCTTATCATCGAAAGATCAAAGGCTGACTGAAAAAACAGAATGGGGCAAGCTTTATTGCAGTGGAAGCAGTTGTTCTTCGCAGCAACAGAATTCGTCCTGAAGTAGATTAGCTTATCACCCCAGGATTCTCCCGGTCTTCAGGCACCATCCATGAGCTGCTTTGAACACTTCTTCCGCCACCTCGCTTACTTGTCTCACTCCAGCCTCCGTCATCTTACTTCTTACGGGGTTTGTCTGCAAAACATTCCAATCATTTAGATTTTTGAGAAGCAGGTTAACAGGCACACAAGGGTCATTCACCCTATTGTTATAAAAAATAACGATGTTCCTTAGTTTCCAAATGGTCCAGCAAATTGCTGAGATGCCTATCATGACCAAAGCCTTTTCTTCTTTTCCAAAGGTCTTTACCCAGGTTTTCATTACTGCATCCAGGTTATCTGGAATGTTTCTCAAATTAAAAGCACATTTCAAAATGTTCCACAACAATGTAGCAACTGAACAAGATAGGAAAAGGTGATTGATATTTTCTTTACGTCCACAAAAGGGACACCTATCATCTCCTTTCCATCCCCTGCAAAGCAAATTGTCTTTGGTAAGTATACTATTCCTAAGAGCCAACCACATGAACACCTTGATTCTGGGTGGCATTTTAATCTTCCACATGTAATGGTGTGGATATTTGATACCATTTTCAATCAAGTGTCTGTAAAAGGATTTTACAGTGTATACTCCTTTTTTGGTCAGAGTCCACTTCACCTCATCTTTATCATCATTTAGAGTCACCGAACTACAAGCTTCTTTAATATGTTCCCATAGCTCTCTAGCGTCTCCTATCAGAGTTCTTCTAAAATGCACATTATCTAAGCTGTTTTCTAACACCTCCTTAACTGTTTTGTTTTTATCAAAACAAAGCTCATATAGTCTAGGGAAGTTTTTACTGAGTGGGGCAGAGCCAATCCACCAGTCTTCCCAAAAACGTGGTTTATCTCCATTTCCAATTCTAAACTTACATAGAGAGGCAAAATGGTTTCTATGTTTCAATAACTCCCTCCAAAACTGGGAATCTCCCTATTTGGCAAGTACACTGCCCAGATTTTTATTTTTAACATATTTTTTCCAAATAATATCTTGCCACAAACCCTCAGTTGTGTATAATTTCCACCACCATTTACATAGCAATGCTTTGTTCATATGCATAATGTTTTGAATTCCCAAACCCCCCATATCTTTTAGTCTGCACACCTCAGACCACTTCTCTAAATATTTTCTTTTTTGGTCATTCTCCTGCCATAGAAGTTTGGCTCTAAAGAAATCCATGCGCTTTCCACCCCAACGGGGAGCTCATAAAAGGACATCATAAAATAGGGTATGCTCGTCAGAGACAACTGAATCAGCGTAACCCTCCCTGCGCTAGCAAGCAGTCTGCCTTGCCAGGTTTCACACTTTCTCTCCATCTTACTCTCTGGAGGTTTCCAATGTTTACTGAAAATTGTATTTTTATCTATAGCCAGTCCTAAATATTTCATAGGCAAGGTGCCCACTGGACTTGTGATTTTTTTTTGCATATTCATCTTTTTTTTCAATGCCCCCCCCCCCCCCAAACAGGAATAGCTCACTTTTGTGAAAATTAATCTTCAACCCAGACATTTGCTCAAACAGGCACATAATGTATTTCAAATTATGTGCACTTTCTATATCATCTTGTAATAGAAATATAGTATCATCTACATATTGTAACATATTAACCCCATTTGGTATATATTCATTTAAAACCCCTTTCACCAGCCCACTTTTTCTGGCATTATCTAATATGATTGCCAGGGCATCAGCAGCCAAATCAAAATTAAGAGGGGATAGGGAATCTCCCTGCCTTAATACTTTGTGAGTAGGAAAATATTTCCCTACGTTCTCATTGACTTTGACACAGACTTTTCCCCCTCTAATAGTCTCCATAACCCAATCAATCCATTTGTGTGGAAATCCTTTCATTTTCAACATTTGAAAGAGGAAAGAACATTTGATTTTTGTCATATGCCTTTTCAAAAGCAGAGCACTTTGCTTTTTCTTTTTTATCCTGTTCAAAGCCTCATGAAGGATCAACACTCCTTCCATAATATATCTGCCTTTAACAAAAGCAGTCTATACAGGAGAAATAACATCAGCAGCTACCAAATTCAACCTGTTCATTAACACCTTTGTAATAATTTTTGAAGCAAACATTCAGCAAGCAAATTGGCCTGAATTTTTGTATTTTATTAGCATCATTTCCTTTTGGGACTAGAGTTATGATCCCATAGTTTAATCTACTTATATCAATTTTCCTACTAGCAAAATCATCAAGCAAAGCTTTTAGGTCATGTTTCACCAGTTCCCAATAGTGCTGATAAAATTCAGCAGTGAAGCCATCTGGTCCAGGTGATTTATTGTGTGCCATTTTAAAGACAACCTTCTTGATTTCCTCTAAAGAAAATTCTTCAATCAGAATTTTTTCATATCTCTCCTGGATCTTAGTTGGGTTATCAATATTTAATGAGACAGAAGAAATATCAGGGGGACCAAATAGGTTTTTGTAGAAAGTGGTAATATAATCTATCAGATTTTTATCCCCTTCTATCCCCCTCGTCCTGTTCTAATATGTTGATTCTGTTTCTTCTAAGTCTCCCATTTGCCTTGGCATGAAAAAATTTAGTGTTGCTGTCTCCCTCCAGAATCTCATCAATTTTGGCTCTCTGCCTCCATTTAGTCTCCTCTTGTTTAAGGAGTCTATCAAGTTGGGCTCTCAGTTCTGTCTGTTCTTTTCTATCAGCAGTTGTAAGGCCATTAATCTCACAATTTTTATCAATAATATCCAATTTCAGTAAGATATCCTTTTTTAGTTCTACATACCAGGCATTCATATTTCTATTCCACCCTTTAAGTTTAGGTCTTAGATTTCTAAATTTCCCTAGCAATCTATCTATGTTGTCTCCTTTAATATTAGGATCATTCCAGATCTTCTGTACAATTTCATCAATCCCTTCTCTCAGGAACCAAGCATTTTCAAATCTGAAGATTGGATCAGATTTTTGAAAATCTCCAGAATCCAAGAAAAGATGAGTGTGGTCAGATTTCTCTCTAGTTAAAGCTGTCACTTGGGTTAAGGGATATGCCTCTTCCCACTCTGTGCTACAAAGGATTCTATCTAGCTTTTCAAAGGTAGGAATGTGCATATTATTCCCCCATGTGAAATGTCTCCCATTCATATCAAGCTCTCTCACCCCAGCTTGTTCTAGGATGGCATTGAATAGGAAACTCCAATGTCCAGGAGACCATGGTTTTTTTTTCTCACTAGCCTTTCTAATAATATTAAAATCACCTCCAATCAAAAATGGATTAACACAATTCTGAAAAACTTTGGACAACTCAACAAGAAATATAGCTTTTCTTTCTGGTTGTGCATCTCCATAAATCACCACTAGGTCCCAAATTAACCTATTTTTAACATCTTGGACTGTCATATTTATATGATAGTCCCCTTCATCTTGTGATATCACATCTAATGTGGTATAATTAACCCCCAACAGAAGACCATCAGATTTCCCCTAGCTGGAGTGAAATGGCAGTGGAAATCCCTCCATGCATAGATTTGTTGTAAATCATTTCTAGAAAATTGTTGTCTCATGGTCTCTTGTAAGTCCAAGAAATCCACTTTCATATCCATAATTATTTCCCTAAGGAATATTTTTTTGATGTCTCCCCCAAATCTTCTCATGTTCCAAAAAATCCCTCTCATCTTTTTTTCTTGTTTTCCTTACTAGAAGATTCTAGGGTCTTAATAGCAGAGGCAATTTTAACTCCAGAACCTCTGGTAGTTTTACCTTTTTTCTTCTCTTTTTTTGATGAGAAAAGCCCTTTTAGAAGTTCTCAATCTTCATTCTCTTCCTCTTCTCCCTCATTTTCCCCGTTGTCTAATAAATCTTCTAGAGAATGATCTCCAGTATCAATGATATTAGGCTCCTCAGGCAGAGAGGTTTGTTTTTGATTGTTACTATAATCTACTAGCCTATTAGCCTATTCAGCCAGTTTTATTAACTCCAAATTATGGTTGATAATGTCAGGTTTATTCCCCAAATTAATTCCAACCCCCTTAGCAATCTGTTGCAGAAGACTATTAGATCTAGAGATAACATCAGAAGATGTGTACTCACCATAGTTTTTCTTCTGAGCCACTCTCTCTTTTGCCAGTTCAGTGATCTTTCTATCTTCCTTGCCTTTCAGTCTAGTGCATCTCCTTAATTCTTCTTCCTCTAGGGATTCCAGTTCCCCTTTCCCAGCCTTCTAGATTTTTGTTTCAAAGGTGTCAGTCTCCGTACTAGCAGTATAGTCCACAGGCTCCATATAGCCCAGCCCCACAGCCTGCTCAATCAACTCCAAGTCTGTCATTTCCTCCCCCTCTTCTCATTTGTCTTCTGCTGCTGCTTCCCCCTTAGTGTCCTCTTTTTCATCTTCATTTTCAGTGTTTTTTCCCCTGACTGCGACCCCCTCACCTCTTCATTTGCTTTCAGATTGATTTGCAACAGTTCATGTTGTCTTTTGACCTCCCTTTCCAGAGTTTTCCTTATGATATCCATTTTTTCTCTTCTTTTCCTCCAACATAAGCTGTGTAGTCTGTCTGGCTGCTAGTTCCTCTGCTTTCTGTAACCTAGCCCTCAAACTTTCTTCTTCACCCTGAACTTCTGTAGCTAACCCTGCCTCTGCATTCTCCTTGGTTATCTCATTTGTTTGGTACATATCCCCTGTTTTGAGTACCACTTGTTCATATTGTTTCAACCCCAGGCTTCCCAGACTGACATTTGACTTCCCAGATTCAGATTGCTTGCTCTTTTTTGTATCTTATTCTCTCTGTGTGTTTCAGAACTTTCCAGGTCAAGATAGTCAAAGATTTTCCTTTTATTCCCTTCTTCAAACTTTCACCACCCCTGTTCTGCAATGAAATCAAACTCAAAGCCAATATCATAAAGCAGCAGGTCTTTAGTAGTTATTTTAGTGCAGCAGGTATTTTGTGTAGGTCTCTCACTCCCACTTTCACCCTGATTTCTTCCTTGGAATATATGTGTTCTACATCCACTTCAACCGCTGGCCCTAGAGCTGAACCAATCTCAAATGCACCCAGGTAATGTCTTAGAGTATCAGGTACCCCCCACATCTTGATCCAAACTGAGTGAAGTTTCCCTTTTGCTTTATCATCTGGACTCCAGAAATCCACCTCCACCATAGCCCCTGTGCCAAGCAAGGTGAACTTGCCAAAGTTTTTCAGCTCCACCAGCTTGGCCTTAATAGGAAATCTCATAAGGAAAGTTTTTGGGCTCTGAAATTTGGCTCTCCAAGTCCATCCCCAGTCAAAGTGCTGTCATTTAGCTGTCCTTCCTGCACAGTAACCAAAGACATGGGATTTATGTGTTCAGTAGCTACAATATCTTTGGTATTTTGAACCAGAAGGCATCCCAATCCCCTGGCCCCATAACCAACATACTTGGCAACTGGTTTGGTCTGTTTCAACACAGTGCACACTTCAGTATTGTGAGATGGCCTCTGGCACACCACACAGAGGACCTTGTTTTTGCAGTCACTTTTTATGTGTCCCTGTTCTTTGCATTTAACACATAAAAGCTCTTTGGGATTTCCTGTTTCCTTCTTTTTTGTTGTCTCTTTAGATCCTTCCACTCTTGCACCTCCTTGGGTCTGCAGGATTTCCTGTTTCGGCATATTGGATAGAAGAAACTGATATTGCTGTGCCATTTTCTCTTGTGGCATGAAACCAAACTGCCCAAGCCCCATCCCTACTGGCACAATCTGAGGAAAATTACTATTGCTCATCATTGGGAAACCCCCTGCCAACTGGACAGGTCCTCCCTGCATTCCCATCTGTTGTACATTTGTATTATTAGCCACCAACCCACTTTCCTATCTATTCTCACTCATCCCAGCCTGAGACCTCTCTTGTTGATTTCCACCCCTGTCCGATGCAAACCTGCCAAACTTGTTGTCTCCATCTCTACCATTTCCTATGGAAGTCCCTTCCCCACCAGAACAACTACTATTAGTCCCTGATCTCCCTCTGAAGCTCCCCTCTTTGTTTCTCCAACCGTATTCGTCCAGCTCTCTTTCATCCTGCTTGTTAAATCCTCTCCCAAAGCTCTCAGATCTTCCATAGAAGTTACCTCTTCCTCCTAGATTGGTTCCTCTTCCAGGCCTTGGTCTCCAATTCTCCTGCCTGTCTGCCATGGCTTCTTCTTCTTCCTAGAGTAATTTACTCTTCTCCGCGTCCTCCCCCCAGCTTGTCGCCGCCGAGATTTTGCTAGGGTTTGGGAGGTGGAGGAAATCAGGTTCTGGAATGGAGGGTGGGGTTCCCCCTACATATAGGCCCACACCTCCCCCTCCTTTATCCGGGCCTTTTTTGCTCACCACTCTCCTGGGCCAGATTTCTTCGAGGCCCACCCGATCAACCCCCCCTTTTTCTCCCATGATCCACCCATGTCGCTTTCATTTTTTCCGTTCCTGACTCTTGCCTTTTTTATTATTCTGATTTTCCTCCGCAGCTTCTTCCAACATGAAATTTTCTGGAATTGTGTCTACCCTAATGCCTTTTTCTACTGACATGTCTTTACAGAGAATCATATCTCTTTTATCAATTTTACTATTATCAATTTTAACTTCCCCACACTGAGTATCAATATCTGATAGATACTCAAGGAATCTGGTTAGATCCCAGACTTTGGGTATCTTATCCTTGATTCTTATCAATGCCATATCAATTTTCTCAATATCAAATCTCCCCCAATTAGGGGAATCAATGTGAATGAAGTTTTTTTATGTTCATTTTGATTTATGGCTCTCTGTTTTCCATCGTTATTTCCTTCATTTTTTATCAAAAGGTTTTGAACATAGGTGTTCATCCTCTTTTCCATCCTACGATTAGCTCGCCTAATTCGACGCTGTGTGTCAATTTGGCCCCGACTACTCTCACAATCATGAGTATGTGTCAAGTATTTAAGTGTTGGAAATATGCCCTAGAGGCAATAATAAAATGGTTATTATTATATTTCCTTGTTCATGATAATTGTCTATTGTTCATGCTATAATTGTGTTATCCGGTAATCGAAATACATGTGTGAATACATAGACCACAACACGTCCCTAGTGAGCCTCTAGTTGACTAGCTCGTTGATCAAAAGATAGTCATGATTTCCTGACTATGGACATTAGATGTCATTGATAACGGGATCACATCATTAGGAGAATGATGTGATGGACAAGACCCAATCCTAAGCATAGCTCAAAGATCGTGTAGTTCGTTTGCTAGAGCTTTTCCGAATGTCAAGTATCATTTCCTTAGACCATGAGATTGTGCAACTCCCGGATACCGTAGGAGTGCTTTGGGTGTGCCAAACGTCACAACGTAACTGGGTGACTATAAAGGTGCACTACGGGTATCTCCGAAAGTGTCTGTTGGGTTGGCATGAATCGAGACTAGGATTTGTCACTCCGTATGACGGAGAGGTATCTCTGGGCCCACTCGGTAATGCATCATCATAATGAGCTCAATGTGACCAAGTGGTTGATCACGGGATCATGCATTACGGTACGACTAAAGTGAATTGCCGGTAACGAGATTGAACAAGGTATTGGGATACCGACGATCGAGTCTCGGGCGAGTAACGTACCGATTGACAAAGGGAATTGTATACGGGATTGATTGAATCCTCGACACCGTGGTTCATCCGATGAGATCATCAAGGAACATGTGGGAGCCAACATGGGTATCCAGATCCCGCTGTTGGTTATTGACCGGAGAGTCGTCTCGGTCATGTCTAAGTGTCTCCCGAACCCGTAGGGTCTACACACTTAAGGTTCGATGACGCTAGGGTTGTAGAGATATTAGTATGCAGTAAGCTGAAAGTTGTTCCAAGTGCCGGATGAGATCCCGGACGTCACGAGGAGTTCCGGAATGGTTCGGAGGTGAAGAATTATATATAGGAAGTCCAGTTTCGGCCATCGGGAAAGTTTCGGGGGTCACCGATATTGTACCAGGACCACCGGAAGGGTCCCGGGGGTCCACCGGTGGGGCCACCTATCCCGGAGGGCCCCATGGGCTGAAGTGGGGAAGGGAACCAGCCCCTGGTGGGCTGGTGCGCCCCCCTTGGGCCCCATGGGCTGAAGTGGGGAAGGGAACCAACCCCTGGTGGGCTGGTGCGCCCCCCTTGGGCCTCCCCCTGCGCCTAGGGTTGGAAACCCTAGGGGTGGGGGGCGCCCCACTTGTCTTGGGGGGCAAGCCACCCCCGTGGCCACCGCCCCCCTTGAGATCCAATCTCTAGGGCCGGCGCCCCCCCTAGGGGCCCTATATATAGTGGGGGGGAGGGAGGGCAGCCGCACCAAGTCCCTGGCCCCTCCCTCTCCCTCCCGTGACACCTCTCCCTCTCGCTAAGCTTGGCGAAGCCCTGCCGAGATCACCATTGCTTCCAGCACCACGCCATCGTGCTGTTGGATCTCCATCAACCTCTCCTCCCCCCTTGCTGGATCAAGAAGGAGGAGACGTCTTCCCAACCGTACGTGTGTTGAACGCGGAGGTGCCGTCCGTTCGGCGCTCGGTCATCGGTGATTTGGATCACGACGAGTACGACTCCATCAACCCCGTTCTCATGAACGCTTCCGCTCATGATCTACAAGGGTATGTAGATGCACTCTCCTTTCCCTCGTTGCTAGATAACTCCATAGATTGATCTTGGTGATGCATAGAAATTTTTTAAATTCTGCTACCTTCCCCAACAGTGGCATCATGAGCTAGGTCTATGCGTAGTTTCTATGCCCGAGTAGAACCCAAAGCAGTTGTGGGCGTCGATATTGTCAATTTACTTGCCGTTACTAGTCTTATCTTGATTCGGCGGCATTGTGGGATGAAGCGGCTCGGACCGACCTTACAGGTACGCTTACGTGAGACTGGTTCCACCGACTGACATGCACTAGTTGCATAAGGTGGCTAGCGGGTGTCTGTCTCTCCCACTTTAGTCGGATCGGATTTGATGAAAAGGGTCCTTATGAAGGGTAAATAGAAATTGGCATATCACGTTGTGGTTTTGGCGTAGGTAAGAAACGTTCTTGCTAAGAAACCTATAGAAGCCACATAAAAACTTGCAACAACAATTAGAGGACGTCTAACTTGTTTTTGCAGCATATGCCATGTGCTGTGATATGGCCAAAAGGATGTGATGAATGATATATGTGATGTATGAGATTGATCATGTTCTTGTAATAGGAATCACGACTTGCATGTCGATGAGTATGACAACCGACAGGAGCCATAGGAGTTGTCTTAATTTATTTATGACCCGCGTGTCAACATAAACGTCATGTAATTACTTTACTTTATTGCTAAACCGTTAGCCATAGTAGCAGAAGTAATAGTTGACGAGAAAACTTCATGAAGACACGATGATGGGGATCATGATGATGGAGATCATGGTGTCATGCCGGTGATGACGATCATGGCACCCCGAAGATGGAGATCAAAAGGAGCAAATGATATTGGCCAAATCATGTCACTATTTGATTGCATGTGATGTTTATCATGTTTTTACATCTTATTTGCTT
The DNA here is from genome assembly GCF_003073215.2 of Triticum urartu. NCBI lineage: Eukaryota > Viridiplantae > Streptophyta > Magnoliopsida > Poales > Poaceae > Triticum > Triticum urartu. Next base: position 707,635,087 of record NC_053024.1, on the reverse strand, counting down.
AGAACTACGGTAGCTTAAATAAGATGATCCCTCACATAATTTCAAGAAAGTGTTCCCCCTAATTGTGCACCGTTGCGAAGGTTTGTTGTTTCGAAGCACCACGTGATGATCGGGTGTGATAGATTCTAACGTTCGAATACAACGGGTGTAAGCCAGATTTACACACGCAATACACTTAGGTTGACTTGACGAGCCTAGCACGTACAGACATGGCCTTGGAACACGGAAGACCAAAAGGTCGAGCATGAGTCGTATAGAAGATACGATCAACATGAAGATGTTCACCGATGTTGACTAGTCCGTCTCACGTGATGATCGGACACGGCCTAGTTGACTCGGATCATGTTTCACTTAGATGACCGGAGGGATGTCTATCTGAGTGGGAGTTCATTGAATAATTTGATTAGATGAACTTAATTATCAGGAACTTAGTCTAAATTTTTTACAATGTTTCTTGTAGATCAAATGGCCCACGCTAATGTTGCCCTCAACTTCAACGCATTCCTAGAGAAAACTAAGCTGAAAGATGATGGCAGCAACTATACGGACTGGGTCCGGAACCTGAGGATCATCCTCATAGCTGCCAAGAAAGATTATGTCCTAAAAGCACCGCTAGGTGACGCACCCATCCCAGAGAACCAAGACGTTATGAACGCTTGGCAGTCATGTGCTGAAGATTACTCCCTCGTTCAGTGCGGCATGCTTTACAGCTTAGAACCGGGGCTCCAAAAGCGTTTTGAGCAACACGGAGCATATGAGATGTTCGAAGAGCTGAAAATGGTTTTCCAAGCTCATGCCCGGGTCGAGAGATATGAAGTCTCCGACAAGTTCTTCAGTTGTAAGATGGAGGAAAATAGTTCTGTCAGTGAGCACATACTCAAAATGTCTGGGTTGCACAACCGTTTGACTCAGTTGGGCGTTAATCTCCCGGATGAAGCGGTCATTGACAGAATCCTTCAGTCGCTTCCACCGAGCTACAAGAGCTTTGTGATGAACTTCAATATGCAGGGGATGGAAAAGACAATTCCTGAGGTATATTCAATGCTGAAATCCGCGGAGGTGGAGATCAAAAAGGAACATCAAGTGTTGATGGTGAATAAAACCACTAAGTTTAAGAAAGGCAAGGGTAAGAAGAACTTCAAGAAGGATGGCAATGGGGTTGCCGCGCCCGGTAATCAAGCTGCCGGGAAGAAGCCAAAGAATGAACCCAAGCCCGAGACTGAGTGTTTTTATTGCAAGGGAAGTGGTCACTGGAAGCGGAACTGACCCAAATACTTAGCGGACAAGAAGGCCGGCAACACTAAAGGTATATGTGATATACATGTAATTGATGTGTACCTTACCAGTACTCGTAGTAGCTCCTGGGTATTTGATACCGGTGCGGTTGCTCACATTTGTAACTCAAAGCAGGAGCTACGGAATAAGCGGAGACTGGCGAAGGACGAGGTGACGATGCGCGTCGGGAATGGTTCCAAGGTCGATGTGATCGCCGTCGGCACGCTACCTCTACATTTACCTACGGGATTAGTTTTAAACCTCAATAATTGTTATTTAGTGCCAGCTTTGAGCATGAACATTGTATCAGCATCTCGTTTAATTCGAGATGGCTACTCATTTAAATCCGAGAATAATGGTTGTTCTATTTATATGAGAGATATGTTTTATGGTCATGCCCCGCTGGTGAATGGTTTATTCTTAATGAATCTCGAGTGTAATGTTACACATATTCATAGTGTGAATACCAAAAAATGTAAGGTTGATAATGATAGTCCCACATACTTGTGGCACTGCCGCCTTGGTCACATAGGTGTCAAACGCATGAAGAAGCTCCATGCAGATGGACTTTTGGAATCTCTTGATTACGAATCATTTGACATGTGCGAACCATGCCTCATGGGTAAAATGACCAAGACTCCGTTCTCAGGAACAATGGAGCGAGCAACCAATTTATTGGAAATCATACATACTGATGTGTGCGGTCCAATGAGTGTTGAGGCTCGCGGTGGCTATCGTTATGTTCTCACCCTCACTGATGACTTGAGTAGATATGGGTATGTCTACTTAATGAAATACAAGTCTGAGACCTTTGAAAAGTTCAAGGAATTTCAGAGTGAGGTTGAGAATCAACATGACAGCAAAATCAAGTTCCTGCGATCAGATCATGGGGGAGAATACTTGATTCACGAATTTGGCACGCACTTAAGGAAATGTGGAATATTTTCACAACTCATGCCGCCTGGAACACCTCAGCGTAATGGTGTGTCCGAACGTCGTAATCGCACTCTATTGGATATGGTGCGATCTATGATGTCTCTTACCGATCTACCGCTGTCATTTTGGGGCTATGCTTTAGAGACTGCCGCATTCACTTTAAATAGGGCTCCATCAAAATCCGTTGAGACGACACCATATGAATTATGGTTTGGGAAAAAACCTAAGCTGTCGTTTATAAAAGTTTGGGGATACGATGCTTATGTGAAGAAACTTCAACCTGAAAAGCTCGAACCCAAATTGGAAAAATGCGTCTTCATAGGATACCCTAAAGAAACTATTGGGTATACCTTCTACCTCAGATCCGAATGCAAGATCTTTGTTGCCAAGAATGGATCCTTTCTAGAGAAAGAGTTTCTCTCGAAAGAAGTAAGTGGGAGGGAAGTAGAACTTGATGAAGTATTGCCTCTTGAACCGGAGAGTGGCGCAGCTCAAGAAAATGTTCCTGAGGTGCCTGCACCGACTAGAGAGGAAGTTAATGATGATGATCATGAAACTTCAGATCAATTTGCTACTGAACTTCGTAGGTCCACAAGGACATGTTCCGCACCAGAGTGGTACGACAATCCTGTCTTGGAAATCATGTTGTTAGACAACGGTGAACCTTCGAACTATGAGGAAGGAATGGCGGGCCCAGATTCCGACAAATGGCTAGAAGCCATGAAATCCGAGATAGGATCCATGTATGAAAACGAAGTATGGACTTTGACTGACTTGCCCGATGATCGACGAGCCATAAAAAATAAATGGATCTTTAAAAAGAAGACAGACGCAGATGGTAATGTGACTATCTACAAGGCTCGACTCATCGCTAAGGGTTATCGACAAGTTCAAGGGGTTGACTACGATGAGACTTTCTCACCCGTAGCGAAGCTGAAGTCCGTCCGAATCATGTTAGCAATTGCTGCATTGTATGATTATGAGATATGGCAAATGGACGTCAAAACGACATTCCTTAACGGCTTTCTTAAGGAAGAATTGTATATGATGCAGCCGGAAGGTTTTGTCGATCCTAAGAATGCTAACAAGGTGTGCAAGCTCCAACGCTCAATCTATGGGCTGGTGCAAGCATCTCGGAGTTGGAACATTCGATTTGATGAGATGATCAAAGCGTTTGGGTTTACACAGACTTATAGAGAAGCCTGTGTTTACAAGAAAGTGAGTGGGAGCTTCGTAGCATTTCTCATATTATATTTGGATGACATACTGTTGATGGGAAATGATATAGAATTCTTGGAAAGCATAAAGGCCTACTTGAACAAGTGTTTTTCAACGAAGGACCTTGGAGAAGCTGCTTATATATTAGGCATCAAAATCTATAGAGATAGATCGAGACGCCTCATTGGTCTTTCACAAAGTACGTACCTTGACAAGATATTGAAGATGTTCATATGGATCAGTCCAAGAAGGGGTTCTTGCCTATATTGCAAGGTATGCAATTGAGCACGGCTCAATGCCCGACCACGGCAGAAGATAGAGAAAAGATGAGTGTTGTCCCCTATGCCTCGGCCATAGGGTCTATTATGTATGCCATGCTGTGTACCAGACTTGATGTAAACCTTGCCGTAAGTTTGGTAGGAAGGTACCAAAGTAATCCCGGCATGGAACATTGGACAGCGGTCAAGAATATCCTGAAGTACCTGAAGAGGACTAAGGATATGTTTCTCGTTTATGGAGGTGACGAAGAGCTCGTCGTAAAGGGTTACGTCGATGCTAGCTTCGACACAGATCTGGATGACTCTAAGTCACAAACCGGATACGTGTATATTTTGAATGGTGGGGCAGTAAGCTGGTGCAGTTGCAAGCAAAGCGTTGTGGCGGGATCTACATGTGAAGCGGAGTACATGGCAGCCTCGGAGGCAGCACAAGAAGCAATCTGGGTGAAGGAGTTCATTACCGACCTAGGAGTCATTCCCAATGTGTCGGGTCCGATGACTCTCTTCTGTGACAACACTGGAGCTATTGCCCTTGCCAAGGAGCCCAGGTTTCACAGGAAGACCAGGCATATCAAGCGTCGCTTCAACTCCATTCATGAAAGTGTTCAAAATGGAGACATAGATATTTGTAAAGTACATACGAACCTGAATGTAGCAGATCTGTTGACTAAACCTCTCCCTAGAGCAAAACATGATCAACACCAGAACTCTATGGGTGTTCGATTCATCACAATGTAACTAGATTATTGACTCTAGTGCAAGTGGGAGACTGTTGGAAATATTCCCTAGAGGCAATAATAAAATGGTTATTATTATATTTCCTTGTTCATGATAATTGTCTATTGTTCATGCTATAATTGTGTTATCCGGAAATCGTAATACATGTGTGAATACATAGACCACAACACGTCCCTAGTGAGCCTCTAGTTGACTAGCTCGTTGATCAAAAGATAGTCATGATTTCCTGACTATGGACATTAGATGTCATTGATAACGGGATCACATCATTAGGAGAATGATGTGATGGACAAGACCCAATCCTAAGCATAGCTCAAAGATCGTGTAGTTCGTTTGCTAGAGCTTTTCCGAATGTCAAGTATCATTTCCTTAGACCATGAGATTGTGCAACTCCCGGATACCGTACGAGTGCTTTGGGTGTGCCAAACGTCACAACATAACTGGGTGACTATAAAGGTGCACTACGGGTATCTCCGAAAGTGTCTGTTGGGTTGGCACGAATCGAGACTGGGATTTGTCACTCCGTATGACGGAGAGGTATCTCTGGGCCCACTCGGTAATGCATCATCATAATGAGCTCAATGTGACCAAGTGGTTGATCACGGGATCATGCATTACGGTACGAGTAAAGTGACTTGCCGGTAATGAGATTAAACGAGGTATTGGGATACCGACGATCGAGTCTCGGGCGAGTAATGTACCGATTGACAAAGGGAATTGTATACGGGATTGATTGAATCCTCGACATCGTGGTTCATCCGATGAGATCATCGTGGAACATGTGGGAGCCAACATGGGTATCAGATCCCGTTGTTGGTTATTGACCGGAGAGTCGTCTCGGTCATGTCTACGTGTCTCCCGAACCCGTAGGGTCTACACACTTAAGGTTCGGTGACGCTAGGGTTGTAGAGATATTAGTATGGGGTAACCTGAAAGTTTTTCGGAGTCCCGGATGAGATCCCGGACGTCACGAGGAGTTCCGGAATGGTCCGGAGGTGAAGAATTATATATAGGAAGTCCAGTTTCGGCCATCGGGAAAGTTTCGGGGGTCACCGGTATTGTACCGGAACCACCGGAAGGGTCCCGGGGGTCCACCGGGTGGGGCCACCTATCCCGGAGGTCCCCATGGGCTGAAGTGGGGAAGGGAACCAGCCCCTGGTGGGCTGGTGCGCCCCCCTTGGGCCTCCAATTGCGCCTAGGGTTGGAAACCCTAGGGGTGGGGGGCGCCCCACTTGGCTTGGGGGGCAAGCCACCCCCCTTGGCCGCCGCCCCCCCTTGAGATCCAATCTCTAGGGCCGGCGCCCCCCTAGGGGCCCTATATATAGTGGGGGGAGGGAGGGCAGCCGCACCAAGTCCCTGGCCCCTCCCTCTCTCTCCCGTGACACCTCTCCCTCTCGCTGAGCTTGGCGAAGCCCTGTCGAGATCACCGTTGCTTCCACCACCACGCCGTTGTGCTGCTGGATCTCCATCAACCTCTCCTTCCCCCTTGCTGGATCAAGAAGGAGGAGACGTCTTCCCAACCGTACATGTGTTGAACGCGGAGGTGCCGTCCGTTCGGCGCTCGGTCATCGGTGATTTGGATCACGACGAGTACGACTCCATCAACCCCGTTCTCTTGAATGCTTCCGCTCATGATCTACAAGGGTATGTAGATGCACTCTCCTTTCCCTCATTGCTAGATAACTCCATAGATTGATCTTGGTGATGCGTATAATTTTTTTTAATTCTGCTACGTTCCCCAACATTGAGAACAGAAGAGCAGGTCGTACCTGTAACGGCGAAATCCTAGTCAGAAACATCATCTGAATCCTCATTAACTAGCAACCAAAAGCGGTTGCTACCTAGCGAGGAATTCAGATTCTGTTCCCGGTGAGGCGTGCAGAGCGGCGAGGTTCCGGGGTCTCCGACGTTGGGGGAGCTGTGGCGAGACGAGCAGAGCGGCGCAGCGCCCTCACCGCCTCCTGCGGTGCCTGATCCACCGGATCCTCGCGAATCACGATCAGGGCCATGGCCGACCCTGGAGCAGGGAGAGCCAGGACCCCCTCGCGAGGTCGAAGCACCGATCCCCTCATGGCGGGGGCGAGATTTGCAGTCGCGGAGATGGTGAAGGCCACCCACTTCCTCGCCACAGATCTCACTGGCGAATCTGCCTGATCTGCCGCCCACAGAAGCACCTGCAGCGGATGTTTGCGCCCGCCATGCCCGAACAACGATCTCTCCTCCGCCTCTGTCAGATTCTCCACGATCGCCTCCGCCTCCACATACATCTCGCGCTTGCTCATGTACCAGGCTCCAATCTCTCTCAGGCGGATCCGCAGGCGCGCATCCCTTCCCGTGAACCTCTACATCTTCTCCTCATCGATCTCCACCATCTCCGCCGCGAACTCGAGCAAGCAGAGCAGTGGATGAGGCATGCGGGAGAGGAAGAGTGGGGTGAGGGAGAATCTGAGCGAACTCCTTCAAGTTTAATCCCCCACCCACCTTAATTGCTCTCCCACCAGTCGCATTATCTCCATCTCGGCTTCCGAGACGCCATCTCCGCCGGTGATCTCCTCCTCGATGTGTGCAACGTGGCAGGGGAACGCGACCGTAGCCCCCGGGGTCAGCACGATCCCTCCCCCCGAGCGTCTATCGACCGTACACCCCGCTCGTCGACGAGATGTACCGTCGTGGTGTGCGGGTGGAGCACCACCGTGCCCCGATGGTACGTGGGAGACGTCACCGACTTTAGATCGATGACGAACCACGCTGACCACCGTAACGTGTTGGGTTCGTCAACCGCGTCACCAGATCCGTCACGAGAGAGGCGTGTCATTCGACCCTTCCAGCTCTTGGATGATAGCCTTCATCTCGGCGAAGATCTCTTGCACGGCGCCACAGAGATCTAGCAGCTCGAGAGAACCTTTCATTTCTCCATCCAACAGAGTCCTCTGCTGGTAGGAGCAGAGTTGGCTGCTTGGTAGGCAGATGATCTCTACGACAGAGTCGTCCAATCTCCTCAAATCATGACACATCGCGCCGGTGGTCGTGGAGGAAGAGATGCTTGCCTCTATGCTCAGGGTGGACACGGTCCAGGCCGGTCTGGTCCCTGACCGAGCCGACGTTTGGACCGGCCGCCAGCGGGCCGGACCGGACCGGACCGACCAGCCATGCGGGCCTGTTTTCAGGGACCGGACCGGCGGCGTCGAAGCCCGGGCCGGACCGAGCGGACCGGCCAAGCACCACCGGCGGCGACATGCGCAGGTATAGCGACGTGGTGGGCGATGTTGGCGGGTGCTATGGCTAGGGGACGACGTGTGCGTGAGCCGGCGGCATCGTGACCTCGTGGGCGACATGCCGTAGGAAGTGTGCTGGGTCGAGCCGGCAGGGGCGCAATCGTTAGCGATGATCCTGCGCATGTTTATTACTTAGCATTTTTGTTGTTGCATGTAAGTAATTTATCGCGTGCATGAGCCCACAATTTTCTGTGTGCAGGTCTTGCCATAATTAGCTGATGAAATCTAATGTCGAGTTGATCGTGTGACGATGCCGTGATTATCGGATCGAATCATGTTTCTCTCGTTCTTTCTTCTGCATGTTTGACTGAATAAAAGGAAACGGTAATTTGGTGGCGCATGATTATCGGAACGAACACATTTCTCTTGTTAGTATTTACTAGTCACCAACAAAAGGAACGGGACCGTGAATTGAAGGCGCCTTAATTATCGGATCAAATCTCGTTGATCTTTGTTCTTTCAATTTTTTTCGACTGACTAATAAAAGGAATAAAATGGCAGCGCGTGATCTGATTCTTTTTCTATCTCTTGCCCCTGGGGAAACTGCCTGTCCTTGACTGAAGAAAAGGAAACTGGTGTGATTCAGATAACAACGGGCATGACCTGAGTCTTTTTCTGTACTTGACTGAAGAAAAGGAAAAAAATCAAGTCTCTATCTCAGACAATCACGGGCGTGACCGCGCTTTCTTTCTATTCTCTGTTCTCTTCTACCTTAGGAGCGGGAGAAGGTCGGCAGGGCGTGCTCATCGGTAGTGGCTGCGCGGATCTCACGGCCAGAGCAGGATGTCGCCGGTGGCCGCGCCGACGAGAAACGGCCTGCAGCTTCGGTCCGCTCGGTCGGACCGGTCAAAGACCGGACCGGACCGAGGAAATTTCGGGCCGAAATTTGGTAATCGGACCGGCCAATTTCTGCAGCGAGCCAGGACCCATCGGTCCGGTCTTGAACGGGCCACGAGCGGGCCGAAAAGCCCGCTCGCGCCGTCCAGCCTGACTCTATGCTCAGCATCTCTTCTTTGATCTCAGTCCCGGTGGCGTGAGGCCTAGAAGGCAAACTTATGGATCTTAGGTGGAAAGCCATGTCTGAACCTGAAGCTTTTCTCTATATTGTGGTTGTGGAGAGTTGGAGCAGATAAGCAGAACTTCTAGCTTGATGTATCGACCATTCTGCTGACGCCTATTTATACAAATGTATGCTTACAGCTGTACTGTAGCATCTGAGTGGTAGACATGACGAATCATGCCATTACATCTCCCGGATGCTTTCTGCTATGCCTTGAGATCTGCCAGAACCATCCCATTGTCATGTTCCACTTATTCGCAGCAAGGACTAATTAAGAATGGTGTAGTTTGGTGGTGGATCTTCACATAGTTGCATGCTCAAGCTATTATTTAGTGGAATGCTGCCTGCTACTGGCATGTGTTCTTCATTTCATCAGGTATTTCTCTTTTGTTGGATATACTCATGATAATCACCGGCGGATCCTCAAGGTTTGGAGCTGGCAGTTTTATGTACTGGAAACACAACATTTTATCCCCATCCTTTCAGTTTGAACTGTGCCCTGCTCACCAATCTGTTTTTCAACGTTTTTCATACAATGTTATTTCTTTTTGTTAGAATAATTGATGTCATACATCAATGTCATTTTGTTGGTCAAGTTTTACATCCCAATGGTTCGATTCTGCAAACCCACCGAAACTATTGCATCTCTGTTTGCCTCTTTGATTCTACTGAAACTCTTGTCTACTGAAGCTCCTGTTGGATTTTATTTCAATGGCCAGGGAGGCACACTGGCAGACCTTACATGCTTGGGGCAGAAGTTCTAGTGCTATTTTCCAGATGGAAAGGAAGAGAAGAGGTACATTTTGCTACCCTCATATATAGTGCAGAAGTAGGAATCTTGGCAATTCAAGTCCTGAGAGTTTGTCACCTATCTTAAAGGCAAGTTTATGCCGCTCTGCTGTCATCTTATCGTTTCATGCATCTATGAATGAGCATATTGGACTGTCGTGTCTTAATTATCAGACGCAAACTCACACACGAGGATCGGCTTTTGTAATAGAACATGCTACGTACAGTCGTGTCTTACTCATCTGCAGTCTGCACCCTGAGGGTGTGCACGTGTGGTTGGTGCTTGCTGGTGTAAGGAGGCATTGACTCCATCAGCATGCTCCAGCGTCGTGCTATCTGTTTCTGCTAACAACCTTTGTCCATTGGCGCTCAACCTCGCAAGATCATTTTACACTCTTCACAACATCGCTGGCACGTTTCAGTAGCATGCTTACAATTTGTCTAGTACTCATTCATAGATCACATACATCCTGTTCTCGGCCACGCTCATTCAAACTACAATGATAGGTTTGTTTGGCCTGAAATTGAAACCGGGATCTTCGTTCGCCACGATCCCCTTGCTTGTGTTGAATGAATAAGTACTGCAAGGTCTGGTTTGTACCGACTTTCCGATGCCGGCCGGTCCAGGTACATTCTTGCCTGATCTGTTGCAGTTACCTTCTTGTGAAGAGCATAATAAAGATAAACTCGGACCATGCAGTAAGATCGCATATGCTGCCATGGATGCGTCCGACAGGCTGGTCTCCGGAATCTAGCTCTGTGCAGCCAGTCCGTTGTTTGATAATAGTATAATGTTGTTCCTATGGCTTCGTTTTCCTACATAATGTCACTATGTTGGTGTAAGTTATGTCACAGCATTTTGAATTTTGATGGACAAGCACAGGCCTTGTTTCTGCAATTATTCCGTGGTTCAGCAAGAGATGTTTGTGTAACGCTCTTGTTCTTCCATGATATTTGTATATTCTCTTGGCCGTTATAGGATTCAGTAGAACGGATAGCCCTTGCATCAGGCAAGCCAGGAATCCAAGCTGGAGAGAACAAAATCTTGGTTTAGATACAAACTATTGTAAGCATTTTGAACCTGCCATTCAAGATTTATCCGTGGATAATCAAATAATGGACCAAGTCACCTTCACCGAGATGTCAGCGAGCTCATGCCTTATCCGCCGGCTAGAACATCAATTTGGCTCGGCTTTGAAAACACGACGAGAACCCAAGACAGTCACGATGCAAAGTTCCACCGCCGCGAAGCGGACAGAGTCGGGAGACCGAGAGGGGGCCGCCATCGACCACCACAGACCATGACACGCCGGGTCATGCCCGCGTGCGGCGTGCCGTCACCACAGAACACACCGCCGCCACCCAGCAGCAGGCCATCTCGGCACCACCCGAAAAACCCAGAGTAGCGCCACCGCACCAAGCCCGTGACAGCGGCAGATCGCCGCCACGTGCCGGTAACCACTGCAGCACCAGCACGGCCTACGCGAGTGTCGCGTCCCCAGCGAGCCGCTACGTCTCGTTCTGTAGACCGAACACGTGGAGGAGGAAAGAGAGTCCCCGTTGTTGCCACTGCCGACTGGGCTTCAACCGGCGGCATCGTGGGGGAGAGGTTATGGGAGAGCTGGTGGCGCTAGGGTTTGCCGAGTCACCGCTCACGAGAGCGGCGCGTGCCAGACAAAGCGTTACTTTTTCGTTCCACACAAGCCAACATGAATTTCAGCACCATCAGATCGCCCGAGGTGATGGCAAGCCCATCAATGGCGCCATGAAAGAGCTAGACTGCACACTCATCCTCCTCCAACACTGAAACTGTTGCGCACCTCTGATATGAATACCTCTATTGTCGCCTCCAGTGCGTTCTCGATGCATGCAAGAGATATGTCAACGACATAGGAGTCGCCTTTGATGGGATGCTTGACTTGTTTCCATGCACCGCGGTTGTAGAAGTTTATCGCTCAGTCTATCAGTTGCAGATCATCTTCCTTTCCTCACCCGTTCTTCATTCTCATGTCAAACTCTATCAAAGTGGGGCAAGCCAGCTCTTATGTTCAGTCTTTTTTTTTAGGTTGTCCGTCATTTAAATGAGAGAACCCTGTAAAATTATTGTTGTTATTTTTTATTTAAAGGCTCGACATAGAAGTTCGAGAAATATCTAAAACAAGAAACTATGCTTACAAGCAATGTACCAACAGTTTCAATAAATTGACGAATTGTAAACTCTTATAAACGAAACGAGTTATACAATGAAAATTAGTTATGTACCAACGGTTAGAACAACCCGAGCGTCCCTCCTGCGAGTGACAGGAGAGAAAAGCTAGGTGCCGCCGGGGCCTCCCCTTCTCCCTCGCCACCACCAGAGGGCGCAACCAGGTGAAGCCTTGTCGGCGGCGAGGATACCTCGTCCTCTCGCATGGTGGCTCCACGTGGGCCAGGGCTGCTAGACCAGAGTGCAGTGCTGGTGGTGCGCAATGGATCAAGGCTGCGATAGCAGCATGGCAGGTGCGCGTCGGGCGACCTGGGGCGGTGCGTGCTTGCCTGCTTGGGGGCTCAGCGGTGGCAGCTTCATAGAGGCCAAATCTGACCCGCGGGCGGCTGGCTACGTCATGGTTGTGGTGGAGATGACGTCGTGGGTATGGAGGCTACTCTACTCGTGGTGGCCAGTCTATGTGCCCGGCGTGTCCTGCTGGCGAAGCAGAGGTGCATGCTAGCGATGGCGTTCTCGGGCGGCAGATCTGGTGGTGGCCTTCTCATCATAGTGATGGGAGGTCAAGCGCAGTTAACCATGGGGCGGCGTGCGAGGGATTCATGCCCTAGTGCCAGGATCTGACGGTCAGGGCGGCAGTTGCCGTTCGTATGGGCGACGAAAGCGGCCGACTCGCCGGTGGGAGCACACTGCGGCACCGGGAATCGGGGCGACGGCCCCTCTACTTTGACGGCGGTGGCCCCCGTGGTCGTGTGGGAGATTCAGAGGCCGAATCTCAAGGTGGTGACAACCTTTCTGAGGCTGGCACAGTATGGGACGTCCCCTCCAATAATAGACCGGGTTCAATGCGGCTCGGCAGGTGACACATGCGTCTCTTTCGAAGGCGTCATGTAGTGCCTATCGTCCGCAGGTGAAACCGCCGGCGGATGCTACGCACGAAGGCTATTGCGAAGTCGTCAAGTCATGCCTTGTTTGGACAGGTGCTGCACGGTGGCTCTGGTGGAGGTGTCATGTTTAGCATGTCGCTGCTGGATCAAAGGTGATGCGATAGTGACGGGAAGCGAGTTGGTATGGGACGTCTCTGTATTCCGACATCTTTTACAGAGGTATCCAATTATCAATGTGTCAGTAGACGGACAAGGGATGATGGTAGAGGCAGCTTCAGCTTCAACAACAAGTTTGTGCACTCTAGTGGAAACACAACACAAGATCTCTGATCAGGTTATGTTGACGTCCGCCTGCATCGTGTCCTTGCTGAAGATGATGGATCGAAGCCTAGCTTTGGGGATAGGAATCCTGAGATGAACCTTCGGTTGTACTCGTCATCATCAGCGCACATGCGGCGATTCCTTCTTAAAGGCGTAGCGTAGGAGTTGTATATTTTTAGTTTCGAGTTTTTCTTTTTATCGTAGAGTTAGTGGTTATCTAGTGGCGTAACTGTAGCGAGGCATGCATGCTCGGGTTTTATTTCTGTTTTTTCGGATCGATGTTGTTCAGCTCCTGGATTTTGAGTTATTAATAATATACGCTTGTGTGCACCGCTCGATACAGAGGCTAGGGTTATCCTCCTTTTCATAAAAAATGTACCAACATTTAAAACAAATGATCACGTAAATTATGAACTCTAAATAAAATATATAGTTTTATTTCTAGTAGAAGTAAAATATATAGTTGAGTTGTACAACAGAATGTTAGCCATATACCAACAATTTAAACAAATGATAGCATACATCATAAACACATACAAAAACCAAAAAAAAAGTTTGATTCCTACAAAACAAACATGGCTTGTGAATTTATTTCCATTAAAATTTGGGAAAATAACAAATATATGGAAAATATGTAGCTAAACCTGGATGTGTACTCCCTGATGAACAATAAACTAAAAAAATAAGCAAAAAAAACTGAAGATTTCTTCAAAGATGCTGAAATGGTTAGGCGCTTAAAAAAGTTTTTTCCATAGATGATATTCGAGGACAGTGTCGCTTTAGTGGTGTGTGGTGTGTGGACTATCATGTTATGTACTCTTGTTCCCTTACTATGTCACCCGGTGCATTAGAACATATAATCTACGTCCATTGCATGTGTATGGTCCCTTCCGTGTTGTTCTGCTGTGGTGCATATGGCTTGGATGTTAAAAGATACTATCACTGTGCCATCCAGTCTATATTTGAAAACATGTTTTATCTATGCATCAAGATACACTTTATGTGCAAGCTCTATTTTTCATTCAGCAACTACCGACATGATTTCTAACTATGTCCTCAAGACAGCTCCCAACACAATAATAAAATATCTAATTCAGCTATATATTGAACCAATTATCATATCCGATGGCTTACCGTTGGCTGGGCAATGCGTGGCAAGCCGCACCCCTATCTAGTACTGATGTATGGGCGAATGTATTTTAGAATCTTAGACCCAGATAGATCAAGACAAAAAAAAAACAATTGGTAGCTACCATGATTACAGCCACTTCACTTGGAGACCCCTGCGTCCAGCTCCTCATCCAGCTGGATAACGGAGCTCTCTAACAGCACAGGGTGTGGCCTCTCCTCAGTCGTCGCGGCCACACCGGACTGCTGAATCTCTTTGTCCTCCTCTTTTTGCATCCCTGCACAATGTTTAAAAGGAACACAGAACATATCATCAGTTGTTTGATCAAGAGAGCAAGTCAAGCTGCCAAGTAACCAATCAATCCCCCTATTCCCAAGTTCTTATTAGATTGTATGCCAACTTCAATTGAAGTCCAGGAAAATTCCCTCTGCAAGCAACATAATAAGCTAACACTCAAAATTCAAAACAGGCACGAATTATAAGCTTCCACGCAAATCTGAGATTCCAACTACATGCAAATGGGGATAAACTCGAATGTGCCGAGCAATCCAGTAGAAATACTGCGGAAATTTTCCAGACCTATCTCCCGCTCCCACAGTGATAATACTCGCTGCACTCCACATGTACTTGGCAGAAGGACAGTAAAAATGCAATCCCAGAACATAAAATGCAAATCCCCAGCCATCCCCGTTTGTCATGTTATCCTTAGTTGGTATGGCATTAAGCCAAATCAACCACAACAAAATGGTTTTCAAGAAGGGAATTATGTTTCCACAAGTGCTTATAGGGCCTATTCACCCAACATGCCGCAAGGTTATTACAAAAATGCAACAATGTATTTACCAGGATTGTTCAATATCCCCTTAGGAGCAGTCAAAAGCAGATCACATTCTGTGATGCTGATCATGTAGACCTTCATCTAGACAACTCCCTATGCTAACAAGCCAACTATAGCATTTGCTTCAGCTACAGATGGAATATAACAAAGGAAATTGCAACTTGAAAGGAACTAAACCACATATCATCCCAAAAACTAGTTTTCTACTCAGTTCCCTATACAACACACCTCCAACCACAAATGTAAAGATTTTTCACTTTCAACTCAGCCCAACAAGTGGAATCACTCTGCTTGTGTTTAAGGAAAGCTTGGAGCCCTCTGGTGTACTTGGCCGTAACTAACTTTTGCCATATACCATCAACACTCTCTAGTTTCCTCCACCAGTTACACAATTTCTTTTACTATTAATGTTATACAAAATTTTAATCCCAAAGCCACCTTCATTTTTAGGTCGACAGAAAATCTTCCATTTAATCATATAGTACTTTTTTTTCTAAAGAATCTCCCCTTTGCCAAAACAATTTTCTCCTGGTCTTAACTGAATATATTTTCAATCAGTATCGGGCAACCCTGTCATATACGGTTCATATACAGACCTGTAACCGATGCCTTCATCGCGTGTTGTTCATTGGCCTTTCCATAGAGGTATATGTATAGACCTCCTAAAACTAAAGCACTACCCAACAAGCTGTCATAAAATAGAAAATTGTAAACGTTAGAAAGAGTATGTAAACTATGTAGAAGGTATATGTAAAAGAACCAATCTCTTGTTTAATATCTGTGTTTCCAGGAAATGATGTATAATTTACCTCCCAACAGTGAGGCTTTCGCCTAGCAACAGTGTTCCTAAAACAATGATGAAGATCGTCGATAAGGTGCTGAACATGGCTGGAAAAACTGGCCCCCGCTTTTCAACAGCATATAGGTTCAGCCAATACTTGGCTGCTGTGCCAAGTGCGGCCTACGGATTCAAATCACAGGCAATTGCGTTAATTCATTGTCAATTTACTTAAATTGATATAATAATAAACAAAGAAATGTTTTGAATATTTCAAAGCCAAAAGTAATGTTTTCATAGTTCTCAAACATAGCCTTTTGTCATATAATATACCTACTTCATACACTGGCGGAGCTTAGTGTAGACCAAGGGGAGCCATGCCCTCCCCCCCCCCCCCCCCCCCCCCCCCCTCCTTAATTTTGGCATTCATTGAAGAGCATGCTAGTTCCGACACTGACTTCTTAGATCTAGTTTATTAGGTTACAAAAGATTGGTTTGCTGAAAGCCAGGAGGGAATGGAAAACCCAAAAATAATCGGTGGAGGGTGGGAGGTTGGACGAAGGGGTGGTGGGGAGAAAAGTGAAAGATGGAACCTCAGGTTCTTTTTTTGTAGAGAAGAGATGGACGAGAGATAGATATAGAGAAGACAAAAGATGTTATTTTTAGAAACCGTGAATCCCTAAATCTGATACGTGGTCAATCATGACTATTGCTAGCTTAGCTGCATGAAGATGATTGCATTTTTTAAATAAAAAGTGGATTTTATTGACTCAATATGAAGCATCAAGATGATTGCATGTCTGCCTAAAAAAATGCATTGCGTGTCTATCCGTACATGTACCATTTTGTGTATGCATACATGTGGCAAAGTGAATTGCAGAAACTATCGTTATTAAAGGCTAGGGTTGCAAGAACCACAATTCTACTGATTTGTGCCAAAAACCACTAACTTTGGACCGAAATTTTTGTAAAAAACACTAGTTGGCGACTTTGGCCCATCTGATGATGATTATGACAAGTGGAGCCCACAAAAGCTGACGTGACATAATTGTTCACGAGGACATCGTTAGACAGGAAATTTGTACATATTTACGAAACAACCCTGGTAGTTTACAGGGATACCCTCATCAAAAACGGGCGGCGGCGGCTCGTTTCGGATACGTGGGAAGGTCAACTGGAGCCGGCCGCCATAGCAACTAAGGATAACATGAAGCACGGGTCAAGCACGGCTCGCAAGCACAACTTAGCATATGTGGACGAACGTAGTGATTTGTTTGTCTCTTGTTTCATAATAAAATAATAGTTGAGTACTGATGTACTCCAATGAACTAAATCTAAATCATGGCCGAAATATTCTTAGCACTGAAGCACAGGTCAAGAATAAAAGTGCAAATACAACAGTGAATATCTCGATGGACAATAAGGGTTGACAATGCCAGATCCACTTGGAGCCCGTTTCGATAATTTATACAATATTTGGACAAATAAAATCAATACATTCTGAAAAAGACTTACTGAGTAGACAATGGTTAGTAGTTGAATGTTCCATCCTATTTGCCAGGCAAGTTTATGCCTGCTCATAATTATTCCGACGGCGAAAGTTTGCACACCACCCAGAACGCAGGTCAGCACAGAGGACCAATGTTTCCATGGATACACCTTCAAAACTTTCACCTGAATTATCAACATTTATGCATTATCAGTTGTTAAAATTACACATCTAAAGCAAAGAATAACAAGAATAAAATACTGAATTATAATATGCTTCTTATGGGAAAAAAATACACACTGGCCTTAGTCCAGAAAACACCAGGTGGTTAGTAGTTGCTCGACAGCAGTGAGAATTTCAAGATGTATCTGCAACTAACTTATGTACTTATGGTCGTTATCATACAATACGAGGTCTAAATAATCAGAAAGAGTATGGTCATAGGTACAGGATTTACAGACCAATCTAGCTTGTCAATTTGTTAAGAGCATGGACATAGGTACATCCTGTGGTATTTCGATGACTTGACTAGTCAGGTATAATTGATGTTCTAAAATTTGACCTATTAGCTAGGACCGGACAGGTGGTTTTCTTCCAACAGTATATCCTTATAATCAGCTGGTAAGCCTTGCGACTAGCCAAATATGCTGGATAATTACAAACAGGTGGGAGGTGCATTGAAATTTTCTGGCTGTACACAATGTTTTGCTCAACGATGCCATATTCATACAGTAGCCAGATATTTCTGATTGATAAATGATGATACTAATGTAACTACAAAGGTTCATTTTCAGGACATGATAACACATCCATCATGCTAGAATCAAGACATTTTCCCACCTTCCAGATGGTCACATTGTCGTTTTCGTTTTTGGATTGGAGAAATTTGGAGAATAGATCTGTTTGGTTCATATATAGTTGAGCAAAACGTTGGGAGCGCTTTCTTGTATTTTATCTTGGTTACTATGCTTGAATGTCTTTGGGTGATCAAGACAAAACAAACCTATTGTTTGGCCCCACTATGCTTGAATGCCATTTATTGGTATCAACATATTCGCGATGTTATTGTGTTGTTGCGTACATCTAGTGCTGATAGGTTACCAGAAGTATTTTAATTTACATGATATTACTGAACAAACCTGTATAGGGTACCAAAGTGCATAGCTGCTGAAAGCACCAAACAAAATCAAGGTGCCCCTCAAATGATGCTTTCCAGAAGCTCCATTAGAATCTTTTGGTGTCACTCTTATAATTGGAGACCAGAGATGCAATTCTTTTCCTTTGTAAAGACTTATTAGTAGAGCCCCACCAAAACAAACCAGTGCTCCAATCACTTTCGCACTGCCGACCTTGGATTTTAGGCGCAACTTCTCCATGCTGCAAAATGCAATTCGCTTTTTTTAATCTGTAATAAGATACGTAACTGAACTATACTATTCATTCTGTGCATTAGTTCGTATGCAAACATGTAAAATCATATCCGGCGGTTATTTTGTTGTGTTCAGGTGGTTCTAATATATTGACTGTCTATCACATATTTACTCGTAACCATAATAAAGAAATGCTGTTAATTAGAAAAATTATTATGCAAGCTTCAGAAATACTTATTCTTTCAGTATTCAGTATGTTGTTGAAGCAAATTATTTTGACAGTTCAAATAATGATGTTGATACCAGGAGAATAACATCCTTATGAAATACCATGTTATTGCTTCAAAGATTTTAATCATTGTAAAGTATTGAATTATTGTATATATTGGTAATACAAATTTAATACTAATATAGTAAAACTATAATTTTTACTCAGACTGTTCGTAGTACTAATGAAATCAACTAGAGGTTCACTGACGTGTGTATGCATATATTTATTTAGTTTAAGATGGTATCATTTCTTTTACATGTTTAAGGTAATATAATATTAGCTCATATCATTTCTCAGAAGATTCTTATAATGTTTAAGCATATATTTATAATTTTATTAGGTTTATGAAAAAATGAAGATGTGGGGCTTGTACTTTGTAAAGGATCATAATTAGATAGATATCATCCACTACCAACATTTGGCTAACTTACTGAAAGCAAAACAATTCTACATTTGAATATCAGCTACTAGAAAAAATACAATCAATTTTTTTTAAAAAAATCTATAGAATATCCACATGTAGCACTGGTTCTTTCCAATTATAGACTTTTATGTTAAGAGGAAAGACTGTTTTACCCAAGTATTATGGACAAGATAAAGGTGAAAAGTGGAGTCAAACTTGAGAAGATCACAGCATAGGAGGCAGGTGTGTCCCGTAATCCATAGTAGTACAAAGCCATGGGCAACGAATATCTGTACGAATTAAATATATCATCAATACATTCATCTTCTATCTTAATCATGTACATAAACCTAAACCCAATATATTGCATCACATATTCAGTCTAATTGAATCTCACAAAACTGATTAATCAGAAATCATGCATCTTAACATCTTAATTCAGTTTGAAATTATAAACAAACAATACGCGAGAAAATGTCTGATGAGTCTGGTAAGCAAGTTTTTCATTTATAGTTGTGGGGAGATTTCGATGAAAAATTGCCAGCAAAAAGGTTTGAGGACCCCTCAAGTTGATTTTATGTTTTGGCATGGAGGTGTGTTGACTGAACTAATTGGATACCGCTTGGTTCATCATCAGACCGGCATACGGAAAATTGATATAAATAGTTATATACCTCATCGCCAATTTGACTCACTAAGAATGATGTGAATCAGGGACAAAAACATATATGACCTCCAGAACACCAAAAACTGATTATTTGTGCGAAGGAAGGTTTTTAGGATACCACGTGACACATGTGGTAAGCAATTCAAACTAACCCAAAAAAAAGGAAGGTTTTCAGGATAGTAGATGAATTGTATACCCGACAAAAGCATTGATGAAGAGCCACCCAAGAGTCTTGATATCCAATTCCCTCCACTTCCCACTGCAGACATGTCAAAAGCTTGAGCCAATTTTAGCAAATATAGTAGCTCGTTTCCATATAAGATATAAACTGAACAGAAAAATGGTCTAACGTACCTTTCGAAGAATAGAGCAAACGGCATGATGAAAATAGCAGCAAGCATACTTCGATAACACAGCAAGGAGAAGACAAACATGCCACCATCAAGTGCGACCTTGCCTAGCAGTATAGTCCCTGTGTTGAACAGCTCCACAAGAATCACGCACAGAGCTGGTTTCCATCTGCTGCTTCCTGTACGTGTGACAATTTCACTAGAAGTATTTTCCTCGAAGCAAAACACAAATCGTAACCTAATGCCAAACTTGTAAAATGAATCATGCATTATATTAGATGAGGATGCTGCAACGTCCACTTGCTTATTCTCCTCCCAACTTCCTATTATTACCCTTTTTTCATCTTCCCTTTTAAACTTTTGAAAAATATAAAATAAACTTTGAGAAATTCATCCATGATTTGAGAAGAAAAAAAAAACGAAACTCTAGAAATAACAAATTGTAGCAAACTTCTCACAAAATTTCACTATACATGGATTTCAGAAATCTTATTAAAAACTTTGGAATAACATCTGAAATCATATACAATAAAAGTGGCAGGTAATTAATTTTGTGATGGAGAAAGAGATTGACGGCGGAGGCCTCGAGTCATGGTCACGGTCACTGGCGGAGGCCTCCTAGGTAGCCTGCCATACCTTAACCGGGTGCAAAAATAAAAATAAAAATTGTATATGTATGCATCGCGTCTCCCTGGACGCTCTACGCTAATTAGTATCGCCACGAAAATCGCTAAAGACCTGGTGAAAATAAGCCAGATGGGCCACAAGCTGCTGCACGAGACGCATCGCACTTTGCACGCACAAGTCGTTAAAAAAAAGGTCGTTCACGAGCGAGATCGAAACGAGACGCGCAGACGACCCATTCTACGGCAGCCATCCCAAGTCCCAACTCCCAAACCTAAGCATGGCGGCGGCGGCTGGCCAGGAGCAAGGAGGACGGGACGGCCGACGGCGGGGAGTCGGCCAAGCAGGCCGGGCGCACTCCCCAGCGAGCGGCGGCAACGAGCGGCGGCGCAGCCGCGCTGACTCACGGTCTTTACCACTAACTAAACGGGCGATCCATCATGCGTACGTACCTTGGACCTCCACGGCGGCGGTGTCCGTGTCCTCGCCTGGGAAGGCGCATACTTTGCTTGCATTTGCAGCACTGCGGCTGACTAGGCCCCGGTTGTTGTCAGCATATCCCGTCGAGGCCGCGTGGAGGGCCGGAGAGGGAAGCCGGCGCGAGTTGGCAGCTCCGGCGGCAGGGTGAGCGGAGGAGAGGACGGGCAGCGCACTGTTCATCGCCGGTCGAGCTAGGGTATGTGAGTTGGTTGGGATGCTTCAGCAGGGCATTCGGGAGAGAAGCAAATGTGATCCCATTTTATAGATGTAATCTGGACTGTCGTCGTCATGTGGGGGAGGGAAAACTTCCTAGGCGGTCGACCTGGTACGCGATCTAACAGACCATGAAAATCTCTCTCCTTTCTAACCACCTCCAGTCCGCACTCCTGGGCAGGCATCTTTTTCTTTTCTTTTTGGATCATCGAGTGGTAGGTACCCTGGGTTGGATTACTTCAGGCTGCAGGAGCGTGTTCCCCGTACGTGGCAGCTGTGGAAAAAACAAAATCCACCCAGGCCTAGGCGAAGCATTAATATTAGCTCGTCCCAATTTACTTATCTTAAATTTATCTAGATATGGATATTTCTAAACACGTTTTGTATTTATAGACAAATCTTTTTTTCAAGACTACGTCTAGACGTACCATAATTTTACAGAAGGCAGCGAACTAATCTATGGTTGGATGGTTAGAGGGACTATGGTATCCCCAGTCCACCAGGGTTCATATCCTGGTGCTCGCATTTATTCCTGAATTTATTTCAGAATTTCCGGCGATGCGCATTCAGTGGAAGGAGACGTTCCCATCGACGACGAGGTGTTTAAAAAAAACTTTATAGAAGGCAGAATTTTAATGGAGGACATAGTGTCACATAGGACCAACGAAGGACAGCGGCGAACACAGGAGGAGAGCAATGAGGAACCACCCGTGTCTCCAAACACAATTCTCCCAATAGAGGAACGACATCAAGGACTCTGCCATTGTACCACTCCGACACGGAATCGAGGCTTTCACTCGGAGAAAGCCACAACTCCAAGTGAGCGAGGGACATGACAAACGCGCCTCGGCGACGCCTCCCAGGAGGAGAATGACATCCACGGGTATCATTGCTGCCGGCGTGACAAAAGCTGTGCAAGATTTTTATCCAGGCATCACACATCACCACACCACCTAGAATTGAGCAGCACTATCCCAAAAGCTTCGGCCGCCACCGCAGCACTTCACCAACGTAGACACAAAGCCTAGGACCTATGACCGGATGCATGACAAAGAGAGCCCCGGCCATACCACCAACCCCCAGCCTCGACGGTGAATCGCAACCACCCCGCGCCTCCGGAAAGGTCCAGGACCGCCCGTAACAGCCGCTGCCCACTCCAAGGGACAGCCTTATGACAGTCGGGCCCACTTCTCCATGAAGAACCATGTTGCGCCACCGAGAGAGCACCGCCACTCACCACACCGCACAGAGGTGGCCGCCCGCTCACTGCTCGTCAAGACTCCATCTTGGCCGAGCCATCACAGCACCGCCGCCACCACCCTGGTCGTGGGCTCGCTCCACAGCCTCCACACGTTGCCGCCGCCACCCGGACTCGCGAACGCACTGTTGCCAACTCCCGCCAAATCCACCGCTCCACTAGACTTGTTGCCGAGCTCCGGCCGCCAGCCCCAACCCCGGCCAGCACAGATCTGATCGGTCCAATCCCCGCCACGAAGAAGCACCATGCCGACACTAGCCCGCGTGCTCCGCCGCGATGCGCCGGCACCGGCTAGCAAGCCACGCCGCCACACACCGCCATCTGCATGTGCACCCCACCTAGTGCGCCGGCCTCCGAGCTCCGCTGTCGCGGCTGAAGAAGCCCCCCGCGGCCCATCTCCAGGAGAGGGCAAGGGAGATCCCACTACCACTGGTGGCAGTGGGGGAGGGGACTTGGATGGGGGCCGGTGGCAAGGGTTCGAGTGCCCCGGTTGCCCGCGAGGGGGGGGGGGGGGGGGGGGGGGAGAGTACTGCCCTGCTATTGGATTATCTAGACAAATCTAAGTATTTCACATGGCATTAACAAAACAGACCCTTCTCTCTAAAAAAAGACCTTTTTTTTAGCATCAGTACAGACACAAGCGCTCATATACACGCGCATACAATCACCCCTATGAACGCACACACGCACACCCTACCCCTATGAGCACCTCCGAAAGACTGAGCCGGCATATCATCTTGAGATTTACGAAGTCACCGTAGGCGCCTCGTCGTCGACGGGAACGTCTCCTCCCACTGAAAGCGCATCGCGCGGAAATCCTGAAATAAATTCAGGAGTAATGCGAGCACCAGGATTTGAACCCTGATGGGTTGGGGATACCACTGTCCACCTAACCATCTCAACCACAGGTTGATTCGCAAAAAAAAAAGACCTTTCGACAGCAAGGAAAGGCAGCTTTCAGCGAGCAGAACTTCACTGTCGTATCTTTTGTTGTTTATGAATCATTGTCCCAGTGATACTGCAGTACCAATCAGGTTTATTTTGGTACCATATAAATGGTGCAAACAAATATCCTCCTTTTCTCGCTTGCTCCTTGGATTAGCAACGCGGAACTACTTTACGTACGACAGACGGCTTTCCCATGCTTCTACACGTCTGGTCGAAGTAAATCGTACAAATCGTGCCGTATGTATTGTATGAAAATGTGGGCACAAAATGTACCAGAAATCATACTTGGATCGTCCTAACAAACATTACGACCTACTATTGTAAATCACAAAATGTACCAGAAAACGTGCCAAAGGATGCTTGTACAATGTCTGATCCAAGAAAATCATACTAGCTACTTGTACAACGTCTGATCCAAGTAAATCATACTAGCTACCTGTACGTAGGATCGGCCTAACAAACATTAGGACCTACTATAGTTCCTGCCCACGAAAATTGTGGGGGGGGGGGGGCGGGGGGGGGGCGCGCGCATGTTTGCTCCATTGGGCTCATGCTTTTCTGCTGCTGGACTTTCGTAACACAACAGATTTGCTTCATGCTTTTTTGCTGATGGAGTTTCGGAAGACAACAGATTGCCATCACATCAGATTTGGTACTGTGGTTAGCACACGCAAGATGATCAGAGCATTCTTAGCGCACTCCACGTACTTCATGGGAAGTTGGTTTGTCTCAAAAAAAAATGGGAAGTTGGTTGCATCGATTGTGACTTTAAACCGATTGTTGGCCTGTGTGATTGAGTGTTTGGAAAGCAAGGAGAACCCGTCATAATTTTTAATTTTTTACTCCATTTATTTCAAAATACAAGGTGTATTATTTTAAGTCAAAGCTTTGTGAGTTTGACAACATTTCTATAGAAATATATCAATATCCATAATATTAAATAGAACTTTTATATTGTATTTATTTAATATTGTGGATGTCGATACTTTTGGCTCTGAACTTGGTCAAAGTTAAAGGAATTCGACTATTCAATAAACTAATACACCTTATATTTAGGAACAGAGGGCGTATTTGGTTTGATTAGTGGGGAAGATATTGGATTTTGTGTTGTCTGCTAACCAACTCATACTTACGTGGAGAAATTTTCTGCATCGGTGGCTGCATGTACTATATTGGCGCTACAGTATCACATGTTGACGCTTCTTTTTTCTAGGTAATGAGAGGGTGTGCAGAATTGTTATGGTTTTATAAGCTGGTTGCTTCTGATTGATTTGAAAAATTGCTGACCCAGTCAAAATCATGAACTAAATATAATATTAAATTTCTCAGTGGAATGTAAGAGCGTCAAAATTAAAGAGCATAGTGAATTAAAAGAATTGAGTGACAGATTATTGATCTGGTTAAAATCGGTGACCCAATTTTAAAGTAGCTAGTGACCTCAATTGAATGAGAGGCCTCCAATCATAGGGAGCTAGCATAGTGAATAAAAAGAAGAGGTAATAACACTTGCGGTGCTTGAACTTACCATGGATGTTCACTTTGGTGCCTGAACTTGAAAAATACACCGAACTGGTTCTAGAACTTCGCAGCATGGTCCAAATATGGTTCAAATCATGTACAAATACGTATGTGTTGATGAGTAGAATGGCCAGCGTGGCAACTATTTTATTTACATGATTGTCTAAATGATACTCCCTCTGTTGCACAATGTAGTGCGTATAGATCTTTTGAAGAGTGAAACTTTGCATACTTTGACCAGGTTTATAAAACCAACTGTTTATATGTACAATATCCAATATATAAAATCATAAACATCAACTTATGATGAATCTAATGTATATTTTTGGCATTCTAGATGTAAATCTTTTTCTTCTATATGCACTACATTATGGAACAAAAGGAGTACGTGAACATTTTTAAAAATTACATTAGCATGCTTAAAAGTATGGTATGTTTGTTTGCATATTATCTATAAGACCAGAACATTCTAACTTCATTTTTAGTACTATTGCAATAATTTTAAAAAGTACAAAAAAATTAAAATAAAAAAACTCACATTTGAAAGGGCCTCGTAAAAAAGACTAACATTATAAAAAAGAGCCACAGGAATATTATTTTAAAACAAGAAAATTAGATTTAATTTTTAAGAATATATAACTTTTAACATAAAAATATTTATTAAATATGTGGATGCTTTGTATAATCTGAAATCATTTTAGTATTTCTTTAATATTATTATAATTGTGTGAATATTTAAAATTATGTGAACATTTATATATTATTGTGATTACAATTTACGTATTTTTTATAGTTTCTAAAACATTTATATATCATTTTAGTAATTACGTGAACTAACATGAGGAAAATGGGCCGCACTAACTACAACCCATTTAATCAAGGGGCGCATCAGGGTAGATATGTAACGACGATGCGTAATGTACAACAAACTTATTGGTCTAAAATGTTAGCACAGATCTTGCGTTGCACGAGGTCGGCTGTTCAATTCCCGACATCGCCCTGTTTTTTTTTTGTTGTGCATTGACAGTGGGACTGATGGTCATTGTGTCAAAACACTATGCAAGCTAGTCTGTCCCTTACTGCAAGTGGGCCCGCGCCACCTTGGTGTCTAGTCAGTAACACATACGTATTTGTACGTAATTTGGATTGTATTTGAACAATATTGTCGAGTTGTAGAACCAGTTCAATGTATTTTTCAAGTTCAGGCACCAAAGTGAGCATCGATGGCAAGTTTAAAGCACCACCGTTGTGATTACCTCTTAAAAGAATTGAGTGAAAGATTATTGATCCAGACGAACTCGATGATCCAATTCTATGCTAATGACCTCAATTGAATGAGAAGAGTCCAATTCTAGGGAGCTAGAATAGTGAACTAAAAGAATTGAGTGAGAGATTGTTGACCCGGTCAAAATCGATGATCCAATTCTAAATTGGTGACCTCAATTGAATGAGAGGTCACCAATCTTAGGGAGCTTAGTGATATAGTAGATGTGCCAAAGTAGGCACTTAGAAAAGGGAAAGTACATTTGGCTACCTAGCTTCCGGTAGCTTTTTACTTTTTTTTTTCTTTTTTGTAAACTTTATTTCTGCATCTCAAAAAATTATGGACAAAAGTGGGCATATACATATACATGTCTATTATATACATACGTAAAAAAAATATAAATAGGTATTTTTTTGAGGTAAAATAGGTATATTTTAAATGGCCTTAGACCCTATTTGTTTAGGTTTTTACTTCAATTTTTAGTGCTTTTCGGCTCCTAGAAGCACAAACCCAAACAAACACCTAATTTTATGTCAGGCCTTGCTACAGGTACTTCTTCAAATAATGCTACAAAGCAAAAAAGCAGCTCCAGAGGAGTTTCCTGCACCCTCATTGGCTTCTCACCCCTTCCCCACAGAAGTACTCCTATTCTTCTCTGTAATTACGAAGAAAATGCCACTCAGTTATAAACCAGCCTTCCCTTCAGAAAATGGCCTCCAAAAGTCAACCCTTCGCTCATTCCTCCTCCTCCCACCTCAACCAGACCTTACAGGAGAGTCGAGTGGCTAGGCCCTTCATCGGTCGGATCTCCCGTCGGCCTCACTTGTCTTGTTGTTGGCTGATCCTTCGTCGGCCTCTAGTCCCGTCACTGTCGTTTCATTCCATTGTTGCGAGCCACGACACGTCGATGTTGGTCACCTTATCTCCCATCACTCGCCCACGACAACCGTCAGCCTCACCAGTCTTGCCGCTGATGTAGTTGCATATTCGGGGTAGGCTTACGATGACCCAATAAACCTATGTCATAAACCACCAGGGCATTAACAATAAAACATCCAAAGGGGAGCTATTCAGACCGCTTCTAACGCCATTTCAATCGGATGACCTCCTAACGCCAGTTCCCTTGGACGACCTCATACTATAATTCCACTTGGATAGCTATAGATGATTATTCGCTTGTATCCACACAACAGGCGCAGGAAATGGAACAATCAAGGTCTCTCAATAGAAATAGTCATTATGTAAAGCATATATTGTATATTTAAGATGTACGTTCTTGTAGTGGCCGAAGTTTAAGCATTGTAACTAAACCCTTGTATCAGGGAAGAGGAGGGGGGTCAAGCGCACTCTGTATAAGCTGGCCTCTCTCACCTGGACAAGGGTTTGCACCCCTTGTAATCACACACTCATACGCAGAGACAGAAAAGTTCCAAGAGCACAGGATGCAGGGCTTGTTACTCTTTCAAGAGGGGCCTAAACCTGCTAAAACCTCTTTGTGCTACACTTGAACCTAGCAAGATCTAGCATCATCCCTATCTCTCTCTCTCTCTCGTGCTATCAGGATCATCCCCACGACAACTAGCATCCACCGTGGCGATGCGCCTCTCGTGACCTATGGCGCAAGTGGAATTTACATCTTCTTTGGCTGCCAGAGTGGAGCTAGTCATCGGCAGTGAGATCTTCGACTTGATCGGTTTTCTCGCCGATCATTCAGCATGACTTCAGGATGACCCACTTGCCGTGGAGGCTTTACCCACGCGCGGCGCACTTCCACTGTTCGTCATCACCACAGGCATTCGGGCAAGCCACACCTTCACCGTTGGACCTGGCACGTGGCTTCACACCGGGCTTCAGCCTTTTAGGTAGCTATGCTCGAGCCTAATGAGTTAATTCATGATATATTTTCACTTCTAGGCCTTATTGACATTTTCTTTAGCCCATTGACTCTAAATAAATATTAGGGATTCCTATATAATTTTCTGGTATTACCCAGTATACCCGAAACTCTTTTGTTAACCCTGAAAGTTTCCGGTTTCTCTCGAAACTAAGTATCACCAGTGTTTGAATTTTAGCTAAATTGCAAATGTTTGCCATTTAGTATTAATTCAATGTCTCTAGTGAATTAATTCAGTTTCACTAGTGACACCAATATTCACCTGGCAAACATTTATTAATTCGGTGCTAGTTTAGGTAATTTTGAGTGTTAATTTTCTAGCAATATTTGCTCATTCAGTGCTAATTAAGTTAATTTCATGTGTTAATTTCTTGCCAAACATTTACAATTAAGTGTGTCTAGTGTTAATTTTAGCTAGAATCTGTTTGGTGTTAATTTGAATTTCCAGGCAATTGAGGTGTGACAACAAATTCATGCAAATAATTACTGACCAATACAATGATTATACTCCAGTGTTAATTTCTGTTGGAAATATGTCGTAGAGGCAATAATAAAGTTGTTTCATGTCCATGCTATATATAATTTTATTCATCTGAAAATCAAATACATGTATTTTAGTAGCAAAGTAATATGATAGTAGAAGTAACGATAGCAAAAGTAATAGTAGAAGTTTTGTAGTAATGGTAACGGTAGCAATGGAAAAGTAACTAAGCAAAGAACAATATGTGAAAAGCTCGTAGGCATTGGATCGGTGATGGAGAATTATGTCGGATGCAAATCTTCATGTAAAAGTTATAACCTAGGGTGACACAGAACGAGCTCCAATTCATCAATGTAATGTAGGCACGTATTCCGAATATAGTCATATGTGCTTATGGAAAAGAACTTGCATGACATCTTTTGTCCTACCCTCCCGTGGCAGCGGGGTCCTATTGGAAACTAAGTGATATTAAGGCCTCCTTTTAATAGAGTACCGGACCAAAGCATTAACACTTAGTGAATACATGAAGTCCTCAAACTACGGTCATCACCGGTAAGTATCCCCATTACTGTCACTTCGAGGTTAACGGATCATAACACATAATAGGTGACTATAGACTTGCAAGATAGGATCAAGAACTCACATATATTCATGAAAACATAATAGGTTCAGATCTGAAATCATGGCGCTCGGGCCCTAGTGACAAGAATTAAGCATAGCAAAGTCATAGCAACATCAATCTCAGAACATAATGGATACTAGGGATCAAACCCTAACAAAACTAACTCGATTACATGATAAATCTCATCCAACCCATCACCGTCCGACAAGACTACGATGGAATTACTCACGCACGGCGGTGAGCATCATGAAATTGGTGATGGAGGAAGGTTGATGATGACGACGGCGACGGATTCCCCTCTTCGGAGCCCCGAACGGACTCCAGATCAGCCCTCCCGAGAGAGTTTAGGGCTTGGCAGCGGCTCCATATCGTAAAACACGATGAATCATTCTCTCTTATTTTTTTCTCCCCAAACGTGAATATATGGAGTTGGAGTTGAGGTCGGTGGAGCACCAGGGGGCCCACGAGGCAGGGGGCGTGCCTAGGGGGTAGGCGCGCCCCCCACCCTCGTGGACAGGGTGTGGGCCCCTGGTCTTGATTCTTTCGCTAGTATTTTTTATTAATTCCAAAAATATTCTCCGTGAAGTTTCAGGTCATTCCGAGAACTTCTATTTTTACATAAAAATAATACCATGGCAATTCTGCTGAAAATAGCGGTAGTCCGGGTTAGTTCCATTCAAATCATGCAAGTTGGAGTCCAAAACAAGGGCAAAAGTGTTTGGAAAAGTATATACGTTGGAGACGTATCAACTCCCCCAATCTTAAACCTTTTCTTGTCCTCAAGCAATTCAGTTGATAAACTGAAAGTGATAAAGAAAAACTTTTACAAGCTCTGTTTGCTCTTGTTGTTGTAAATATGTAAAGCCAACATTCAAGTTTTCAGCAGAGATTATGAACTAACCATATTCACAATAACATTTAGATCTCACATTTACTCATATCAATGGCATAATCAACTAGCGAGCAATAATAATAAATCTCGGATGACAACACTTTCTCAAAACAATCATAATATGATATAACAAGATGGTATCTCGCTAGCCCTTTCTAAGACCGCAAAACATAAATGCAGAGCACCTCTGAAGATCAAGGACTGACTGGAAATTGTAATTCATGGTAAAAGAGATCCAATCATTGTCATACCCAATATAAATTAATAGTAATGAATGCAAATGACAACGATGCTCTCCAACTGGTGCTTTTTAATAAGAGGATGATGACTCAACATAAAAGTAAATAGATAGGCCCTTCGCAGAGGGAAGAAGGGATTTGTAGAGGTGCCAGAGCTCGATTTTGAAATAGAGATAAATAATATTTTCTGTGGTATACTTTCATTGTCAACATAACAACCAAGAGATCTCGATATCTTCCATGCTACACACATTATAGGTGGTTCCCAAGCAGAATGGTAAAGTTTATACTCCCCCACCACCAACAAGCATCAATCCATGGCTTGCCCGAAACAACGGGTGCCTCCAACTAACAACAATCCTGGGGGAGTTTTGTTTGCAATTATTTTGATTTGATTTGAGCATGGGACTGGGCATCCCGGTGACCAGCCATTTTCTCGTGAGTGAGGAGCGGAGTCCACTCCTCTTGAGAATAACTGATGACCCACAAGTATAGGGGATCTATCGTAGTCCTTCCAATAAGTAAGAGTGTCGAACCCAACGAGGAGCAGAAGGAAATGACAAGCGGTTTTCCGCAAGGTATTCTCTGCAAGTACTGAAATAAGTGGTAATAGATAGTTTTGTGATAAGATAATTTGTAATGAGCAACAAGTAAAAAAAGTAAATAAAGTGCATCAAGGTGGCCCAATCCTTTTTGTAGCAAAGGACAAGCCTGGACAAACTCTTATATAAGGAAAAGCGCTCCCGAGGACACATGGGAATATCGTCAAGCTAGTTTTCATCACGTTCATATGATTCGCGTTCAGTACTTTGATAATTTGATATGTGGGTGGACCGATGCTTGGGTGCTGTTCTTATTTGAACAAGCATCCCACTTATGATTAACCTCTATTGCAAGCATCCGCAACTACAACAAGAGTATTAAGGTAAACCTAACCATAGCATGAAACATATGGATCCAAATCATCCCCTTACGAAGCAACGCATAAACTAGGGTTTAAGCTTCTGTCACTCTAGCAACCCATCATCTACTTATTACTTCCCAATGCCTTCCTCTATGCCCAAATAATGGTGAAGTGTTATGTAGTCGACGTTCACATAACACCACTAGAGGCTAGACAACATACATCTCATCAAAATATCGAACGAATACCAAATTCACATGACTACTAATAGCAAGACTTCTCCCTTGTCCTCAGGAACAAACGTAACTACTCACAAAGCATAAACATGTTCATAATTAGAGGGGTATTAATATGCACATAGGATCTGAACATATGATCTTCTACCAATTAAACCAACTAGAATCAACTACAAGGAGTAATTAACAATACTAGCAACCTACTAGCACCAATCTCGGACTTGGAGACAAGAATTGGATACAAGAGATGAACTAGGGTTTGGAGATGAGATGGTGCTGGTGAAGATGTTGATGGAGATTGCACTCTCCCGATGAGAGGAGCGTTGGTGATGACGATGGCGATGATTTCCCCCTCCGGGAGGGAAGTTTCCCCGGCAGAACAGCTCTGCCGGAGCTATAGATTGGATCCGCCAAGGTTCCGCCTCATGGCGGCGGAGTTTCGTCCCAAAAGGTTGCCCCTTTATTTTTTCTCGACGAAAGACTTCATATAGCAGAAGATGGTCATCGGAGAGCCACCAGGGGGCCCACGAGGTAGGGGGCGCGCCCTAGGGGGGGCGCCCCCACCCTCGTGAGTAGGGTGTGGGCCCCCTAGTCTTCATCTTTGGCGAGGATTTTTCATTATTTATTATAAGGTGTTCCATGGAGTTTCAGGACTTTTGGAGTTGTGCAGAATAGGTCTCTAATATTTGCTCCTTTTCCAGCTCAGAATTCCAGCTGTCGGCATTCTCCCTCCTTATGTAAACCTTGTAAAATAAGAGAGAATAGCCATAAATATTGTGACATAATGTGAAATAACAGCCCATAATGCAATAAATATCGATATAAAAGCATGATGCAAAATGGACGTATCAATAACCCACCTAGTATGGAAGATACAGAAATCCCTAGTTGATACATGAGCTATTCGAGCATACAAAACAGAATTTTATTTGAAGGTTTAGAGTTTGGCACATACAAATTTACTTGGAACGACAGGTAGATACCGTATATAGGTAGGTATGGTGGACTCATATGGAATAACTTTGGGGTTTATGGAAGTGGATGCACAAGCAGTATTCCCGCTTACTACAAGTGAAGGCTAGAAAGAGACTGGGAAGCGACCAACTAGAGAGCGACAACAGTCATGAACATGCATTAAAATTAATCAACATTGAGTGCAAGCATGAGTAGGATATAATCCACCATGAACATAAATATCGTGGAGGCTATGTTGATTCTGTTTCAACTCATGTGTGAACATGTGCCAAGTCAAGCCACTCGAATCGTTCAAAGGAGGATACCACCCTATCATACCACATCACAACCATTTTAATAGCATGTTGGCATGCAAGGTAAACCATCATAAACTCCTAGCTAATTAAGCATGGCATAAGCAACTATAATATCTAATTGTCATTGCAAACATGTTTCATTCATAATAGGCTGAATCGGGAACAATGAACTAATCATATTTACAAAAACAAGAGAGGTCGACTTCATACCAGCTTTTCTCATCTCAATAAGTCCATCATATATCGTCATTATTGCCTTTCACTTGCACGACCGAATGGTGTAGATAATAATAATAGTGCACGTGCATTGGACTAAGCTGGAATCTGCAAGCATTCAATATACAGGAGAAGACAAGTTAATATGGCTCTTGGTTAAATCAGCAATAATGCATATAAGAGCCATTTAACATTTTCATCATGGTCTTCTCCTCTCAACCCCCAAAGAACAAGAAAATAAATAAAACTATTTACACAGGAAAGCTCCCAACAAGCAAAACAAGAACGAGTAATCTTTTTGGGTTTTCTTTTAATTACTACTAGAGGCATGGAAAGTAAACTAGCTAAAAGCTACAACTAATTTTTTTTGGTTTTTTCTTAAGGTTATTTAAACACACAAGAAGAAAGTGAGAAAAGGGAAAATAAACTAGCATGGATAATACAATGAAAAAATATGAGCACCGACAACTAAAATGAGTGTGTGAACATGAATGTAATGTCGATGAGAAATACGTACTCCCCCAAGCTTAGGCTTTTGGCCTAAGTTGGTCTATGCCCATGGATCAAAGCTATTCTCTCCGGTGTACTGAGGAGGATCCTCATGGTGCCACTGGTTAGCGATCTCCTCCAGATCCCACAGATAAACAGACTGACGGTAAGGATCAAGTGGTGGCTCCAGCTCTGGAGCTGATGTCTGGCTTCGGTATGCATGAATGGCCTCCGGCAAAACAAGGTACGTGCTGTTCGCGCGGGTCATGGAGGAAGTCGGTGAGGCCTGCATTCTCAGCCAAATAATAAAAGTCTTCATAAATCTCGGCTTCTCTTAAGAACTCATCACAAGGCCATTCACACGGCCGAACTTCCACGGTGCAAGGAAGATTATATTTGGGCTTCTTATTCTCTTCACTTTGCTTATCCTTCGAGCCTTGGCTCGAAGCACCCCTTAATACTCTCTTCACATTTTCTGAAAATTTCTGAAATTTTTAGTAATTCAAAATAAAAGTAAACCAAACTCAACAAGATTGATAGCAACTACTCCTACAAGTGCCTAGAGCAATATCATGCATTAGAACTACTTGGGGCCATATAAATTTGACATGCAAGCTCAAGAACAGGGTCACCTAAGAAGCAAAAAATTGCAATAATTAAAGCACTAGAACAGAAACTAATTGTACCATTGGAGGAGTCACATACCGAAGAAACAAACCCTCAAAGCAGTTTCGTGAATGGAGCTTTGAGCTAGGGGATCGAAAATGGCAGCAAGATGAGATAGAACTCGGGTTTGAGCTGGCTAGTGATTTTTTCTGGAGGAAGAAGGAGTGTGTGGGTGCTGGAATAAGTGGAGGGCACCCACGTGGGGTCCACGAGGCAGTGGGCACGCCCTCCACCCTCATGGGCACGTGGCTGATCCCCCTGCTGTGTTCTCAGTGCCTAAAATTCTCAAATATTCTAGAAAAAAAAATCATATTTCATTTTCGGGGCATTTGGAGAACTTTTATTTTCGGGGTAATTTTTTATTGCATGGATAATTCAGGAAACAGATAGAAAATACTATTTTTTTCTTTATTTAGTCTAAATAACAGAAAGTAAAAGGAGGGTATAGAGAGTTGTGTTTTCTAAATTCATCCATCTCATGCTCATCAAAAGGAATCCACTAACAAGGTTGATCGAGTCTTGTTAACAAACTTTTTCCGAATAACATGAAACCGGAGAATTTTCGAATAACACTATGTTACCTCAACGAGGATATGCATGTCCCCAACAATAAGAATATCATGTTTCTTCTTGACAGCAGGAAGAGGAAATTCAAAACCTTCAATAGTAATTGTTGAAAATTTTCCAATAGAATTGATGTTATGGACTTGAGGTTGTTTCCTCGGAAAGTGTACCGTATGCTCATTACCATTAACATGAAAAGTGGCATTGCCTTTGTTGCAATCAATAACAGCCCCTGCAGTATTCAAAAAGGGTCTTCCAAGGATAATCGACATACTATCATCCTCGGGAATATCAAGAATAACAAAGTCCGTTAAAATAGTAATGTTTGCAACCACAACAGGCACATCCTCACAAATACCGACAGTTATAGCAGTTGATTTATCAGCCATTTGCAAAGATATTTCAGTAGGTGTCAACTTATTCAAATCAATTCTATGATATAAAGAGAGAGGCATAACACTAACACCGGCTCCAAGATCACATAAAGCAGTTTTAACATAGTTTCTTTTAATGAAGCATGGTATAGTTGGTACTCCTGGATCTCCTAGTTTCACCTTTAAAAGTATAATTAGCAAGCATGGTGGAAATTTGAGCTTCCGGTATCTTTCTCTTATTAGTAACAATATCCTTCATATACTTGGCATAAGGATTCATTTTAAGCATATTAGTCAAACGCATACGCAAAAAGATAGGTCTAATCATTTCAGCAAAGCGCTCAAAATCCTCATCATCCTTTTTCTTGGATGGCTTAGGAGGAAAAGGCATGGGTTTCTGAACCCATGGTTCTCTTTCTTTACCATGCTTCCTAGCAACGAAGTCTCTCTTATCATAACGTTGATTCTTTGATTGTGGCTTATCAAGATCAATATCAGGTTCAATTTCTACATCATTGTTATTGATAGGTTGAGCATCAACATGAACATCATCATTAACATTATCACTAGGTTCATGTTCATTACCAGATTATGTCTCAGCATCAGAAATAGAAATATCATTGGGATTCTTAGGTGTGTCAACAACAGGTTCACCAGAAGCATGCAAAGTCCTATCATTTTTCTTTTTCTTCTTTTTAGAAGGACTAGGTGCATCTACATTAGTTCTCTGAGAATCTTGCTCAATTCTCTTGGGGTGGCCCTCAGGATACAAAGGTTCCTGAGTCATTTTCCCTCCTCTGGTCATAAACTAACAACATTATCATTCTTATTATTATTTAATTCATTGAGCAAATCATTCTGAGCTTTAAGTACTTGCTCTACTTTAGTGGTAACCATAGAAGCATGTTTACTAATGAGTTTAAGTTCACCCTTAACTCTAGACATATAATCACTCAAGTGTTCAATCATATAAGCATTATGTTTCAATTGTCTACCAACATAAGCATTGAAGTTTTCTTGTTTAACAATAAAATTATCAAACTCATCTAAGCATTAGCTAGCAAACTTATAACGAGGAATATCACCTTCATCAAATCTATAGAGAGAAATTACTTTTACTACCTGTGTTGGATTATCAAGACCATGTATTTCTTCAATAGGTGGTAAATTCTTAACATCTTCAGCTTTAATACCTTTTTTCTTTCATAGATTTCTTTGCCTCTTGCATGTCTTTAGGACTGAGAAATAGAATACCCCTTTTCATCGGAGTTGGCTTAGGAGATGGTTCAGGAAGTGTCCAATTATTTTCATTAGTCAACATACTATTCAATAGCAATTCAGCTTGATCAACTGTTCTTTCCCTGAAAACACAACCAACACAACTATCCAGGTGGTCTCTGGAAGCATCAGTTAGTCCATTATAAAAGATATCAAGTATTTCATTTTTCTTAAGAGGATGATCAGGCAAAGCATTAAGTAATCGGAGAAGCCTCCCCCAAGCTTGTTGGAGACTCTCTTTTTCAATTTGCACAAAATTATAAATTTCCCTTAAAGCAGCTTGTTTCTTATGAGCGGGGAAATATTTAGCAGATAAGTAATAAATCATATCCTGGGGACTACGCACACAACCAGGATCAAGAGAATTAAACCATGTTTTAACATCACCCTTTAATGAGAACGGAAATAATTTAAAGATAAAGTAATAGCGAGTTTTCTCATCATTAGTGAATAGGGTGGCTATATCATTCAATTTAGTAAGATGTGCCACAACAGTTTCAGATTCATAGCCATAAAAAGGATCAGATTCAACCAAAGTAATTAACTCAGGATCGACAGAGAAATCATAATCCTTATCAGTAATAAAGATAGGTGAAGTAGTAAAAGCAGGGTCATATTTCATTCTAGCATTCAAAGATTTTTTTTAGCTTAACTAATAATTTCTTAGGACCATGTCTATCATTGCAAGCAAGAAAGTCTCT
The DNA here is from genome assembly GCF_003073215.2 of Triticum urartu. NCBI lineage: Eukaryota > Viridiplantae > Streptophyta > Magnoliopsida > Poales > Poaceae > Triticum > Triticum urartu. The sequence continues at coordinate 707,597,680 of NC_053024.1, read as the reverse complement.
AGCAGTTTCTTCATCCATAACATAACCCTCGGGTACAACAGGCAATTTATATCTAGGGGGAGAATCTTCATCATCACTTCCATCAATATTATCAGTTTCTATAATTTCATTCTCTCTAGCCCTAGCAAGTTGTTCATCCAGAAATTCACCTAATGGCACAGTAGTATCAAGCATAGAAGTAGTTTCATCATAAATATCACGCATAGCAGAAGTGGCATCATCAATAACATGTGACCTATCAGAATCAATAGCAACAGTAGGTGTCGCAAATTTACTCATAACAAAAGGTGAATCAAGTGCAGAGCTAGATGGCAGTTCCTTACCTCCCCTCATAGTTGAGGGATAGATCTTGGTTCTTTCATCTTTCAAGTTCCTCATAGTGATGAGCAGATATAAATCCCAAGTGACTCAAAGAATAGAGCTATGCTCCACAGCAACGGCTCCAGAAAATAGTCTTGATAACCCACAGGTATAGGGGATCGCAATAGTTTTCGAGGGTAGAGTATTCAACCCAAATTTATTGATTCGACACAAGGGGAGCCAAAGAATATTCTCAAGTATTAGCAGCTGAGTTGTCAATTCAACCACACCTGGATAACTTAATATCTGCAGCAAAGTATTTTAGTAGCAAAGTAATATGATAGTAGCAATAACGATAGCAAAAGTAATAGTAGCAATTTTGTAGTATCGGTAACAGTGGCAACGGAAAAGTAACTAAGCAAAGAATAACATGTGAAAAGCTCATAGTCATTGGATCGGTGATGGAGAATTATGTCGGATGCAATTTCTCATGTAAAAGTTATAACCTAGGGTGACACTGAACTAGCTCCAGTTCATCAATGTAATGTAGGGATGTATTCTGAATATAGTCATACGTGCTTATGGAAAAGAACTTGCATGACATCTTTTGTCCTATCCTCCCGTGGCAGCGGGTCCTATTGGAAACTAAGGGATATTAGGGCCTCCTTTTAATAGAGTACCGGACCAAAGCATTAACACATAGTGAATACATGAACTCCTCAAACTATGGTCATCACCGGGAGTAGTCCCGATTATTGTCACTTTGGGGTTGCCGGATCATAACACATAGTAGGTGACTAATGACTTGCAAGATAGGATCAATAACTCACATATATTCATGAAAACATAATAGGTTCAGATCTGAAATCATGGCACCCGGGCCCTATTGACAAGCATTAAGCATATCAAAGTCATAACAACATCAATCTCAGAACATAGTGGATACTAGGGATGAAACCCTAACAAAACTAACTCGATTACATGATAAATCTCATCCAACCCATCACCATCCAGCAAGCCTACGATGGAATTACTCACGCATGGCGGTGAGCATCATGAAATTGGTGATGGAGGAAGGTTGATGATGACGATGGCGACGGATTCCCCTTTCCGAAGCCCCGAACGGACTCCAGAGCAGCCCTCCCGAGAGGGATTAGGGCTTGGCGGCGGCTCCGTATTGTAAAACGCGATGAATCATTCTCCCTGATTTTTTCTCCCCGGACACGAATATATAGAGTTGTACTTGAGGTCGGTGGAGCTCCAGGGGGCCCACGAGGCAGGGGGTGCGCCCAGGAGGGTAGGCGCGCCCCCACCCTCGTGCACAGGGTGTGGGCCCCTGTCCTTGATTCTTTCGCCAATATTTTTTATTAATTCCAAAAATAATCTCTGTTGATTTTTAGGTCATTCCGAGAACTTTTATTTCTGCACAAAAATAACACCATGGCAATTCTATTGAAAACAGCGTCAGTCTGGGTTAGTTCCATTCAACTCATGCAAGTTAGAGTCCAAAACAAGGGCAAACGTGTTTGGAAAAGAAGATACGACGGAGACGTATCATCCACCCCTCTCAATATTCACTTTAGGAGGATGCTAGCCAGGAACCGTTGGGAAGCCTGGATCCATCTTGTGAGAAGACTGATGGATGTTCAGCTTTCTCAACGGCCCGATCAGTTGTGCTGGAAGCTAACTAGGAATGGAGAGTTTACGGTTAAATCCATGTGTCTGGATGTTATCAATTCTAGCTCTATCCCTAGTTCGAAACATGTTTGGAAAGTCAAAGTACCTTTGAAAGTTAAAGTGTTTGTGTGGTTTGTACATAAACAAGTCATTTTAACAAAGGAAAACTTGGCAAAACGCAACTGGACGGGATCTACAAGATGTAGTTTTTGTGAACAGGACGAATCCATCGAACACCTCTTTCTTGACTGCCCTTTGGCAAAAAAATTGTGGCGGATGGTGCACATAGCCTTTAATATTACTGCTCCGAATACTATCAGCATGTTATTTGGGACGTGGCTTGACGGGATAGATTCCGAAAAAGTGAGACACGTTCGTGTAGGAGTATGTGCTCTATTATGGGAAGTCTGGAACTGCATAAATGATTTGGTCTTTAACAGAACAACAAACATTCATTTTTTGCAGGTTATTGATACGTCTCCGTCGTATCTATAATTTTTGATTGTTCCATGCCAATATTATACAACTTTCATATACTTTTGGCAACTTTTTATACTATATTTGGGATTAACATATTGATCCAGTGCCCAGTGCCAGTTCCTGTTTGTTGCATGTTTTATGTTTTGCAGAAACCCCATATCAAACGGAGCCCAAACGGGATAAAATGGACGGAGAATATTTTTGGAATATTTGCGAAATATGGGAAGAAGAATCAACGCGAGCCGATGCCCGAGGGGGGCATGAGGCAAGGGGCGCGCCTGCCCCCCTGGGAAGAAGAGAACTGGCATCATAATGAACTTCCGCTTCATGCACATCCAAGGAGGAATGTTATACATACATAGAGTCACGGGCCAGGTGTTGTGATTGCTGCTTTGCTCCCCGAAAGGATTAATGCCATCCGCGCTTAAAGCAAACCATACATTCCTTGGGTCCTTTGCAAACTCATCCCAGTACTTTCTCTCGATTTTTCTCCACTGCGACCCGTCAGCGGGTGCTCTCAACTTCCCATCTTTCTTTCGGTTCTCACTGTGCCATCGCATCAACTTGGCATGCTCTTCGTTTCTGAACAGACGTTTCAACCGTGGTATTATAGGAGCATACCACATCACCTTCGCAGGAACCCTCTTCCTGGGGGGCTCGCCGTCAACATCACCAGGGTCATCTCGTCTGATCTTATACCGCAATGCACCGCATACCGGGCATGCGTTCAGATCCTTGTATGCACCACAGTAGAGGATGCAGTCATTAGGGCATGCATGTATCTTCTCCACCTCCAATCCTAGAGGGCATACGACCTTCTTTGCTGCGTATGTACTGTCGGGCAATTCGTTATCCTTTGGAAGCTTCTTCTTCAATATTTTCATTAGCTTCTCAAATCCTTTGTCAGCCACAGCATTCTCTGCCTTCCACTGCAACAATTCCAGTACGGTACCGAGCTTTGTGTTGCCATCTTCGCAATTGGGGTATAACCCTTTTTTGTGATCCTCTAACATGCGATTGAACTTCAGCTTCTCCTTTTGACTTTCGCATTGCGTCCTTGCATCGACAATGACCCGGCGGAGATCATCATCATCGGGCACATTGTCTGGTTCCTCTTGATCTTCAGCAGCTTCACCCGTTGCAGCATCATTGGGCACATCGTCTGGTTCCTCTTGATCTTCACCAGCCCCCCCCCCCCCGTTGCAGCATCACCGTATTCAGGGGGCACATAGTTGTCATCGTACTCTTCTTCTTCGCCGTCTTCCATCATAACCCCTATTTCTCCGTGCCTCGTCCAAACATTATAATGTGGCATGAAACCCTTGTAAAGCAGGTGGGAGTGAAGGATTTTCCGGTTAGAGTAAGACCTCGTATTCCCACATTCAGTACATGGACAACACATAAAACCATTCTGCTTGTTTGCCTCAGCCGCATCGACAAACTCATGCACGCCCTTAATGTACTCGCGGGTGTGTCTGTCACCGTACATCCATTGTCGGTTCATCTGCGTGCATTATATATAATTAAGTGTCCAAATTAATAGAAGTTCGTCACCACATTAAAACCAAAGTGCATACATAGTTCTCATCTAACAACATATAGCTCTCCAGAGCATCTAATTAATTAAACCATACATTGAAACTATGTAAAACATTTCAATGCGAAAACAAATGCGATCATAATCGCAACCAAGTTAACAATTGATCCAACAGCATAATGATACCAAGCTTCGGTATGAATGGCATATTTTCTAATCTTTCTAATCTTCAAGCGCATTGCATCCATCTTGATCTTGTGATCATCGACGACATCCGCAACATGCAACTCCAATATCATCTTCTCCTCCTCAATTTTTTTTATTTTTTCCTTCAACAAATTGTTTTCTTCTTCAACTAAATTTAACCTCTCGACAATAGGCTCGGTTGGCATTTCCGATTCACATACACATCCTACATAAATAAAATCTATGTCACGTTGGTCGGCATAATTTTCATAAACAATAAATGAACCAATAGTTATAAAGATAATATATATACCACATCCGAATCATAGACAGGACGAGGGCCGACGGGGGCGGATACCAAAACCATCGCACTATATAAGATGCAATAATAAAAGTAAGAAAATAATACAAGTATCTATGTAAACATACAAGTAAGAATATTTTTCCTTTCAGAAAGAAGATAAGAACAAGAGGCTCACCACGGTGGTGCCGGCGATGAGCTCGGCGCGGGTGATCGACGGCGGTGAAGACGGGGACGGGGCATGACGGACCGCTAAACCTAGACAAATATTATGGAAAATGGAGCTTGGAGGTCGAGCTTGGAGAGGAGAAAGCTTAAGTAGTGTGGCTCGGGCATTCCATCGAACACCTTGTGTGCATAGGAGGTGAGCTAGAGCACCACCAAGCCCTCTCCCCCTCGGCCAGAGAAAAACAGAGCACTGGGGTGCTCTGCTCGCAGCGGAGGGGTATATATAGGCACCTCATTGGTCCCGGTGGGACATGAGCCGGGACTAAAGGGGAGCCTTTGGTCCCGGTTCAAGCCACCAACCGGGACCAATGGTGGTGGGCCAGGAGCGAGGCCCATTGGTCCCGGTTCATCCCACCAACCGGGACCAATGGCCCACGTGGCCCGGCCGGCCCCCTGGGCTCACGAACCGGGACCAATGCCCACATTGGTCCCGGTTCTGGACTGAACCGGGACTAATGGGCTGACTCGGCCTGGACCAAAGCCCTGTTTTCTACTAGTGTCATGGGCCCCCCGTAAGGCAGTTGCTGCTCTTCTTTGGCCGCAAGAAAGCTATTTTTTGGAGAAAAATCTGGGCAAAGGTTTCAATCCAATCGGAGTTATGGATCTCCGGTTATAAAAGAAACGGTGAAAGGGCACAATCCAAAACGTGGAAACAGAGAGAGACAGAGAGACAAATCCAATCCCGTCAAACTACGGTCATCACTGGTAAGTATCCCCATTATTGTCACTTCAGGGTTAACGGATCATAACACATAATAGGTGACTATAGACTTGCAAGATAGGATCAAGAACTCACATGTATTCATGAAAACATAGTAGGTTCAGATCTGAAATCATGGCACTCGGGCCCTAGTGACTATAGACTTGCAAAGTCATAGCAACATCAATCTCAGAACATGATGGATACTAGGGATCAAACCCTAACAAAACTAACTCGATTACATGATAAATCTCATCCAACCCATCACCGGCCAGCAAGCCTATGATGGAATTACTCACACACGGCGGTGAGCATCATGAAATTGGTGATGGAGGAAGGTTGATGATGACGACGGCGACGGATTCCCCACCCCGGGGCCCCGAACGGACTCCAGATCAGCCCTCTCGAGAGAGTTTAGGGCTTGGCGGCAGCTCCGTATCGTAATACAAGATGAATCCTTATCTCTTATTTTTTTTTCTCCCCAAACGTGAATATATAGAGTTGGAGTTGAGGTCGGTGGAGCACCAGGGGGCCCACGAGGCAAGGGGCGTGCCCCCACCCTCGTGGACAGGGTGTGGCCCCCTGGTCTTGATTCTTTTGCTAGTATTTTTTATTAATTCCAAAAATATTCTTCGTGAAGTTTCAGGTCATTCCGAGAACTTTTATTTCTGTACAAAAATAACACCATGGCAATTCGGCTGAAAACAGCGTCAGACCGGGTTAGTTCCATTCAAATCATGCAAGTTGGAGTCCAAAACAAGGGCAAAAGTGTTTGGAAAAGTAGATACATTGGAGACGTGTCAATAACGAGACCACATCATTAGGAGAATAATGTGATGGACAAACCCAATCATAAGCTTAGCATCTGATTGTGTCACTTAGTTTAATTTGCTATAGCTTTCTTAATGTCAAGTTATCTATTCCTTAGACCATGAGATCATGCCACTCCCTAATACTGGGAGAATGCTTTGTGGGTATCAAATGACACTTCATAACTGGGTCATCATAAAGGTGCTCATCAGGTATCTCGCAAGGTACTAGTTGGGTTGCACGGATCAATACTGGGATTTGTCACTCCATGTGACCGAGAGATAACTCTGGGCCCTCTTCGCAATACAACATGCTAAGCTCACGAGCATATTGTATTACGGAACGAGTAAAGAGAACTTGTCGGTAACGAGATTGAACCAGGTATGGTGATACGACGATTGAATCTCTGGCCAGTACAATATTGCGAGACAAAGGGATTGGATTACATGATCGTTTCAATCCTCAACATTGTGGTTCAAACCGATAAACATCTTTGTTGAATATGTGGGAGACATTATGGGCATCCAGGTCCTGCTACTGATTATTGACTGGAGAGTGATCTCGATCATGTCCACTTGTTCTCGAACTTGTTGGGTCACACACTTAACGTTCGGTATGCTAGGGTAGTAATGGGATATTCATAATGGTGAGACTGAAGATAGTTCGAAGTCTTAGATGGGATCCGGGATATCACGAGGAGCTTCGGAATATTCCAGAGATAAAGTTTTATATAAGGAAAGTGGATTTCGGGGTTCCCGAAAAAGTTCGGTTTTTCCAGTATTTGTATGGGAGGATTCTAGAATGTTTTGGGGGTCCCACAATGGGGCCCACCTAGCTAGAGGGTCCACATGGACCCAAAGGGTGATGCACCAGCCCTACATGGGTCAGGAGCACAGCCCCACTTGGCCCATGCGCCCTAGGGGAAACCCTACCCCCAAAATAAGGAAAGGGCTAGGCCAAGTCCCCCCTGGTTGCCGACCCTAGGGCTTGGAAGGCAAGCCTCCCAGCCCCCCCCACCCCATGCCTATATAAAGGAAGGGAGGTGCAGGGGGCAGCGGTCATCGAAAAACCTAGGCGCCTCCCCTCCTGCTACTCCTCCCTCCTCTCTACAGTCGCTTGGCGAAGCCTTGCAGAAGTTCCACCATAACTCCACCACCATGCCATTCTGCTGATGGCCTAGCTCCCATCTACCTCTACCTCTTTCTTGCTGGATCAAGGAGAAGGAGACGTCACCGAGCCAAACGTGTGCATATCTCGAAGGTGTCGTTCGTGCGGTGCTTGATCGGATTGGATCGCGAAGAATGCATCACTACACCAACCACACATTCGTTAGAATGTTTCCGCTCTCTATCTACAAGGGTATGTAGACTTTCTCCCACTTTTTGCTAGCATCTAGTAGATTAGATGTTGGGTGAATTCGTTCTCTCATAGGATTTTTCTCCATGAAATGACTCCCATCAATTCCTTCATGTCACTATCAAGTCCATATGGACCAGTTGTGATTGGAACATTCCATTGCTAATTTCTTGTGTCCATGTCCGTTGTGTCCATTGTGATTCTAGTCTTTTGAGACTCAAGATGATTCATCTCCCAAGTGTTGCTTCTCTCTCTTCAAAAAATTTATTCAGAAGAGCAAAATAGATGCAGGGGTTTGCCTATTTTAACATTCTAGCTTATGTCATTCTAGATACTATCTATTTTAAACAGACAAAGGATTAAGGAGAGTAGTGCTCTGAACTCTAGCTGTTGTCTATTTTGAACTTTAAAATCTGGGCAGTGTGTATTCTCAAACTGTAATAGGCAAATAGAAACATAGGGCTAGTGAATAACAATGATGGTGTGTATACACAGGCGGCGGTAATCTGCTTTTCTCTTATGTGTGTATTTGTAATCTATGCTACTGTTTGTTGCTTTTGAAATGATGTCTTCTAGCGAGATTATTCTAATTTTAATGCTTTGATAAGGTGACTAACCAATTAGTTGGTGGTAAGGATGTGAATTGGTTGGATATTTTCAGATCCCATTTTCTTTTGCAAGAAGTGGCATGGTTGGTGGTAAGGCTATGAAGGCTATTCTCATGTAGAAGTAGCATGAAGTGATGTAACATGAAGTAGCAGGATGATAGGGCTTAGTCTTTCTTTATAAAATTATTAATAGTGAATAATTTGTCCAAAAATTAAGCAAAAGTTACCATGTAAAAAATGGTGGCTAGAATAATAGATTTCGGGTGGATGTTTTGCTGCTTTTTTGTAAGCTGAAGGTGCAGCATGGTTGTGTGTAAAATGAGATTTTGGGAGGATCCTCCCACTGAATCTATTGGAAACACAGATGGGCAAGAAAGGCATTTCTTTTCTGAAAGTGACCTGATGCGGTTCAAAATGTACACTAGGTGCTTATGCTTGCCGAAAAAGTTAACAACTCTCAGTGGCATGAGTGACCGAATACAAAGAACAAAATTTCTCCTTATACAAGAATCACAACACTGTAAGAACATCTCGCTAGTACAAGTTATTTCTCACAGTATTAAGGATGTGTTTGGGTGCTTCTCCTCTTGCATCTCTACTTGTCTAAATATCAACACTCTGCTCTGCTCGTCTCTTCTCTTCTCTTCTCTAAGCAGAGTAAGTGCATCCAACACATCATTACAACAGGCTCCTGCCCATAAACAGCTCACTCACCGCCACTATGTTCACAAATTCTTCCTTCAGATTACAGCAAGCAACTAAAACAATATATAAACTACAAACACTAGTCTTAGTCTTCCATGCAACTACATTAGTGGTTCTTCTCTCAACCTCATAAAAGCTTGCTTGTTGCCAACACTTGTGTTTTGCGATAAACGACAACACTGCATTCGCGCATGCAGTTCAGTGCCACCATGTTGAGACAATTGAACTAACTGAATGAGGTATTGAATTTGACTAAAGATGACTGATGAATAGTGCAGTGACTTAAAAGAATAATGAAAAAATGGAAGATTGCATGGAAATGACACATGACTAAAAGACATGACTAATAATTAACAAAATGAAATACCACTAAAAGAAATAAACTACGCAATGAAGTGAAAAAATGGAAGACTCAACATTCAGTGAACAGAATTATACCAAATTATGTTTATATGTCAGCCAAAATGAAGGCAAAATAATTGATGATTGATCAACCATTGGACTGAATTTACACACTGAATCCTATTAACTCCCACCTACTTTTTTTATTGGCGGTCTACATGAAATAACTAGGGCTATCTACATGAGAAAACATTGATTACCTAGGTGATAACGAAATATTCAGAGAAAAATACAAATACCATGTTGAACATAACTAGTCTATCTGTACCTAATAATAATAATAATAATAATAATAATAATAATCTATATTCAGAGGTATTCTTAGTCCGTCTTGCTATTTTATAGAAAACCCCTGATGTTTCTGACATTAAACCCGCAGTACATACTCATATCTTCTAAATCGTAACTCCAAATTTAACATGTTTTATATGGAATTTGATTAGAAAAATATATAGAATCTGAATATGATGTTATTTTACCTGTTAACTATTTATAAAATACTATCTAGGGTGAAATCTTAATCAACAGTGCACTATCCGTCTTTCTTTCATATTGGTACTGATCTGGATTGTGGATGAACATCTCAGCAAAATTAGGATTGGAGACGAAATTGAAGATCACTTGCCCGTTTCGTTATATGTATTAAATCTACGTGCAAGCCGTGCTTAAATAGAAGACATGTGGAATCTTGAATTTGCACTTTTGTAGGCAAAGACCATCTTTATTTCGGCCGTAGCTACAAATACTCAGAATATAGACCATTTTTAAAAATTAAAAGCGTGTGGTATTTTTTCTCCCATTGCAACGCACGGGCCCTTTTGCTAGTAATAATAATAATAAAGGGGTAGTACTTCTGGCTATACACGTCACAGAAATTGCCCCTAAAGTTACAAAATATTACCTTCCAATGCCACATATAAGTGATAAAAAAAGTTTCACATAAGGGAATCCCCCGCCTGAGCCAGCCCATGCAGCAGGGACCTCCTATACTGCTCTGTGCGCTGGGAGAAGACGCAAGGCGCCCGTTTGGGCCGGCCCACGTCCGGGCTACCTGTTTCTTAAATTTCGTTTTTTATATTTTATTTTTCTTTTCTGTTTTTGTTTTTTCTACTAAATAATTTGGGAATTCAAAACATTTCTCAAATAAAAAATAGAAATATGAAATGAAATTTTAATAGATCATAAAATGTTTGGGAATTCAAAAAATGTTAACAAAATTATTTAAAAAAATTCTTATCCAAAAAAATTATTTAAAACAAATGTTCAGAAAATCAAGAAATGTTCATGATTTTTTTAAAACTTCATGTATTAAAAATGTTAATGAAATTGAACAAAAATTCACCAATTCGAAAAATGCTCATGAATGGAAAAATATCCTAAAAAGTCAAAAACTGTCTATGACTTACAAAATAGTTTATTCATTCATATATGTTCGCTGATTCAAAAAATGATCATGCATTGAAAAAATGTTTGTTAAATCATAAAAAATGTTCTTGAATTTTTTTTTAAAATCCACCAATTTCCAGAAAAATGTTCGTCGATTCTAGGAATATTCGCCGATTCAAGAAAATTGTTTTAGAAAGTGTTCACAATTTTGTAAAAATGCTTGCAAATAGTATAAAATGTTCATAATTTCAAAAATGTTTGTGATTTCAAATATATTCAAGAGTTTAAAAATGTTCATGATTTCAAAAAGTGTTCATGATTTCACAAAATTGAGAGTGATAGTGCATCTAGATGGTGCAGCAAAATGTAGTCATGACCATTGGAGATTATTATTTTTCCCTTTGCAACACGCGGGCCCTTTTGCTGGTATATTCAACAAACCGAGTCCCAAAAATCTGCATACAAGGTCCATTATCCCTCATGCTAATGAAAAGCACGTCCACGACACAAAATAGACACTAAAATCACAGAAATGGCAGAAAAACACCACCACTTTCGACCCAATAGAACACATGCTGGCACAGCCCCCCTCAAACTAATGAGCAATAACTCATTTTTACATCATTGACCAAAGTTATCTCATGTGAAATTCAAAAACAAATGATTCATATGCTATTCTAGGGTGGGGAGGGGGTGGACAATAGCAGGCACAGGAAGTCAGGAACAGAACTTAAACTGTCCAAGAGAAAGCAAACACATGAAGATAGACAGATTATATTCACCCCCCCTAGGTTGGGTTGATGGCTACCAATTTCTCCCCCATCACCCCACACAGCTGCACTCGAACACTAAGGAGACTCGGTTTTTGGCTCTCGGACAAGAATGAGGTGCCTGCTCTTCCTCGAAAACGAATTGAATAAAAGAGGGGAAAAGGGGGGCGCACGAGCCTACACGGTGCCTTAATTGCCATGTGCCGAAGTCAGGTCCACCACCCCCTCTCACTACAGGAATCAGCTACTTTGCCATCTGCCACGGCAGGCGGCAAAGGCATGGATGGCTGGTGACGGCAAAGTAAGGTTCGGCAAAGAGGTACTTTGCCGTCTGCTTTGGGCGGCTGACGGCAAAGGAGCCTTTGCCATCAGCAGCGGACGGCAAAGAGTGCAGACGGCAATAAATGCGCTGTTACTCCGTCAAGTGGTTAACGGCAGGCCTTTGCCGTCCGCCGCTGACGGCAAACTTCGGAAGGCCTTTGCCGTCCGCCGAGTGATGTCAGTCGACGTCACTACACAACAGGCCTTTGCTGTCCGCCGCCGACGGCAAAGCCTTTGCCGTCAGCCACTGTAGGCAAACTGACCAAATTGGTCAGTCTCCCAGGAAGCACAGTTGCCTGCCACGTGGCCTCTTTGCCGTCCGCTGCTGATGGCAAAGAGCCCTTTGCCGTCGGTGGCAGACGGCAAAGAGCCTGCATATTGTCTCTTTTTTCTGTCTTTTCTTAATCCAACAATTTTCACAGCAAATATATATGACATATATAGATATATTTAACAGCAAACATATCACATATCCAGCACATAAATCCATATACATATGACATAGCAAAGTTTCATCAACATAGCAAGTTCCATCAAGTTCCATCCACACACATTGTTCCATATACATATTACATAGCAAAGTTTCATCAACATAGCAAGTTCTATCATAGCAAGCTAGATACAATGCAAAGTTTTAGCAAAGAAAAAGCAAGCACTCCATCATAGCAAGCTAGCTTCCATGAAGTGAGTGAAATCTGCAAAATGGTAAATAAGAAAGTTAGAAATAGGTGAATAGAACAAGAAGAAGACTAGAACAAGAAGTATATGTCATTTATGACCTAACTTAGGTGGAATGGATCATTTATGAGCTAACTTAGGTGGAATGGATCATTTATGAGCTAACTAAGTTGAAATGGGTTGTTTACGAGCTAACTTAGTTGAAATGGATCATTTATGAGCTAACTTAGTTGAAATGGGACGTTTATGAGCTAACTAAGGTGAAGGGCATCGTTTTTGAGCTAACTAAGGTGAAATGGATCGTTTTTTGAGCTAACTAAGGTGAAATGGATCATTTTTGAGCTAACTAAGGTGAAATGGGTCGTTTTTGAGCTAACTTAGTTGAAATGGGTCGTTTATGAGCTAACAAAGGTGAAATGCCATGTTTTTGAGCTAACTAAGGTGAAATAGATCGTTTTTGGGCTAACTTAGGTGAAATGGATCATTTAAGAGCTAATTTAGGTCAAATGGATCGTTTTTAGCTAACTTAGATGAAATGGATCGTTTAGGAGCTACTCTAGGTAAATTGGGTCATTTTAGAGCTAACTTGGATAAACTGGATCATTTATAAGCTAACCTAGGTAAGATGGGTCATTTTGGAGCTAACCTAGGTGAAATGGGTCATTTTGGAGCTAACCTAGGTGAAATGGGTCATTTTAAAGCTAATGTAGGTAAAATGGATCATTTAGGAGCTAATCTACGTAAAATGGGTCATTTTAGAGCTAACTTGGATAAATTGGATCACTTATAAGCTAACTAAGGTAAAATGAGTCATTTTAGAGCTAACTTAGGTAAAATGGATCATTTATGAGCTAACTAAGTTAATTATGCAATTTTTGACATAAGTAAGCTAAGTACATATCGTTTTAGAGCTAACTTAGGTAAAATGGATGGTTTAGAGGTCAGTAAGCTTATGATGATGGATTGGTGGAGGAATTGGATTCTGAAAATTCTAAGGATGAAGTTGAGCTAACCTAGGTGAAATGGGTCATTTATGAGCTAACCTAGGTCAAATGGGTCGTTTATGAGGTAACCTAGGTGAAATGGGTCGTTTATGAGCTAACCTAGGTGAAATTGATCATTTTGGAGCTAACTTAGTTGAAATGGGTCTTTTATGAGCTAACTAAGGTGAAATGCCACGTTTTTGAGCTAACTAAGGTAAAATGTATCGTTTTTGAGCTAACTTGGATAAATTGGATCACTTGTAAGCTAACTAAGGTAAAATGAGTCATTTTAGAGCTAACTTAGGTAGAATGGATGGTTTATGAGGTCAGTAAGCTTATTAAGTCATTTTGGAGGAAAAGAAGCTAACTCTAGGTCATTATGGTAAGCATATTGGAGGAAATAAAGCTAAGTCTAGGTCTTTATGCATTTGTTAAGCAAAACACTAGAGAAACTTACCGTGATCACGGAGATGTAGGAGCGGGCTGGCTCGCGCCGGTAGCTGGAGAAGGAGCGGGCTGGCTCGCGCCGGTAGCTGGAGAAGGATCGTGTGATGCGTTTCTGGAGTTAAGCTGCACCAAAGATCATTTCCAATGTCTCGTTAGCATTATGACACTCAAATGTTAAGACTAGCAAGTAATGTCCATTCAAATTAAACTCACCGTGCTCCCAGGAGCAATCACTGGCATCGGCAGAGTGGTCTGACCGGACTTCTCCCACACAGACTGCACATTTGGTTTTCACAGCAGAGTCATACTAGTTAGTAATGAGACTCAAATGTTAAGACTAGCAAGTAATCTACAGAAGAAACTTACCACAAGGAGCTCGTACATGGCCCTTGCCTGCATGTCATTCCGTGCCCTCTCCTCCTCCAACATCTTTGTCGTCCTCTCCTCCAACTGCCGCTGCCTCTCCGCCGCCTTCGCCAGAAGTTTCTCCGTTCTATCTCTCTCACTCTGTATAGCAGCCTGCAACACCGCTCACATGACCATTTCTAATCATTGATGGAAGCGCACAAAATGTAATGGAGAAAGATAGCTGAGTACGTATAACTAACCTTGAAGGCGAGTTGGACTGACCGTTCACGAGGCCTTATCTCAGGAGCGGAGCTCGACTGGCGCACCTTGATCTCCAGGAGAGTGCTAGGACAACGGATAAGTCCATCTCCCATGGCTATGGAGCCATGGGACCTCCCGCCACCAGATATCATCAGCAGCTCTGTATCAATGGGACCCTGGCTCGGGTTAAAGTCCTCCCCTTTCCTCGCCTTCCCCTGATCTCTATATTGCACGAGCTTGTCGTGGGCGGAGATGTTGGTGAAGTTCTTTGGATCATCGAGGTCAGACGCAGAGAATGCCTTAACTTTCTTGTAAGGGCCAGTGTGGGCCATGGCATACAGGTCGTATACCTCTGGCACCTTATCCGCCTTATTGTAGCATGCCTGAAAGAGAGAAACAAAGTAAATTAGTAATTAAAGGGCTAAAGCTAGCATGATGAATGAATTGCATGAATCATGAAGCAAACCACATACCCAGTTCCGCCCGTACTGAAATAAGTTGGAGCTGCCTTGGTGGTGTGGCACACCTTCCATTTGGGCACGTTTGTCCTTGGCATCTTTGTGGGTGGCCAGCCATTCTTTTGGGCACCACGCATTGATCAACACCTCCCAACAATCCATCCGATCCGCACACCATCTCGGAGGGGCCTAAGTTAGCAAATAGAAACTTGAGCGCTACGGCTATGAATTAGTAAATGAAGGAAGTAAGTACAGGGCCTTAAGAATTACCTTCATGTACTTCTCCTTACTCAAGAACTTATCGCGGCACTCCTGCTTGGGCTTCTTGATACCACGCCCGGCGTAGTAGTCTCGAACAGCTTGCACCCGAACCTCATGTCGTAAGTTCTGAAGTAGGCGCTTGCACTCCTTGTGGATAACATGATCCGCCTCCTCCTCGTATCCCTCCTCACACCTGTAGAATGTCTGCAATCACATGAGACAATATTGATTAGTACAATTAATAACTAGCTAGTTGAAGATTTTTAATTGTGTAAAGGAGCAATTACCCAGAACTTTCTGATCACGACGTCTGCCCTCGTCTTGCATAAGACACCGTCGATAATCTCACCTGGCGGGGCCGGGGCAGCCAAGTAGTGCTCCCAAGTCAATCCAAACTCTGGAAGCCGACCCTCACCAGGCAACGAGACAAACCCCGGGAAGTTTTGCCGAATCAGAACTCCAAGGACGGAGTTGGGCCGGCGGACACTTTCATGGTGGTCCCAACCCCTGCAGCATGACAAGGCCAACACATCAGTTATTTGAAGAAACGTGAATGCAGAAGGTACAAAAAGATTAAATGCACTTACCTCTCCCCATCAGGGAAAATCAACCACCTTTGCTCACGGGTCACCGGCACGGACGGGAGCCGTGTAGCACCACGCTGGTAGACGTTGCCCCCCTCCTCCCCTCCTCATCAGTCGGCTCCCCGCCATCATCAGCATGGCCACTCGGCTCCCCGCCATCATCAGCATGGCCACTCGGCTCCTCAGGCTGACCCGACCAGGTACCCCATCTAGACGTGTGCTCCTCCGGGGTCTCATGGGCCCAAGTCTCGTGGGTCGAAGGCCCATCGACCCAAGGCTCGTGGGCTGAAGACCCATGGACCGGAGGCTCGTGGACCGGAGTCCGTAGCCTCCTCCTCAGACGAGTCCACCCTAGCAGTCACGTGCTCGGGTGAAACACCTGGGGGCGGCAGCAAGGAAGGCGCCGTAAGAGTCACCCTACCTCCTCTCCCGCGACCACGTGCTCCACCTCCTCTCTTCTTCTTACCTCGTCCCCTGCTGGGCACCGCGGTCGACGAAGAAGGGCCCGGCGGTGTCGCCATACTGTCCAGCAACGCTCGGCGGAGAGGTGCATGTGGAATGGAAGACCTCGTACCACGCGCCGACGAAGAAGGGGCCTCGGCGCGCTCCCGACCAGCGCCCACCATCTTTCAACACCTGCCATGACAAAGAATAAACGAAATTAGTACAACATAAAAAAAAGTACCGACATGAATAATAATATGTATATCACGTAAGTGTATCATCATCAAGTACAACATAAAAAATTGAATACCTGACACTACTAATAATCTCGATCAGTATCATCAATAAATGCATAATCATCATCATCACTATAATCAATGATGGGCTCATAGGGTTCATTGGCATCAACATGTGCAAGGCCACCTTGACGTAATCGGTCAAGCATTGACAGGTCATCCACAGCAGTAACCTCTTCTTGTTCCAGCTCTTCTTGTTCCTCCTCTGGGGTGATGTCGGATTCATTGTCGCTGTCTACTTCAATGTTTTGGGGTGAAGTATAGCGGTTCTTGAAACGCTTTTTGGAAAGACGTGTCTCTTGGAAGAATTCTCCTTCATATGTGTCTGGGTTAATGTGAGGTTCATAATCCTCTTCCTTTGGGGGAGAAAGTCTAGCACGTGGCGGCACTTCATAAACGACATCCCAACCTTTCAGATTTGGATTAGTTTGGCAGGCCCATGGTAGATAGAATACTTGGGTCGCCTGTTGAGCCGTAATATAGACATCAGGAACATCTAAATGGGTGTTTTGGTTGATTTCAACTAGCCCTATATGTTCATGAGTCCTTCTAGTCTCCTTCGGCTGAAACCAATAACATTTGAAGACTACGACATTCGGTGGGTTTTCACCATAGAACAGAAGTTCATAAATTGCTTCAACTCTCCCATAATACTTGGTACCTCCTTCGCCGATAGAAGATACACAACAATTTGTAGACTTTCGGTCGGCCATAGATAGCTCTTTGCCATAGGTACGAAAGCGATACCCGTTGATGTCGTACTTGTCAAATGAACGGACCTTATAGTCAAAACAATTAGCGACTTGTCTCAATTCGGCGTCCATAGACTCTGAATTATCCTACAAGCTTAATATGAAAGGATTGTTGCATTATGCACAAATTAGCGAATGAAATGAAATTGTCTAATAGAAATTACCGTTTGTTTGAACCAAGAGATGAAACCGGGATAGCCGCCTCCTTGCTTTGCGAGAAGCTCATACTCTTCGACGGAATCCTTTTGGATCTCCGCTCCATACGAGAATATGGCGACGTATCGACTGTATGACATATCCAGGAATAAGAGCAGTTCAAAGGAAATAGAAGTTGCGAAACAATGTACCGAGAACTTACTCGATGTACGGCCGTGTTGGGGAACGTTGCAGAAAACAAAAAATTTCCTACGGTTTCACCAAGATCCATCTAGGAGTTCATCTAGCAACGAGTGATTGGATTGCATCTACATACCTTTGTAGATCACACGCGGAAGCGTTCAAAGAACGGGGATGAGGAAGGCGTACTCGACGTGATCCAAATCACCGGAGATCCTAGCGCCGAACGGACGACACCTCCGCGTTCAACACACGTACAGTCAGCGTAACGTCTCCTTCTTGATCCAGCAAGGGGGGAGGAGAGGTTGAGGAAGATGGCTCCAGCAGCAGCACGATGGCGTGGTGGTGGTGGAGCTGCAGTACTCCGGCAGGGCTTCGCCAAGCACTATGGAGGAGGAGGATGTCTTGGAGAGGGAGAGGGAGGCACCAAAGATGTGTTATGAGAGGCCCTCCTTCCCCCACTATATATAGGGAGTCCAAGGGGGGGGGGGGCGCCGGCCCTAGGAGATCCAATCTCCTAGGGAGGGGGCGGCCAAGGGAGGAATCCCTCCCCCCCCAAGGCACCTAGGGGGTGCCTTCCCCCTTTGGGACTCTTCCCTTCTTGAACCCTAGGCGCATGGGCCTCTTGGGGCTGGTGCCCTTGGCCCATGTAGGCCAAGGCGCACCCCCTACAGCCCATGTGCCCCCCGGGGCAGGTGGCCCCACCCGGTGGACCCCCAGGACCCTTCCGGTGGTCCCGGTACAATACCGGTGACCCCGAAACTTGTCCCGATGGCCGAAATAGCACTTCCTATATATAATTCTTTACCTCCAGACCATTCCGGAACTCCTAGTGATGTCCGGGATCTCATCCAGGACTTCGAACAACATTCAAGTTACTGCATATACATATCCCTACAACCCTAGCGTCACTGAACCTTAAGTGTGTAGACCCTACGGGTTCGGGAGACATGTAGACATGACCGAGACGACTCTCTGGTCAATAACCAACAGCGGGATCTGGATACCCATGTTGGCTCCCACATGCTCCTCGATGATCTCATCGGATGAACCACAATGTCGAGGATTCAAGCAACCCCGTATACAATTCCCTTTGTCAATCGGTATGTTACTTGCCCGAGATTCGATCGTCGGTATCCCAATACCTCGTTCAATCTCGTTACCGGCAAGTCACTTTACTCGTACCGTAATGCATGATCCCATGACCAGACACTTGGTCACTTTGAGCTCATTATGATGATGCATTACCGAGTGGGCCCAGTGATACCTCTCCGTCATACGGAGTGACAAATCCCAGTCTTGATCCGTGTCAACCCAACAGACACTTTCGAAGATACCCGTAGTATACCTTTATAGTCACCCAGTTACGTTGTGACGTTTGGTACACCCAAAGCACTCCTACGGTATCCGGGAGTTACACGATCTCATGGCCTAAGGAAAGGATACTTGACATTGGAAAACTCTAGCAAACGAACTATACGATCTTGTGCTATGTTTAGGATTGGGTCTTGTCCATCACATCATTCTCCTAATGATGTGATCTCGTTATCAATGACATCCAATGTCCATAGTCAGGAAACCATGACTATCTGTTGATCAACGAGCTAGTCAACTAGAGGCTTACTAGGGACATGTTGGTGTCTATTATTCACACATGTATTACGATTTCCGGATAACATAATTATAGCATGAATAAAGACAATTATCATGAACACGGAAATATAATAATAATGCTTTTATTATTGCCTCTAGGGCATATTTCCAACAGTCTCCCACTTGCACTAGAGTCAATAATCTAGTTACATTGTGATGAATCGAACACCCATGGAATTCTGGTGTTGATCATGTTTTGCTCTAGGGAGAGGTTTAGTCAACGGATCTGCTACATTCAGGTCTGTATGTACTTTACAAATATCTATGTCTCCATCTTGAACATTTTCACGAATGGAGTTGAAGCGACGCTTGATGTGCCTGGTCTTCTTGTGAAACCTGGGCTCCTTGGCAAGAGCAATAGCTCCAGTGTTGTCACAGAAGAGTTTGATTGGCCCCGACACATTGGGTATGACTCCTAGGTCGGTGATGAACTCCTTCACCCAAATTGCTTCATGCGCTGCCTCCGAGGCTGCCATGTACTCCGCTTCACATGTAGATCCCGCCACGACGCTCTGCTTGCAATTGCACCAGCTTACTGCCCCACCATTCAAAATATACACGTATCCGGTTTGTGACTTAGAGTCATCCAGATCTGTGTCGAAGCTAGCGTCGACGTAACCTTTTACGACGAGCTCTTCGTCACCTCCATAAACGAGAAACATTTCCTTAGTCCTTTTCAGGTACTTCAGGATATTCTTGACCGCTGTCTAGTGTTCCTTGCCGGGATTACTTTGGTACCTTCCTACCAAACTTACAGCAAGGTTTACATCAGGTCTGGTACACAGCATGGCATACATAATAGAACCTATGGCTGAGGCATAGGGGATGACACTCATCTCTTCTATATCTTCTGCCGTGGTCGGACATTGAGCTGAGCTCAATTTCACACCTTGCAACACAGGCAAGAACCCCTTCTTAGACTGATCCATATTGAACTTCTTCAATATCTTATCAAGGTATGTGCTTTGTGAAGACCTATGAGGCATCTTGATCTATCTCTGTAGATCTTGATGCCTAATATATAAGCAGCTTCTCCAAGGTCCTTCATTGAAAAACTCTTATTCAAGCAGGCCTTTATGTTGTCCAAGAGTTCTATATCATTTCCCATCAAAAGTATGTCATCTACATATAATATGAGAAATGCTACAGAGCTCCCACTCACTTTCTTGTAAACACAGGCTTCTCCATAAGTCTGCGTAAACCCAAACGCTTTGATCATCTCATCAAAGTGAATGTTCCAACTCCGAGATGCTTGCACCAGCCCATAAATCGAGCGTTGGAGCTTGCACACCTTGTCAGCATTCTTAGGATCGACAAAACCTTCCAGCTGCATCATATACAATTCTTCCTTAAGGAAACCATTAAGGAATGCCGTTTTGACGTCCATTTGCCATATTTCATAATCATAGAATGCGGCAATCGCTAACATGATTCGGACGGACTTCAGCTTCGCTACCGGTGAGAAAGTCTCATCGTAGTCAACCCCTTGAACTTGTCGATAACCCTTAGCGACAAGCCGAGCTTTATAGATGGTCACATTACCATCCGCGTCTGTCTTCTTCTTAAAGATCCATTTATTTTCTATGGCTCGCCGCTCAACAGGCAAGTCAGTCAAAGTCCATACTTCGTTTTCATACATGGATCCTATCTCGGATTTCATGGCTTCTAGCCATTTATCGGAATCCGGGTCCGCCATCGCTTCTTCATAGTTCAAAGGTTCACCGTTGTCTAACAACATGATTTCCAAGACAGAGTTGCCGTACCACTCTGGTGCGGAACGTGTCCTTGTGGACCTTCGAATTTCAGTAGGAGCTTGATCAGAAGTATCTTGATCATCATCATTAACTTCCTCTCTAGTCGGTGCAGGCACCTCAGGAACATTTTCTTGAGTTGCGCCATTTTCCGGTTCAAGAGGTAATACTTCATCAAGTTCCACTTTCCTCCCACTTACTTCTTTCGAGAGAAACTCTTTCTCTAGAAAGTACCCATTCTTGGCAACAAAGATCTTGCCTTCGGATCTGAGGTAGAAGGTATACCCAATAGTTTCTTTAGGGTATCCTATGAAGATGCATTTTTCCGACTTGGGTTCGAGCTTTTCAGGTTGAAGTTTCCTGACATAAGCATCGCATCCCCAAACTTTTAGAAACGACAGCTTAGGTTTCTTCCCAAACCATAATTCAAACGGTGTCGTCTCAATGGATTTCGACGGAGCCCTATTTAAAGTGAATGCGGTAGTCTCTAAAGCATAGCCCCAAAAAGATAGCGGTAAATCGGCAAGAGACATCATAGATCGCACCATATCTAATAGAGTGCGATTACGACGTTCGGACACACCATTACGCTGAGGTGTTCCAGGTGGCGTGAGCTGTGAAACTATTCCACATTTTCTTAAGTGTGTGCCAAACTCGTGACTCAAGTATTCTCCTCCACGATCTGATCGTAGGAACTTGATTTTTCTGTCACGTTGATTCTCAACCTCACTCTGAAATTCCTTGAACTTTTCAAAGGTCTCAGACTTTTGTTTCATTAAGTAGACATACCCATATCTACTTAAGTCATCCGTGAGGGTGAGAACATAACGATAGCCACCGCGAGCCTCAACACTCATTGGACCACACACATCAGTATGTATGATTTCCAGTAAGTTGGTTGCTCGCTCCATTGTTCCTGAGAACGGAGCCTTGGTCATTTTACCCATGAGGCATGGTTCGCACGTGTCAAATGATTCATAATCAAGAGACTCTAAAAGTCCATTAGCATGGAGCTTCTTCATGCGTTTGACACCTATGTGACCAAGGCGGCAGTGCCACAAGTATGTGGGACTATCATTATCAATCTTACATCTTTTGGTATTCACACTATGAATATGTGTAGCATTACGCTCGAGATTCATTAAGAATAAACCATTTACCATCGGAGCATGACCATAAAACATATCTCTCATATAAATAGAACAACCATTATTCTCGGATTTAAATGAGTAGCCATCTCGAATTAAACAAGATCCTGATACAATGTTCATGCTCAAACTTGGCACTAAATAACAATTATTGAGGTTTAAAACTAATCCCGTAGGTAAATGAAGAGGCAGCGTGCCGACGGCGATCACATCGACCATGGAACCATTCCCGACGCGCATCGTCACCTCGTCCTTCACCAGTCTCCGCTTATTCCGCAGCTCCTGCTTTGAGTTACAAATGTGAGCAACTGCACCGGTATCAAATACCCAGGAGCTACTATGATTACTGGTAAGGTACACATCAATTACGTGTATATCACATATACCTTTTGTTTTGCCGTCCTTCTTGTCCGCTAAGTATTTGGGGCAGTTCCGCTTCCAGTGACCACTTTCCTTGCAATAAAAGCACTCAGTCTCGGGCTTGGGTCCATTCTTTGGCTTCTTCCTGGCAGCTTGCTTGCCGGGCGCGGCAACTCCCTTGCCGTCCTTCTTGAAGGCTTTCTTACCCTTGCCCTTTTTGAACTTAGTGGTTTTATTCACCATCAACACTTGATGTTCCTTTTTGACTTCTACCTCTGCTGATTTCAGCATTGCAAATACTTCAGGAATGGTCTTTTCCATCCCCTGCATATTGAAGTTCATCACAAAGCTCTTGTAGCTCGGTGGAAGCGACTGAAGGATTCTGTCAATGACCGCGTCATCCGGGAGATTAACTCCCAGCTGAGTCAAGCGGTTATGCAACCCAGACATAGTGAGTATGTGCTCACTGACAGAACTATTTTCCTCCATCTTACAGCTGAAGAACTTGTCGGAGACTTGATATCTCTCGACCCGGGCATGAGCTTGGAAAACCATTTTCAGCTCTTCGAACATCTCATATGCTCCGTGTCTCTCAAAACGCTTTTGGAGCCCCGGCTCTAAGCTGTAAAGCATGCCGCACTGAACGAGGGACTAGTCATCGGTACGTGCCTGCCAAGCGTTCATAACGTCTTGTTCTGCAGGGATAACAGGTGCGTCACCCAGCGGTGCTTGTAGGACATAATCTTTCTCGGCAGCTATGAGGATGATCCTCAGGTTCCGGACCCAGTCGGTGTAGTTGCTGCCATCGTCTTTCACCTTGGTTTTCTCTAGGAACGCGTTGAAGTTGAGGACTACGTTGGCCATTTGATCTACAAGACATATTGTAAAAAATTTAGACTAAGTTCATGATAATTAAGTTCATCTAATCAAATTATTCAATGAACTCCCACTTAGATAGACATCCCTCCTGTAATCTAAGTATAACATGATCCGAGTTAACTAGGCCGTGTCCGATCATCACGTGAGACGGACTAGTCAACATCGGTGAACATCTTCATGTTGATCGTATCTGCTATACGACTCATGCTCGACCTTTCGGTCTTCTGTGTTCCGAGGCCATGTCTGTACATGCTAGGCTCGTCAAGTCAACCTAAGTGTTTGCATGTGTAAATCTGTCTTACACCCGTTGTATGTGAACGTTAGAATCTATCACACCCGATCATCACGTGGTGCTTCGAAACAACAAACTGTCGCAACGGTGCACAGTTGGGGGGAACACTTTCTTGAAATTATTATGAGGGATCATCTTATTTACTACCGTCGTTCTAAGTAAACAAGATGCAAAAACATGATAAACATCACATGCAATCAAATAATAATAGTGACATGATATGGCCAATATCACATAGCTCCTTTGATCTCCATCTTGGGGCTCCATGACCATCTTGTCACCGGCATGCCACCATGATCTCCATCATCATGATCTCCATCATCGTGTCTCCATGAAGTTGCTCGCCAACTATTACTTCTACTACTACGGCTAACGCGTTTAGCAATAAAGTAAAGTAATTTACATGGCGTTTCTCAATGACACGCAGGTCATACAAAAAATAAAGACAACTCCTATGGCTCCTGCCGGTTGTCATACTCATCGACATGCAAGTCGTGATTCCTATTACAATAGCATGAACATCTCATATATCACATATATATCATTCATCATTCATCACAACTTTGGCCATATCATATCACAAAGCACTTGCTGCAAAAACAAGTTAGACGTCCTCTAATTGTTGTTGCAAGTTTTACGTGGCTGAAGTAGGGTTCTAGCAAGAACGTTTTCTTACCTACGTGAAAGCCACAACGTGATTTGTCAACTTCTATTTACCCTTCATAAGGACCCTTTTCATCAAATCTGCTCCAACTAAAGTGGGAGAGACAGACACCCGCCAGCCACCTTATGCAACTTCTGCATGTTAGTCGGTGGAACCGGTCTCACGTAAGCGTACGTGTAAGGTTGGTCCGGGCCGCTTCATCCCACAATACCGTTGAAGCAAGATAAGACTAGTAGCGGCAAGAAAGTTGACAACATCTACGCCCATAACAAATTGTGTTCTACTCGTGCAAAAGAACTACGCATAGACCTAGCTCATGATGCCACTGTTGGGGAACGTTGCAGAAAACAAAAAATTTCCTACGGTTTCACCAAGATCCATCTAGGAGTTCATCTAGCAATGAGTGATTGGATTGCATCTACATACCTTTGTAGATCACGCGCGGAAGCATTCAAAGAACGGGGATGAGGAAGGCGTACTCGACGTGATCCAAATCACCGGAGATCCTAGCGCCGAACGGACGGCACCTCCGCGTTCAACACACGTACAGTCAGCGTAACGTCTCCTTCTTCTTGATCCAGCAAGGGGGAAGGAGAGGTTGAGGAAGATGGCTCCAGCAGCAGCATGATGGCGTGGTGGTGGTGGAGCTGCAGTACTCCGGCAGGGCTTCGCCAAGCACTATGGAGGAGGAGGATGTGTTGGAGAGGGAGAGGGAGGCACCAAAGATGTGTTATGAGAGGCCCTCCTTCCCCCACTATATATAGGGAGTCCAAGGGGGGGGGGCGCCGGCCCTAGGAGATCCAATCTCCTAGGGGGGTGCGGCCAAGGGAGGAATCCCTCCCCCCAAGGCACCTAGGGGGTGCCTTCCCCCTTTGGGACTCTTCCCTTCTAGAACCCTAGGCGCATGGGCCTCTTGGGGCTGGTGCCCTTGGCCCATGTAGGCCAAGCGCACCCCCTATAGCCCATGTGGCCCCCCGGGGCAGGTGGCCCCACCCGATGGACCCCCGGGACCCTTCCGGTGGTCCCGGTACAATACCGGTGACCCCGAAACTTGTCCCGATGGCCGAAATAGCACTTCCTATATATAATTCTTTACCTCCGGACCATTCCGGAACTCCTTGTGACGTTCGAGATCTCATCCGGGACTCCGAACAACATTCGGGTTACTGCATATACATATCCCTACAACCCTAGCATCACCGAACCTTAAGTGTGTAGACCCTACGGGTTCGGGAGACATGTAGACATGACCGAGACGACTCTCTGGTCAATAACCAACAGCGGGATCTGGATTCCCATGTTGGCTCCCACATGCTCCTCGATGATCTCATCGGATGAACCACGATGTCGAGGATTCAAGCAACCCCGTATACAATTCCCTTTGTCAATCGGTATGTTACTTGCCCGATATTCGATCGTCGGTATCCCAATACCTCATTCAATCTCGTTACCGGCATGTCACTTTACTCGTACCGTAATGCATGATCCCATGACCAGACACTTGGTCACTTTGAGCTCATTATGATGATGCATTACCGAGTGGGCCCAGTGATACCTCTCCGTCATACGGAGTGACAAATCCCAGTCTTGATCCGTGTCAACCCAACAGACACTTTCGGAGATACCCGTAGTATACCTTTATAGTCACCCAATTATGTTGTGACGTTTGGTACACCCAAAGCACTCCTACGGTATCCGGGAGTTACACGATCTCATGGTCTAAGGAAAGGATACTTGACATTGGAAAACTCTAGCAAACGAACTATATGATCTTGTGCTATGTTTAGGATTGGGTCTTGTCCATCACATCATTCTCCTAATGATGTGATCTCGTTATCAATGACATCCAATGTCCATAGTCAGGAAACCATGACTATCTGTTGTTCAACGAGCTAGTCAACTAGAGGCTTACTAGGGACATGTTGGTGTCTATTATTCACACATGTTTTACGATTTCCGGATAACACAATTATAGCATGAATAAAGACAATTATCATGAACAAGGAAATATAATAATAATGCTTTTATTATTGCCTCTAGGGCATATTTCCAACAGGCCGCACTTCTATCAGGTTGTTGAAGATATACAACGAAACGGTCCGCCATTCTTCGTTATCCAAAGATACTGGATGTGAAACACTAGCTGGTGCGAGATTCCCTTTGAATAGGCTGAGGTTGGATCCACCCTTTTTAGGCTCGTCAGCATTGTACCGAGGCTTCGGATTATGCAAATGATGATTTTTGGCTTCGTAGTGCGCTGTTACGAAGTTTGCCGCCTCCTCTGTGATGAATGCCTCAACCATCGATGCTTCAATTCTACGTTTATTTTTACATTTTTCTCGAAGCGTCTTCTGCATCCTCTCAGTTGGGTAGCACCAATGATTTTGCACGCCCCCCCCCCTAATCTTGCCTCGGTAGGGAGATGCAAAATCAAATGCTCCATTGGATTAAAGAAGCCCGGTGGAAAGATCTTCTCTAACTTGCAGATCAACTCCGGCGCCAACTCTTCCATTTCTTCTAGCACGCCAGGCGATAGTTCTTTCGCACAAAGAACACGGAAGAAATAGCTGAGTTCTGCCAGTACTAGCCATTCATCCTCAGGGATGAAGCCACGCAACATCACCGACATTACCCGCTCAATCCATATGTGCCAATCATGACTCTTGAGACCAAATATCTTCAGTTTATCAAGATTCGCTCCCCTCTTTAGATTCGCTGCATACCCATCGGGGAACATCAACTAATGTTGCACCCACAAGAGAATTTCCCTCATAGCTGGCCTTCCAAGATTGAACCATGCCTTTGGCTTCGTCCAGTTCTGCTTTCCTTTTGGTTCTTTCATGTTTTGTAACGGCCTATCACATAGCGCCTCCAGATCGACTCTAGCCTTAGTATTATCCTTTGATTTCCCATCTATGCCGAACAATGTGCCAAAAAGTGCCTCGGTGATATTCTTCTCAGTGTGCATCACGTCGATGTTGTGTGGGCAAAGGAGGTCTTTGAAGTAAGGCAGATCCCATAAGCATGTTTTGTGAGTCCATGCGTGCTTAGTATTATACCCCTTGAAGTACCCTGGACGTTGTGGATCTGGCTCGAGAGCGTTTAACTGATCCAGGGTCTGTTGGCCTGTCAATGCAGGTGGTGCAGAGTTTTTGACAACTCTACCCCTGATGAAGTTCTTCTTGTCTTTCCTGAACTTATGGCGAGGATCCAGGAATTGTCTATGCATGTCGAAGCAAGAAAACTTGCGACCGGCCTGAAGCCAATGAAACTCAAGAGCTCTCTTGCATGTGGGGCACGGGAACCTTCCATGCACACACCAGCCAACGAATAGCGCATACGCCGGCAAGTCATGCGTCGAGTACATGTACCAGACACGCATTATGAAGTGTTGTTTGCTAAAGGCGTCGTATGTCTTGAACCCATTATCCCAGGCTTCTTGCAATTTGTCCTTAAGCGGCTGCATGTACACATTCATATTTTTCCCCGGATAGTTGGGTCCTGGAATTATCAACGTCAGGAAAATGTTCTTTCTTTGCATAATCTGTCCGAGGGGAGATTGAGTGGAAAGACAAATACGGGCCAACAACTGTATTGGGCTGCCGTCATACCAAACACACTGAACCCATCCGTGCTGATGCCGACTCGAGGATGCCTCGGATCTGCCGCTTTGTCAGCATGTAATTCATCAAACTTTTTCCACGCAACACCATCCGATGTGTGTACCATCATCAGATTCCCATCTGCATCTAGTTCGGTTCTTTTGCCTGTTTTGTGCCATGTCATCTGTCTGGCCGTCTCTTCGACCATGAAAAGACGTTGAAGTCTTGGTACGATTGGCATATACCGAAGAACACTAACGGGGATTTTGGTCTGTGTCTTCTCACCCATACCGTTGTCTACCACAATATACCTGGAAGACTTGCAAATGGGACAATAGTTCAAGTCTGCATAGTCATGCCTAAATAAGGCACATCCTTTCTCACAGGCATGTATCTTCTCATAGGGCATCTTCAGTGCACGAAGGATTTTGTCTGACTGGTACAGGTTTGCAGGCATTACATGACCTTTGGGTAGAAAGCGTCCAAATACTGTCATAATTGCGTCATAGCATTCTCTGCCCAAGTTGAACTGAGCCTTCAGAGCCATTACTTGTGAGATGGCATCCAACTGACATAGCTCAGTGTGCTCATGGAGCGGACGTTTTGAAGACTCCAACATTTCATTGAAGGCCTTTGCAGATTCCTCCATCTCCTCGTCCGAATCCCGAGCATCATCAGTCTTGCACCATGTTTTCCATCCCGGTACCATGCTCGTCGGTGCGACGACGATCCACCTCAGCTCGGTCACGTTGGGCAGACTCACCATGAAATGTCCACACCATATAATCGGGCGTAAAACCACTCTTCTGCAGGTGTTTGCCCATTTCAGCCTTTGTCTTCTTTTCCCAATTGCCGCACCGGAAACAGGGGCACCAGGTTTTCTTTTGGCCATTTGCAAATGCGGCTTGCACAAACCCCTTGGTTTTTATGAACCATTCAGCGCTCCATTTGTTCTGACCAGTGTGACCGGTATACATCCACGCACGGTCACTCATCTTGACTTTTAGAGCTACTGGACACACAACAATTATATATGTAATTCACCATGTATATATTCATTAGTTGATCTACTTTGTCAATTTTATTACGTCCATGCAACCTACACTCTAATAGGTAATGATAGGTCCTAATCCCACCCGTGTATGTGTAGATTGGGTTCATTTTCCCATGCTATGTCCCGGATCCGACACAAAATTTCAGCAGCACCTCCCCGCTGTTCTCCTGATACACGTCTCTGCAATAAACAGAGAGGATGTGTACCCGGAGAACAACAGGGGAGGCACTGACGAAATTTATGTGTCGGATCCGGAGCAAAGCATATGGGAAAACGAACCCAATCTACACATACTCGGGCTGTCCATGGATAGCGTTGGACAATTCGAAAGAATCAAGGTTATAAATATGCAAATGCATGCATATTTATAACTATGACGCTTTCGAATGGGAGACACATATTGGTTACGCATACTGATGATTCAAGACACATATATAGCTAGCTATCAAGTTTCATCGGAATAGATCAAATAATTAATGGGGGAGGAGGACTTGTCATTTGTGCTCACCCACGAACGAAGGGGCAGAGCTCGTCAAACGCACGGCGAGGTCGTCGAACACCAAACCTCGCAGCGATGAAACAACTGCACATTTAAAACTACACGATCAACACAATTATATATGATGTTTTTCATAACAAAATCGAAAAATATATGACCTAACTAATTATATATGGTGTCGGGTCAGGCTCAGGGGGTCGGGGTCGGGGTCGGGGTGTCGGGTCAGGCTCGGGGTTCGGGGTGTCGGGGTCGGGGTCGGGGTGGTGTCGGGGTCGGGGTCGGTGTCGGTCAGGCTCGGTCGGGGTGTCGGGGTCGGGGTCGGGGTCGGGGTCGGGGTCTCGGGGTCGGGGTGTCGTGTCGGGGTGCCGGGTCGGGGTCGGGTACCGTGTCGGGTCGGGTTTTTCCTTTTTTTCCTTTTCTTCTTCTTCCTCTTTCTTCCTTTTCTTCCTTTCCTTCTTCTTCTTCTTCTTCTTCTTCCTCCTTTCCTTTTTCCTCTTCTTCTTCTCCTCCTCTCCTCTTTTTTCTTCTTCTTCTTCCTCTTCTTCTTTTTTCTTCTCCTCCTCCTCTTTTCTTTTTCTTCTTTTCTCTTCCTCTTTTTTCCTTCTTTTCTTCTTCTTTCCTAAAACTAAACTAAACCTAAACCTAAAACTAAAAAAACAGAAAAAAGGAAAAAACTAAATCTAAACCTAAAACTAAACTAAAACTAAACCTATAAACCTAAAACTAATCCTAAAACTAAAACTAAAACTAAATCTAAACTAAACATAAACCTAAAACTAAAAAAACAGAAAAAAGGAAAAAAGGAGGCAGAGAGCTCACCTGGGTGGAGGAGGGGGGCGGGGCGGCCTGGGGCGCGGAGGAGGGGGGCGGGGCGGCCTGGGGAGGCGGCAGTGGCGACGGGGCCGGGGCGCCGGGGCGTGGCGGCGCCCAGACGGCAGGGCGGCGGGGGCGACGGGGCGGGGGCGGCGTGGTGGTGGGGCGACGGGGCGGGGGGGCGCTGGGGCGGCGGCGGGGTGGTGGGGCGACGGGGCAGCGGCGAGGGGAGAGAAAGAGAGAGAGGGGCGGGGTGGGGCGGCCGTTAACGCTAGTGGGGCCCTCCCTCTTTGCCGTCCGCCCCCCTTTGCCGTCCGCCTTTTTGCTCTTTGTCGTCCGCTAGCGAACGGCAAAGAGAGGGGGGCGTTAGGTTTTTTTTTGCAGCTCGTCAGTGGGGCCCCCTCCCTCTTTGCCGTCCGCTAGCCGACGGCAAAGAATCTCTGCCATCTGCTAGCCGACGGCAAAGAACTGGCTGATGGCAAAGACATAATTTGCCATCAGCCAGTTCTTTGCCGTCTGCTTTTTGGTAGCTGATGGCAAAGAGCTTCTTTGTCGTCTGCTAGCTGACGGCAAAGAGCTGGCAGATGGCAAAGTAGCTGATTCCAGTAGTGTCTCTCTCACACACACTCGGCAGCTCACCCCCTCTAGAAATGACACACAACTGAAAAGGACACCCCCACACGGGTCGAAGACCAAACAAGGAGTGGGCGACCCACAACCCGAATAAAAATCCCAACGACAAATAAACCCAACACACACTTTTGAGTGACATACAAATGAGGGACACCTGCGACGCTGAGATTCGTGAAATAAAAAACATCGGTGCTGACAATATTTAAGAAACCATCAAGTTTAATTTAGGAGACGGGACAAATTCTAAGGAGAATTACACTTGCTAGACTTTTCATAGCAAGGGCTACGACATTATGTGAAGACTCATTACTCAATTAGGACATTGTAATTTAAAGGAGGTAACTGCGGCTCCCTCCACATTTTCGCATCCGGGCTTGGGACCGGCAAAGACAGTGTTACACCACAACAATACAAAACACAAGTCACACAAGCACACATACAGTCAAGCAAATGCAATACACACACAGTCACACAAGCACACACAATCAAGCGCTTGCACACAAGAAAGACAAAGAAACATACATAGATATGGGCACATCACACAGTCACACACAAACACAATGTAGCACCTTGCACACAAGAAATAGACAAAAACAGACATAGATAGGGGCACATCACATACACAAACAACAATGGAGTGCATGCACACAAGAAATGGAAAGAATCAGACATAGATAATGGCAAAAAAAGAAAGCAAATACATGCAAGACCGAAGTATACTAAGAAAGTTAATAATATGCTCTTCCTTCTTTAGAAAACAAATTCTGGGAAACCATGTCCACTTTGTGTTTTTCAAGAACTTGCTTAGTGTTCGAGTGCGATCTGAAATTTACCACTGAGTCTCCTTACTGTTCGAGATGGTGTCTCTGACTTTGTGTTTTTCAGATGGCAAATTTGAAATTAAACCCTTACCATCACCATCACCCTCATCATCCTCGTCATTTGAATCATAACTAGCAAAACCATCAGATTGTTTCGCTTAGCAGGGGCTACAACTTTAGCTGTGGTCTTGACTTTTGATTCTCCCAGACCAAGCTGCTTTGAGCTAGAGACAACAGTGGTCTCATTTGCTGCAAGACAGAGGTGATAATCAGCAATGTAATTTACCCATTTATATTAACTCTTAGTATAATTCACTCACATTTAGCTGAAGAATCATCTTCAATCATAACTCGGTTGCAATCTCATTAAAAGGATCATGAGTAACCTGGAAATGACAAAAGTACAAACGTAAGAAATGGCAGTCTTGCTGAATTTAGAACAGAAGTACATTTTCTGCTAACCCTAGCTAAATAAGTAAATAACCTCCATGCAATGACAAACCTTCAGTAGAACTTCTGTCAACACACGTTTAATTTCCTTGTTGATTGCTGCCATCCATGCCACTTCAAGTCTTCAACTTCATCCTGCAAATGATTCAAGTTCCAGTACATCGATTTTAAATGAGGGCCATGTTAATATCCAAGTCGAATATGAATAGGAAAAAAAAGAGTGTGTGTGTCTGTAGGGAATGCTTCAGATACACTATCAACACCAAATGCTACAGGTGGAACATAGTTCGAACGAGAGAGTGCTCCAGTATGCAAAGAAGGATCCATCTGTAACTGAATAAAAATAAGTACCATTGTATCAATGATGCAAGAGATTATATTAGAGTACTAAACTTGTGATGTTTGTGGTGGTACTGGAGCTGGATGAAAATATCCAACTATTGCAGATGCACCCCATGATTGAGTTGATGTTGGAACTGTGCCATGTTCAGACACTGCTGTAGGAACAGTGTCCTTAGCAACACAATAAACAGCAAATGTGACATGTCCAGATCCACATGTATGTACCTTAAATACTCAGAAAAGTATTATTCCAGTGACTGGACAACAGTAATACAAAAATAAGGAAACACACATAAGCATGGGATACATTGGATGCCAAATCAGCCACACAACATAAATGACACAATTGGCAGATCAAGATCACAGTTTGACACTATAAAACTTGAGCCTAACTGTACACATCTGCCTATAACTACATATTTCACATGATTGAGTTAATTGCGTTTATAGCATGTACGGAACACACATTATGCTACGAAGCTGAAAAAAATCATGAAAAGACATTACAAATAATGTGAGGAACAAATCAATCAATAATCATAAAGCAAAAGACGTCGTTGAGCCCCACACATTATGCTACCATCGTTGGGGCGGTAGACCCACCTGCCACCGTCGATCCTGCCGTGCAACAATCTCAGAGAAAAGCGTGTGGTGTGTTCCGCTGCTAGCCACGCGAAGGAGGCGAAGGCGGAGTTGGATGCAGATTCGGAAGGTGAGATCGGGGGGTCGGCAGGGGGCAGAACCGAAGGAGTCATGCGAGCAAAGAAAAAAAAGAAAGATCTTTTTAGGGCTAAAAAAGGAAGATTGAGGGCGGGACGGACACGGGAAGCCCAGACGTGCTTTGCACAAACTCCGGTTGCATCGGAGCGGTAGCAAGGTTGGACAGCGGGTCTGACCGAACCACAGACGTCGTATTAACGATTGACCCACGACTTATGGAGAACTACAGAATCTTCCTACCTTTAATATTGTTATTACTATTATTATTATTATTATTACTAGCACATATGCCCGTGTGTTGCAACCCGAGATTTTTTTTTTGCGAGAAGCATTGGGAGAGGTAATTGATGTTTCCATCAAAACGGTCTCCACACGGTGGGGCGACAGAGCGAGTGGTTGCGGTGTTCTCATGGGTCATGTTTTGGCCCGTGAGATTTTGATAGTGGTGGGGTTGGTCGGTGTGGTGGCCACCACTCAACTCGTGCCTTTTTTTTCTCTGGGTCCGCCTCCATGTCTAGGTTATGGGTGCCTCCTTATTTTGTGGTTGCGCGGTGAGCTTCGAGGCATAGTTGCTTCGACCACTCTCTCCTACGATGGCGTAATCGGATGAATTACTAATTCAGTGAATCCCATTTCATTGCCATAATCAGCGCATAACCAGATAGTCCCTGCTTTACCAGGCTTTATTCTCTTTAACTATTTTAGCACTTACTTGCCTACATTTTTTAAATCGGAACCAAACCGGCATATCCTTTTTTATTGGCATGTTCCTACAATTTCTTTTAATTATAGCCAACCAATATATTCTCTTCTATCGTCAGATGGCATGTGGGATGCACAACAATTCGTGTCTGGGTTAGGCGTACAAAAACGACGTGTGTTTGTAAGACACGAATAAAAAACCAAAACGACCGCTGAGTTGAAGGATTAGACTCATGACCTCAATATCCCGACCACATGCTGATAGACATTTGAACGAACAGCTCCTGCGAAAAAATGGCCAACACGAATGTTTAAGAACATAATGTAGCGTAAAATTCGAAACATTTTTTTCATTTTTCTGGTCTTTTTTGAGCTTTTCAAAAAAAGTAAAGTAATAATTCTGAAATTCTGAATATTCTTTGAAATGTGAACAATTTTTGAAGTCCTGATTCTTTTTCTAAAACGTGCGAGCAATTTTTTGTTAAAAATTTCATTAAATTTGGAAATTCACAAACATTTTTTGAAAACATGAACCTCTTTTTAAGAAAACTTTTTTTTGAATATGTAATTTTTTTGTAAAAATGAAAACATGTTTCCAACATTGAAAATAATTTTTAAACGTGTTTTTTAACACAAACAATACGCAAAATTTGTGAACATTTCAATAAACATGAATATTTTTCGAATTTGTATTATTTTCTGAAATATCATTTACTTTGAAAATTTCAAACAATTTTGGAAAACGTAAAGATTGTTATAAAAATGCGAACATTTTTGTAGTTTTGAAAGAAGAAAAAAAATAAAGTTTCAAACATGTTCCAAAATGAGAACAAAATTGTAAATTCGACTGATTTTACAAAAATTTAAACAAAAAAAGAATTCTGAAAAAAAATAAAAAAAAATATAAAAAGGGAAAAAAAAGAAAACAGAATAGAAGACAAACAAAGACGGGCTGACCCAATCTCTGGCTCCATGTGCGAAATTCTGACTGTTTGCTGCCCCATGAGGTAAATAAAGATTCTTAAATGCATGGGCAGGAGGAAACCAATGGGCCTGGTTTGCTGGGCTGTAGCGTGCGCGGCCCACCTTGGATAGAACAAAAAAAAATTCGATGGTGAACGGATGAAAAAATTGGAGGAACCCACCTTGCTTTATTAGTAGGTATAGATATAGATATAGAGGTATAGATTATTAATTATAGCAAGGAAGGATGCATTTCAAGCTTGAATCCCACATTATCTTAAGACTCGCTATTCGATTAGGACAATAACCTAAACTATGAATTTTCACACTTCTAAGGCAAACAATACAAAGGAGGTACTGCAGCTGCCTCCACATTTTCACATCCGGGCTTGGGACCGGCAAAGGCAGTGTTAGGCCACACCAATCAATCATTCAGCAAAGCATATAAGCCACACACACAGTCAAGCCACACACAGTCATAGTCAAAATGCAATACACACACACACATACACACACAGTGACACATCACAGTCAAATGCACAATATTCAGTCACACAACACACAGTCACACATTACAGTCAAATGCAATATTCACACACAGTCAAATGCACAATATTCAGTCACACAACACACAGTCAAACACACAGTTACATATTACAGTCAAATGCAATATTTGCACACAGTCACACACACACAGCCAAGCCACACGCACGCAAGAGAGTCAAGCCACACAGTCAGACACACACAGAATGCCACACGCACACAAGAGAGTCAAGCCACACACAGTCAGACACACACAAAATGGAGCGCTTGCACACAAGAAACAAAAAGAAATAGACCGAAGTAAATACATGCAAGACGAAAGTAAACTCAGAAAGCTATAAAGAAATTTCAGAACCTGAATGACTAATCTGATTTCTCTCGATGAGTGAGGGTGATTCAGATCTTCGTTCCTGAAAACAGGAAGTTGGTTAGAGGCAGATTAAGCGATTATCTTCATCACTACCCACAAGTTTGTAGGCCTATGGACAGAAAAGAAATGTTAAATGTGTTCTTGTTCTACTTACTAGAGAAAGCAAGGCATGTAACATGAGCAACATTCTTATAGAAATTCTGGCTAAGGTAAGCCATTCATACCTAAAAAATTATATGTTTCAAGTTGACAACAGTGGTTGCCTCTCATTCCTTCCAAGCCGATGGCTAGCCTGAAATGACATTAGCAACTTAAAATGTGAGTGACCAATGTAAATGATGTTCCTATTATTCTTGAAGCAAGAAAAGTAGCTTACGTCATGAGCAGCACCAACAGTCATATTAGAAAAGAAGATTTAGATGACCTGTGATGTAATAAGCATCATATGAGTCCAAAATACTTGGAAATCAGTTTATGATCATAACAACATAAGTAATTATTCATGTATGTATATCAAAGTTCTCAAGGAATCAAGGATTCAGTATAAAACAAGTCAGACAAACTGATCAAAATTCATACTCCGGCCATTTAAAAGGATAGAAACTTACCAATGATTATGTGTATCTTGCAACTCCAATAATTCACTTGGTTTTTCGTCTTTGACTTTAGCTGTAGGTGAGAAGAACCTGAGAACAAATAGAAGTTACACAAATAGAAGTACCCGATTCCTGCAATGTTCATATTACACGGTATGATGTCTAGGAAAGAATGAGGAAGTGGCAGGGGCTAGGAATCTGGTAGCAAAGAGGACCAAGGCTAGGCTATACATTATCCCAATAAGATTTAAGTTGTTTGGTAGTACCTTCTAGGAATAACTTTTGCTATTTCTGCCCACTTATTCCCATATACCCGATGGGCATTAATCAGTGCACGTTCCTCCTCAATAGTCCAAGCTTCTCTCTGTAGTATGAATTCAAAATCAGCTTCATATTTACCAATCAGCTCTTCACATAACCAGTGTGCTTCTGAATTAGTAAACATTCCCTGTTTGTCTTGCACAAAGGGGGAAATGCATTTAAGCAAACCATAAAAATAAAACAATCAAAAGAGTAACTCTCTTGACATTGCTTGCCTATATGTCCACCTTGCAATGAGACCATTTTGTTTGTCCATACTGCATTTTGAGCACAAATATCAGGTGCCAATAGGTAGTTATGGATACAGCACATCTAAAAACACAAGTAGCCAGAAGTAGCAAAAAATTTGGGACTTCAGGCATCAGCATCACAAAATGTAAAGAACGTAGATATACCTGCATTCTATGCAAACCCAACCCATCAGTGTCCTTAGCATCATTTCCAGATCCACATGTTTGTACCTTAAATACTTAGAAAAGCATTATTCCAGTGACTGGACAACGGTAATACAAAAAAGTGTTGATATCCACATAAGACATAATCACAAAAAAGTTTATAAAAAAGAATAGTGTTAGGTCTGTTCACATTCAACAAACAACAATCAATCGTTACATATAAAACACAAGTTATACAAGCCACACCATCAAGCAAATGATTCACACACAGTCACACACAGAGTCAAGCCACACACACACACAGAGTCAAGCCATACACATATTCACCATCAAGCCACACACAATCTCACACACACAGTCAAGCCACACACATAATCAAGCCACACATAGTCAAGCCACACACACAATCAAGCCACACATAATCAAACCACACACACACACAGTCAAGCCCACACACACAGTCAAGCCACACATAATCAAGCCACACACACAGAGTCAAACCACACACATAATCAAGCCACACACAGTCACACACACAGAATGGAGCGCTTGCACACAAGGAACAGGGATAGATAGGGGCAAAAAGAGAAAGATAATACATGCAAGACCGAAGTAAACCCAGAAAACTATAAAGAAATTCCAGAACTTGAATGAATAAACTTATTTCTCAAGAGGGGTGAGGGTGATTCAGATCTTCATTCCTGAAAAGGAATAATAATATGTTCCACTGAGACTGTCGAACCAAAGAGAAACCATGCAGTTAGATTAAGGACACTAACTAACCAGTTGGAAAAGTGGGTCCTCGGGTAAATATTCGAATGTGAACTCCCTTTGGCACGAGTATCTTGGGTCTGTATTACGTAGAACTCCATGACCATAGCCAGGAACAACCTATGGATGCAACCAGACATCAGTAATTTATAATTTTCGCTTGTAAGTTCAAATAAGATCAACAGTGAAAAGCAACCTTAGATCTCTATCTTGGATCTCTTGTTTAGCATTCAACTAGAATAGTTTAGCAGTGCAAACTTCCCATAAACTCATAAACAATAGTCAATGTTAAATCTCAGAATGGGCACGTGTGTAATGAAGGTGGTAACAACTTAATTCAGTGAGACTAAAACTCTAAATAAATGGCGCGACTCCGTAAAGTCACACTGCATTGATGGTTTCTAATTGGCAAAACAGGAACAAGAGACAAGACGATCATGATGGTTACAAGTTACTGCAGCAATTAATGATAATAAGCTGAATAAAAAAGGTGTGAAATCACAGGACACTGAGATGAACTAAAAGCCAATACCTTGTACAATGTAGCAAGAACACCAGAACGTTGTGGGTCAGCACCA
Source organism: Triticum urartu (assembly GCF_003073215.2). NCBI lineage: Eukaryota > Viridiplantae > Streptophyta > Magnoliopsida > Poales > Poaceae > Triticum > Triticum urartu. The sequence goes on along the minus strand of NC_053024.1, from coordinate 707,559,145 downwards.
GCCAATATTGTGCATGTTGCAGCAGCACTAAGAAACATGTTCCATCAAGATTTTTGAGAATAAAATATGGAGGCAATATCAGTTCCAAACGCGACTTGCTAATAACCACTGCAGTACTTAGACATGAGTATCAAGTAGGGTAATTTATTACATACAGCCACTACACCAGCAAGGCAACAAAGAACCATACAAGACAGAACATTAAAAAGGAGTAAATTGCAGAAGAGAGAAACAAATCTACAACTGAATGGGGTAAGCCTTACTCATTCCCAATTTGGCGTTGCTCAGTTTGAGAGATACCATAGTATCAAAGTGCAGCTTCCAAGAATTTACGCTTTAGATCTAAAATTCTCGCATAACAGACCTACAAGAGATATAAGAGGGGAAATAAAAGTTTGTCCTTGGTTGTAGACAGATAGATTACTAAACTGTTTCTGAACCAACAAACCTTGTATTGTAAGTTCATAACTTCCTGGTTGTTGTTTGTGACAAAAAAGGAGGCTTTGTTGATAAAAGCTTGAGCATTCACTGCATCATTATCCTACAAAATGAAGAACTACATTAGTCCAGCTGACAATGCAATGCCAACAAAGGCTAAAAACAGGACTAACCTCCAAATAGAGTCGTGCAATCTGGACGCACTTGGATAATTTGTTTGTGTCATCAAGCATCCTGGTTTTTAAGAAGATGGCCAGCTTTCCCAGACTTAGAAGATCCAATGACATGTAAAGAGAGACAGAAGCTGCTTCTACCTGATTCCTGAGTCCAAGTCAATGCCACTAAGCATTTGTGCTGCTCTCGACCATTGTTGTTCAAATTCATACAGTTCCGCAAGCTTCTCTCTAATCACTAATAAAACCTGCATATAGCCAGCATGGTTATAGATCAAGAATGTTGCAAGACTTTTTTACATAATAACAACAAAGTCAATCACAAAGTCACCGAAGAAGATTTAATGAGCAGTTACAAAGCCCACAGAAACAGATATTATGTCAGTTATTTGTGGTAGTGAAACTGGAAGCAGTAAATATTCTCTATGAGATTTACATGAAGACACTGGAAGCAGTAAATTCACTGGATGATTTCTTTCACAAGATGACAAGCATGATGCAGGCATTCTTTGTACATTTTTCTGCACAGGTATATATTAACCAGCTTTGATCTACATAATCTTTCAATACCTAGATATATGAATAGCTAAGACTAAGACCACATGATTGCAATAAATAGAAGAGAACATCAACTACACATAAAATCAAGTGTACCTGATTAGCCAGGACGTGCAGTGGCCCAGCCAAACCGTCCAGCAAATGTGACATGTCTAGATCCACATGTCTGTACCTTAAATACTTAGAAAAGCATTAGAATATGATATCCACATAACACAAATATCACAAAAAAGTTGAGAAAAAAGAATAGTCAGTTGTCTACACTAAACAAGTACTGGTCTGTTACCTAAGATCAGGAACTACCAATACCAGTATCTCGAGGAATATTTGTAGGAGATATGATAATAACTTGAATAAAACACGTCATATCCAGTATACTAACACAGAAGTGATATCAATATTTCTACCTTCCACATCAGATAGTATAAAACACACCACGGCCTACATGGTTTGCACCCCTGAACGCACTGGCGGACCTCCCCGGTGGGCAGGGTATGGCGCCTGCCACACCTTAATTTGGAGCAAAAAAAAATTTATACTTAGTATGCATCAATCGCTAGCAGAAAACTGCCTTGTCGCTGTTAATACACGTGATGGGCCGACGGCCCGATGCAGTGAGCGGCAAGATGGGCCAACACCCAGCCACGCGAGGCAGCAGGTTCGAGCGTCCACGGAGCGAGCAGAGACGCAACACACGCACGCACTCGACCACCCTGTTCTCTCCCCAGTCCCCACGACGCCAACCCTAATCCCGACGGCGGCGGCTGGCCAGGTCTCCAGCCTCCAGGAGTGGGCGGGGCAGGCAACGGCAAGTGACGGTGGGGCAGCAAGCGGCGTCTCCAGCCGGGGATTAGGCGCCTAGCAGCAGCAACAGCAGTCCGGCCGGCGCAGTCACGGGCAGACGGGCTCATGGCCAGATTGCCTGAAGATGGAAAGGAAGAGGAAGGCAATAGGAAATTCAAAGGAAAGGGGAGGAGGTGATTTCTCAATTTTCCTGAAATTTTGTTGCAAATTCTAGCAGTAGCTTCAAGCCTCAAATTCAGCAGGATTAATGTTGTGATTTGTGAACACTCTAATTGTGAATTGCAGATTTGAAAAGATATTTTGAAGTGCTTGGTAGTGGTAGCAGCTCGAAATCGAATCCAAGTACTCGTGAAAGTGTCAATGTTTCGGCACAAGCCACTCATCAAGATCAAGTGAGTTCGGTGCGAGTAGAGCATGAAAATTTGATGCAAACTGAACAAGTGGAAGAACAAACTACAGATTCTCTTGAAGCTATAGTGGAAGAGAATGTTGAAGTTCATGAAGTTGAAGGTATATCTGTTTTTAGTGAAGATTACATAAATGGTGATCCTGGACTTCGCATTCCACTTGATAGATTTGCCCCCAACATTAGAGATGATGTTAGATTTGCTTATATACGAATGGGTGCAACTTGACCAACTAGTTGCACTTTCCCCCCAAATAGAAATGGAAGATGCTTCCGACCACGATGGTATAAGGACTTTGATTGGTTGGAATATAGTGTAACAAAGCATAAGGCCTATTGCTTCTATTGTTATCTTTTTAAGCATGACCGAATGGATGAAAAATTTGGGCATGATGTTTTCTCCAAATTGGGTTTTGACTGTTGGAAAAATGCGGTTGCAGCATTCCGTAAACATGTTGGTGGGCCATGTAGCATCCACAATATTTCAAAAACAGCATGTGATGATTTTAAAAATCAAGGGGCAAGTGTGAAAAGTAAAGTTACAACTTACAGCAAAGGTTCACTAGTGAAGTATGAAACTCGTGTGGATACATCTTTGGGCATTGTAAGTTATCTAGCATTGCAAGGTGAACCATTTCGTGGACATGATGAATCCAGTACTTCTTTGAACAAGAGAAATTTTTTAGAGTTACTTGATTGGGTGAAAGAAAGAATTCCAGAAGTGAAGGTTGCATTTGATGAGCTATTCCCTAAGAATGCCAAAATGACTTCTGGAAAAATTCAAAAAATCCTTGCTAAGCATTGTGCACAAGCGGTCACCAAGGCAATCAAAGAAGAGATGGGTGATTCTCTTTTCTCTGTTCTTATTGATGAGTGCCGTGATATATCAGTGAAAGAACAAATGGCCGTGGTAATTAGGTACGTGTTTAAGTTTTTGAAGTGTATATGTGTTTTTTGATCATTTTGTTCTATGTAGAGTGGTCAACTAATTATATGACTTCCTGTAGGTATTTGAGCAAATAAGGAGAGACTATTGAACGCTTTTTAGGTATTAAGCATGTTTCGGACACAACATCTGCTTCTTTAAAGAAGGCATTATTGGAGGTTTTTGCTAAGCACGGTCTAGTTGTTGCACGACTACGACGGCAGGGTATGATGGGGCATCTAATATGAGAGGAGAATTCAATGGCCTTCAGAAGTTAATTCGAGATGAGAACCCATATGCTTTCTATATTCATTGCTTTGCCCACCAACTGCAATTGGTAGTTGTTGCTGTTTCGAGATGCTGCAAGCGTGTAGAGGATTTTTTTGAATATGTGACCATGATTGCTAATCTCAGTACTTCATCTTGCAAGAGGAAGGATAAATTGCTTGACAAGCAAAAAGAGGTTCTTTTGGATAAGATTAAGAGTAGTGAGATGCCAACGGGAAGAGGGAAAAATCAAGAAACATCCTTGGTCAGACCTGGAGATACAAGATGGGGCTCTCATTACACAACCTTATCTCGCATTGAATCAATGTGGGATGCAGTCATAGAGGTTTTGGGCATTGTTGAGGATGATGTGCGTGTTCCATGTAGGGCAGGAGGTTTGGTTCATCAAATGGAGACTTTTAGCTTTGTGTTCATCTTGAAGATGATGCTAAAAATCCTTCGCATGACAAATGATGTGTCTCTTCTATTGCAAAAGAAGGATCAAAATGTTGTTCAGGTATGTGATGGATCATGCTATATGTATCTAGTCTGCTTGATATATTTTGTTCATGTAAACATTGTCTAAAATTGTAATTATCTCATTTCAGGCAATGTCATTGGTTACGGATGTGAGAACACATTTGATCAACTGGAGAAATAATGGTTGGGAGCCACTCTTGGAAGATGTCAAAGCCTTCTGCACCAAAAACGACATTCCGATACCAAATATGGATGACATCTTTACAAAGTGGGGAAAATCAAGAAAAGGTGGACGAAACAATGTCACGGATGATCATTTTTTCCGCGTGGACACCTATGCTGCCATAGACTCCATCACCACAGAGTTTGATCATCGTTTTAATGAGGTATCTTCGGAGCTGCTCCAGAACTTCTCTTGTCTTGACCCAAGAAACTCCTTTTCTAGGTTCAATGTGAATAAGCTTGCTAGACTCACAGAGATTTATCATGAGGATTTCTCAGATTACGAACGTGAACATATAGTTGATAACCTAGAGCTATTCATTATCCATATGGAGAAGAATTGAAGACTTTAGAGCTTGTCATGATATTGCAAGTCTAGCTAAAAAGATGGTTGAACTTGAAAGGCATGTCATGTTTCCTGCTGTTTATCGCCTCATTGAGTTGGCATTGCTACTACCGGTAGCGACGGCAACAGTAGAAAGAGCCTTCTCATCAATGAAAATCATCAAGACTGAGTTGCGCAGCAGGATGTCTGATGGCTGGCTTAATGACTTGATGGTGTGTTACATTGAGCGAGAGATCTTCAAAAGTATTGATCTTGGTAAAATTAAGGAAGATTTTTAGAAGGAGGGTAGGGCACTGCCATTACCTGGGTCTTCCCGCCATTAAATGCTTCATTATCGGTACGTAGTGTATTGACACATGTCTACAATTTCATTGTATTTGGTTATTTGTTTGTAGTGTACAATTTCATTCCTTTGATTCGCATAAAGAAAAATCTTAGTGAGACTTCTCCCCACCTAAATTTTTTTTCATGGTCCGCCTCTGCCTGAATGCATCCCCATGTATGGAAAGACAGACATTGGGAACATAAGCCAAGCATGACAAGAAGAACCCAATTGGAAACAACACTAAATAAGAAACCATCATAATGAATCACCCCAGCTCTGCTTATAAGATGGGCGAATTCAAGAACATAAGAACAACCGTAACGAACAACCATAACGACCAGCGAGCTAAATCAGAGTATCACAAGGGCGCATGCGTTTGAGGTCTGGAAATCGCCGACGAACAACGCAGCGACCGAACAGAGGCACCGATCTGAACGAACACGATAAACTGACCTTGCATTCGCCTCTCCCCGTCTCCATAATCCAAATTCATAACTAGACAGCGAACACGGAACACAGGAACATGAAACTTAATCGCTCATCGCTCCGCCACGAACACGATAAACTGACCTTGCTTTCCTCTCTCCGTCTCCTTAATCCAAATTCATAACTAGACAGTGAACATGAAACACAGGAACACGAAACGTAATCAACTAATCATTCATCGCTCCGCCACGAACACGAAACAGAGGATCATGAATGTCTCTCAGATAACCAAAGCGCATGCAGAAGTTGAATGATCCAACAAACTCAGAATCAATATTAACTATTCAATGATCTAGCAAACATAACAATAGAATTTTAGAGAATAGGGTGTCAGAAGATCAATGATCAATGATCGCACTATAAGTTAATTGTCACAAAGCCTAGGCAAAGCAAGAAAAGCATTTTCCATTGACTGGACATTAGTAATACAAAAAAAAAAGAATATGGTATCCACATAAGACATAATAGAACACGCATACCACTAAAAATTTAAGAAAAAAGAAGTTGACGGTCTACACTAAACAAATACTAGGTCATTAATCACAATACCGAGTTGATGCCATAAAATTAAACATGACAAACAATAATTTTTCAGGCAAACTAACTGGGAATTAACAAATGTCAGAGCATAAGAGTTGGGCTAGTCAACTGGATCACCATTATCACAAGAAAACAAGCAGCACATGTCCACATTAGAGGTTCATTAGGAAGTTAGCAGCATTGACAAAAAAACATGTGATGAACGTGCTTTCACAGATCAATAAATTCTGGAGTTATGCTCATAACAGAAACATATGCCCAGGTGTGCAATGACAAAATTCTAGAGTTATGCTATGCAGTCTAGAATGTAGTCCAAGGGGAACTAACTAGCAGCAGTTCATCTAGTACTTCAATGGAAATAGCAACATCAGGCAGGAAAGAAGGAACCTTGTCCAGCAGTAGCAGCAACAAGTGTTCAATTAGTCAAGCAGTAGGCCACATGGTAAAACTTTTCTGCTCGGAACACACAAGAAAAGCATGATAAAAAGAAACAAATTGGAAAGAACATAAGCAGTATACACCATCAATTGGAAAGAACAAGCGTAATGAATCACCCCGTCTCTGCATCGAATTAATGGACCCTGTAACTCAAGAATTGACAGAGGGCCAACAAGAACTGGCAGAGAGCCAAGAATTGATAGAACATCACACGAGAGCAACGCAGGTGACGGAACAGAGGAACCGATCTAAACTATGTGGCCGGCCGTAATCCAATTTCGAAACCAGACCCGGTTGTTCCTGCAACCGACGCGAACACGAACCCGGGATAAAAGAAGCGCACGCAGAAGGAAAGAATTGCTAGTTCGCAAACGAGACGGAGAACCCCGACGAGGAGAACGAGACGGACCAAGAACACGTGAGCGCATCGGGACAACGGCGAGGACGAGCGAAATCGAATCAGACGTGAGACTACACGAACGACGGAGAGGACGAGCAAGATCGATTCGGACGCGACTCTAAACGGACGACGGCGAGGACGAGCGAAATCGAACCGGACGCGGCTCTAAATGGACGACGGCGACGAGCAAAATTGAATCGGACGCGGCTCTAAACGGACAACGGCGAGGACGAGCAAAAACGAACCGGGCGCGACATTTCTAGCTACTAGGGTGCTCGAGGCAGAGGCGGTTCCGTGCAGACCCACGGTGCGGGCACACGGGCTATCCGGCCGGCGCACATGAGAAGCCCGGCCCATTTGGTCGTGTTAGGTTGTGTGTCGTGTCTTATCTTAGAAAAAAATGTTTTTTAGGATTACCGCGTGTTTCATTAATCACATACATAGTGAATACAACGCACACACGTGGAACCGGTCAGAAAGACCGAGAGAAAACACGTGTTCCCACAACTTTGCGTAAAACCCCTCCAAGAAAATAAAATCACATTGAAGACCATAGAAATTCCGGCAACTACCGTCACCACCGACACCGTCGCTGAATTCGGAGAACTATAGCCAAGAAGGGCGCTGTGAGCCGATGAAGAAGTCTGCCAAGGACGAGGCTTTTTATCGTTGTGGCGTGTCGACCGGGGATCTCCCTCATCCTCCTTGAATCCTGGAGCAACTGTCAACCATCGATGTCGTCGAGGCCCAGCACCAGATCCGCCGCCATCAAGCCGCAAGTCAAGATCCGAAACCACCATCCTCTCACAGTCACCGGTGATGTCACCAGGGAAGACAACCACCGGCCATAGACTTAAAACTGCCTTCCAGAAGGATCGGCGGGAGACTGAGCTCACCTGCTCCTCGATGCCGCCATGTACGATATCAAGAAGGGACTGGAGCTTCGGCATTATTCTTGGTTGCGATGCCGCAATCACCATCAAAAACAGCGCCGTGCTAAACACAATACCTTGCATTGCAGTCGTTGTCCCGATGCAGGCGCATGGAGACGCTGGACTCGCTGATCGAAAGGAACAGTGAATACACATATCCACGAGCCTCTCAACACTACCGTGAAGGACGCCGCCGAGATGATGCCAGGACTCGGGAAATCTTATTCGACACGGCGCCGCTAACACCATTGAAGTGAGGCAGTAGGACCAACCTATCTATACACCTGAGGTGGAGAACTGGGGCTCCTCCATCTAGCCGTTGCCGAGGCAGATGAAGGAGGAAGGAGCTCGCGGCCTCGCCAGTGGCTGAGGCGGGATTGGAGGCGCCCTCTTTGTGCGTCTTTGGAACCGTTCAAGAGACACACTTGGGAGGTTGTGGGTTTGTGTAAAGAGGAATAGAAAAATTATGTTGGTGCAAAAAGACATCCGCAATGCTTTCATTTCGTTAACATCAACTTCAGGTCCGGCTTGTTTCAAATAAAAAAACTTAAGGTCCAACTAATTTTCCAACTAGAATAGCGAGGGTACGTGTCTGAAGTGACTGTGTTTGAGGTGACTTGTGGCGATAATCCCACGGCCGAAGTGGTGCCAACTCTTCCCTCCCAGTTGATCCCCTCCCTCTTCCAATTCGATCCTTCGTCTGTCTCTGAGATCCACTGAAGGAAATATGCCCTAGAGGCAATAATAAAGTTGTTACTTACATTTCCTTATATCATGATAAATGTTTATTATTCATGCTAGAATTGTATTAAACCGGAAACTTGATACATGTGTGGATACATAGACAAAACACAGTGTCCCTAGTAAGCCTCTACTAGACTAGCTCGTTAATCAATGATGGTTAAGTTTTCTAACCATAGACATGAGTTGTCATTTGATGAACGGGATCACATCATTAGGAGAATGATGTGATGGGCATGACCCATCCGTTAGCTTAGCATAATGATCGTTAAGTTTCTATTGCTATTGCTTTCTTCATGTCATATACATATTCCTTTGACTATGAGATTATGCAACTCCCGGAGAAATACCTTGTGTGCTATCAAACGTCACAACGTAACTGGGTGATTATAAAGATACTCTACAGGTATCTTCGAAGGTGTTTGTTGGGTTGGCGTAGATCGAGATTAGGATTTGTCACTCCGAGTATCAGAGAGGTATCTCTGGGCCCTCTCGGTAATGCACATCATAATAAGCCTTACAAGCAATGTGGCTAATGAGTTAGTTGAGGGATGATGCATTACGGAACAAGTAAAGAGACTTGTCGGTAACGAGATTGAACTAAGTATGAAGATACCAACGATCGAATCTCGGGCAAGTAACATACCGATGATAGAGGGAATAATGTATGTTGTCATTACGGTACGACCGATAAAGATCTTCGTAGAATATGTGGGAACCAATATGAGCATCCAGGTTCCGCTGTTGGTTATTGACCGGAGAGGTGTCTCGGTCATGTCTACATAGTTCTCAAATCCATAGGGTCTGCACGCTTAACGTTCGATGATGATTTTGTATTATATGAGTTATGTGATTTGGTGACCGAATGTTGTTCGGAGTCCCGTATGAGATCATAGACATGACGAGGTGTCTTGAAATGGTCGACAGGTAAATATTCATATATAGGACGATGATATTCGGACACCGAAAGTGTTCTGAGGGTACCGGGTACATATGGGGTCATCGGAAGGGGTTACGGGCATCCCCCCGGCAACTACATGGGCCTTGGGCCAAGAAGGGGACAGACCAGCCCCGCCCCATGTAGGCCAAAATAAGGGGGAAGGAAGGGGAGGGATTCGGCCTCCCCCTTCCTTCTCTCATCCCTCCTCCTTCCTTTCCCCTCCGGATAAATATGGAAGGGGGGAGGCCGAATTGGGAGGCGCCCAAGTAAGATTCCTCCTACTTGGGTGCCCCCTTGGCTGCCTCTCTTTCCCTCCAACCTATATATATGAGGGGGGCACCGCTAGAACACACAACATTGATTCCTAGCGGTGTGCGGCGCCCCCTCCATAGTTTACACCTCCGGTCATATTGTCGTAGTACGCTTAGGCGAAGCCCTGCGTGGATCACTTCACCATCACCAAGTTCGACTACATCAACCGTGTTGTCAAAGCTTCCGCTTTCGCTCTATGAGGGTACATGGACACACTCTTCCCCTCTCGTTGCTATGCATCTCCTAGATAGATCTTGCGTGAGAGTAGAAATTTTTTGAAATTGCATGCTACGTTTCCCATCATCCACCACTACTCTCCCTAGTTTGTTCTTATCCCTTCTCTCATAATTGGTTTCTCTTCCTCTAGTGCTGTTTCAAGTGGCCGAGGTGGGATTTTCTCAAGTCCTAGTGTTGAGGGAGGGGCATTGAAGGAAAATACAAAAAAACTGATAGTACTTAAGTGTACAAGCAAACTCATCATGTTGGGGAGGGTCCTGGCCCATGCTAGCCGCCCCATGCCTCTCTAGTTATTTCACCCTATCAATCCTCTATTCATCATCTCCCTTGGTAGTTCTTTCAATCCATGGCCTCCTTAATTGTTCTTTACCCAAAAGATCCACACTTGGCGCATGTGTGTTGACTACCAACCCCTAAACAAGGCTTGCCCCAAGGATCCATTCGTGATGCCACATATCGGCCAAGTGATCGATTCCATGGCCGGTTGCGAGGGTTTGCGTATTTTGGGTGCATATTCAAGCTATCATCAGATAAAAATGAAGTATTCGGCCAATATCAAGACTCCTTCGTCATCTCCTATGAAACTTTCTCCTACATTTTCATGCATTTGACCTAAAAATGTTGGTGCGACTTACCAATGGTGTATTCGAAAATGTTGACACCATCGGGGCGGCAGAAACTTCCACAGCTATGTCAACGACATCGTGGTAAAGTCCAAGTGAGGGGATGATCTCCTGGCGGATCTGGCGAAAACCTTCATAGACCTCATGCAAATCAACTTGAAGCTTGACCAAGAGAAATGTGTAATTAGATTACCTGCAGAATCTCCCTGGTTTCATCATTTCTATATGCGAGAACGAGGCCACCCGGAGAAGGTCAAAGCGATCCTAAAGATGGCTACACACAAAAAATCTAAAGTATGTGCAGTAATTCATCGGATGCATTGCAGCCTTAGGGCATCTCTAACGGCGACCCTCTAACCACTCGTATACGTCCGTACCGCGGAAGCCATCCAACGTGGGACTGTATCGGTCTGCGGCGCAGTCCGGACGTGTTTTCTCCATGTTAATGTGTGAACTTACTGTCACGGTCTCATTTCCTTCCACTATGCCCTTCTCCTTCTTGCTTTGCATCCGCACCCTCCACCTCCCCCGCCACCGTTGTATGTCTCTAGCCGCCATAGAGGCATTGTCAGACGTCCCCAACCAGCAAAGACGGTGTTGTCCTCCCTAGAGTCGTTTGTACCCAGGTACACTTCTAGCCTCCTCGTCGGCGACCTCCATGGCGGACAGCACGCCCGACAGGTGTCGGTCAAATGCCATTGAACTTATTTTCAAATGCTATGTCGTTTATTAGAGTATGAATGATGGTGAGCTACTCGACCATGTAGGATGAGTTGTTGTGCGATGTGTGGTTGGCCGTATCTGTAGATTTCGTAAGCAGAAGTAGAGGGGGACCTTCTGGCAGCAGGTGCATGAATCATTTCACGCACGAAAGCACACTGCGCCCTACGACAGTTACATCATTCAACAATGCAGTGTGAGGTCGTTATCGTATTGCTTGCATGCCATCCAGACTAGCGTAACCAAGTTTTATCAAGTGGTTGCTCAACTGGAGGCAAGGTGGCCATTGCATGTGGCAAAGGAGATCATAAGTTTTGCTTCTCTTGCTCAACTTGTTTAAATTATTCATTCACTCAAAGTTGGTCTACACATTATGTAGCCCGCACGCACTGCCATGATGTACCACATGACAGAGGATGGTCATTTACGTACACACTGTTGGATGAAACTGAAAAGGGAGTATGAGTGGGACGAACTGATCCGTTGATGAAAAACTTGTTGGACATTCAATTAATCCAGTCGAATTAGAGACATTGTTGTACTAAACTTATTTACATGCTACGTATGGATGATTCGTGCTATTTTTCTATCCGAACTTTGATGAATATCAACCGGTGTGCATGAATTTCGTCATGTTAGTTAAAATGCGGGTTGAAATGTATGTGGGTAGCTTTGGATGGCGACCTCCCGAATCCGTGTCTGCAGACTGCCCCCCTGTCAGTGGACAGATGCGGGAGGAAATTTGCGGGTTCCCATTGAAGATGTCCTTACTCGGTTCATCTCTAGGCTTGGCGAGAAGGGCCTACCACTCTATTGGCTCCTCAAGAAGGTTGATTCTTTCGAATGGACTGTTGTGGCGCAACCGGCCTTCGATGACCTCAAGCGCTTGCTCTTCATTCCACCAATCCTCTCCAACCGGGCCAAGAGGGAGCCCCTGCTCCTTTACGTCATCGTCAACCAAACGTGCGACCGAGCGTTGTCCCGGTGGTCATCATTTTACTAGGAAAGTGAGTTCCCTCCGAGTCCAAACTAAGATATCAACATTACCAGAAACTAGTCTACTGTGTGTTTCTAGCATCAAGGAAGCTACTACATTACTTGCAAGCCCACTTGGACATCGTGGTAAGCAATGCCCCTTTGTCAGACATCAACGGCAATAGGGATGCCACTGACCGGGTGGGGAAGTGGGCCATCAAGCTAGGGGCGCACGACATAATATATGAACCACCGAAGGCTATCTAGTTTTAAGCTCTGGTCGAATTCCCTTTCGCTTCAAGTCCAGTCGGTTCCAGTCGGAGTACTGGACCATGTACTTTGACGACTCTAAAGTAAACGGAGGATTGGAGGCTAGCGTCATCCTCATCTCCCTGAAAGGTGCAAAACTCGATTATGTGCTTCAGATCCACTTTGTTGCATCCAATAATGTGGCTGAATACAAGGCTTTTCTACATGGTCTACGGATTGTTGTATCACTCGACATAATGTGTGAACTTACTGTCCTTCGTCTGAAGGCAATAGTTGGCTAACCTATACTTTATGCTATGGAAATATCTAGGATTAGTAGCAAAAGTTGCCTATAATTTTATAATCCAGTTTGGTAATTGACTATGGAGACTATAAATCTTTATGTTGCAAATACTAAATTGATGTATTGTTAATTAAGATCTTTGTGACAAGAGCTATTACTAAAAGATGTAATACAATGGGAATCTTAGAACTTATAGGCGATTGGACAGTTTGGTGCACACAGTTGTAAAATACGTGATCACATTCATCTAACTTGCGTGGGCGTGCAAATACGATCAAATTTCTCGTATGCAGGTGTATCCAACGCTTGTGTGGCACGTCAGCTTGGCCAGGGCCCACTGTCAGTGGCTGATAGCGTTTGAGATGTGATGCGCACATGTTTTTTTACAGCAACACCCTAAGCTTTTTGAACTTCGTACCAAGCCATTATGGGTCCCATCCGTCAATGCACAATGTAAATAAAATTTGGCTTAAAACACACGGGTGGGAGCTCGAACCCCAGCTGATCATACTTTATGTGTTAAATAGACTACTAGGACTAGGATATATATCCTTTAAGTCTACATAAAAGTGTCAATGAAACATGAGTATTTTATATTCTACATAAATATTTCATTTAAAACATGTACATTTTAAAATTATATGAATTAAAATATACTTATGAAATTATATGAACATTTAAAATAATATTTATGAAATTACAATTCATGTATATTAACATAACTTGAAAAATATTCACGTGAGTTAAAAACTATTCAAGAATAATTTCAGCCACGTGTAATTTTAAAAACTATTCATGTATTGTTTAGAAAGTGTTTAAGTATTAATAAAAACGTAATTAAAATCCAAATAAATGTTCACATAATTTTAATAATGGTTTCACATTTTTTAACGAAATATTTATGTGGAATATAAAAGCTTTCATGTTTTAAGATGTTTCTATGTTGTTTTAAAAGAGTGTTCATGTTTTTTAATAAAACTTATGTTTTGCTAAAATATATTTATATACTCATTAAAAATAGAAAATATCTATGAAACATTTAATACATGTTTGAGTGCACCTAGAGAGTAACCCTCAAGTGAATATTATTTAAATTATACAATCATTTTTCTAGTTCATATATATATGAATATTTTTAAGTAAGTTATTTTATTTGTATGTATGTGAATTACAACACTGTAATATTCTAACTTTATTTTTTTACAGTGATTATTACTTACATACCTGTTACCAATTTCAACAAAGAAAGAAAACTAAAATTTCCAAAATGGGCCGGACTGACTGATCCATTCACGCCCCACGCGCGTGTTTAATAGCTTAGTAAGTTTAGTTATGCAATACTGACAGGAAGGGCTTACGAGGAGTTAGTGTTTATCGTGTGCAGAGGTTTAGGAGGAGTTAGTGTTTATCGTGTGTAGAGGTTTAAGATTGAACGTCCCTGCTATCTATTTTTCTTTTGAATTATCCTGTGTATACTTTACTCTTATATATGTGGGACCCGAGGATTACATAGATGCATAGTGTGTGGATTTTTTTTACCAGAACTTGACACTAATTTAGGGGTGTTTTCACAAAAAATATGGCGTTCCAATCACCAACAGTGGGTAGACATGTGCATGGGCAGCCTGGCTCCGAGGCCTGAGCCCGAAAGCCCAGCATCTGGGCCAGGCCCGGACTCCATTTTCAAGCCCCAAAAAAAGCCCAAAATGGCAACAAATGTATATTTTATTTGAAAAATAGGTATATTATATTATTTTAATATCGCCAATATAATTATTTTAATTGGAAAATGGCACTGTTCATGTGCTTCAGGCCGGGCCCGGGCATGGGATTTTTGCTTCGGGCTTTACAAAGCCCGGCCCGAAACCCAGCCCGGTCTGGGGTTTGAACAGGTTTAACCGTGGGCCTGGTGTGCCACGCAAGCGCAGGATACACCCGCATATGAAAAATGTCAGCGTATTTACACGTCCAGAAGTTAGATTACTGCAATCACGTATTTTAAAAGTTTGTCCACCAAACTAACCGTAGCGCGCAAGTTCTAAGACTCTGAATGTATTTACCTCTTACTAAAAAGTGAATGTTGCAACTGTTATATCATAATATCATTGTGGTGTCAGTTAAAAAAGAATAATGTTCTCATTGGTACGTCAATTGTTATGTCGTTATGTCAACGTGGTGTGAGTTTAAAAAAGAAGAGTTTTGCATAGGTATGTCAAATGTTTCATTATGGTGTGAGTTAAAAAAGAAAAACATTTCCACTGATTTCTCGATTTCTATACAATAATGTCATTGCGGTGATAGACTGGTAGTTAAAAAGAAGAATGTTTCTATTGGTTTGTCAATTGCTACGTCATAATGTCATTTGCTCCTTTTTGCTTACATGGAGACAATATTCACCTCGTTGTTATCGCGACATTTCTATGCACCGTACAAAGCACTTTTCTTTTAGAAGATTGTTTCATACAGTGCGACAGGAATTATCCTGCCATCTATTTTTATTTTGATTTATCATGTGTAATTTACTCTGATATATGTGGGACCCGAGGATTATATAAATTCATAGTGTCGTTTAGTGGAATTTTTTACCAGAATTTGACACTAATTAAGGGGTGTTTTCACAAAATATAGCGCTCCCGTCACTAACAGTGAGTAGACATGTGCATGGGCTGGCTCGGAGGCCCGAGCCTGAAAGTCCAACATCCGGGTCAGGCCCGGGCTCCATTTCCCGCCCGAAAGCCTGACAAAAGCCCAAAATGGCAACAAATGTATATATTATTTGAAATATAGGTATATTATATTGTTTTTAATATCATGAATATAATTATTTTAATTAGAAAATGGAACTATGCATGTGCTTCGGGCCGGGCGGGCTTGGGATTTTGCTTTGGGCTTTACAAAGCCCGGCCCAGCCCGGGGTTTGAACAGGTTAAACTGTGGGCCTGGTGTGCCACACAAGCGCAGGATACACCGGCGTATGAAAAATGTGACCGTATTTACACGCTAGTGCAAGTTAGATGACTGCAATCATGTATTTTACAAGTTTGTCCACCAAACTAACCCCCGCACGCAAGTTCTAAGAGCATCTCCAGCCACGCCCCCAACAAGGCCCCCAGGCAACTTTTCGGCTGCCGGCGCCAAAAAATTGGCCCAGTCGCGCCCCTAAGGGCCCAATTTTCGTCGGCTCGGGCCGAAATTGGCGCCGGCGGACCCAACCCGAACCCGGCGCGCTGGGGCGCTCGGGGACGCCGGGCGAATCGTTTTTGGCGTGAAAGAGCCGCGGGCCCTCCTTGCCAGCGACTCGTCTCGCTTCTAGCCGCTTCGTCGTCCTCATCGCCTCGTTTCCTGCGGCGAATCAATGACAAAGCTGCCGCGCGCTGCCGCGCCGATCAGCATCCGCCATTGATGCCTCACGGGCGGCGCAGTGAAGGCGTGACGACGCGCGTCCCCGCACATGCCACGCGTAGACGAGGCGGTCATGCGTGCTCGCGCCGCCTCCGCCTATATAAGCCGACCCCAGCGCGCCGGTGGCACGCACAGTGTCTCCACCGCCGACGTGCCCTATCTCCCCTTCCTCCCTCTCCCCTCGCCGTCCCAGTTCGTAGAAATGGCCGTACGATTCCCAGGCGACGGCGCGGCGGCGAACGGCTTCGGCCGCCGCCACCTTCACGAAAATGAAGCTCGGCTCCTCTAAGAGGCCGAGTACCCGGTCCCGCCGGACATGCAGGTGCCCGGGGCGTGGAGAATCAGCGCCGGCGGGGTCCCGGTGCCACCACCGCCCACCGGGGCGGCGCGTCGTGCAGAGATCGCGCGTATTCGCGCCTCTCTGTTGCGGGCGGCGAGGGAGGGGCCGTGCTACGTCCCCGACAGCCCGCTCTGGGAGCCCTACTTCCGCCGCCGTCACGCCGAGCAGCTCGAGGCCACCAACGGCGTCGTGCCCTCCGGCAGGCTCAACTACGAGGGGCGGCGCCGATGGTGGGGCATGCCCGGCCGCACCCTGGAGGCCGTCCTCAAGTACATCGCAGGCGGCAACACGCCGAGGCTGGAGTACCTCTCCCCGCCGTCATTCTCTCATCGCCGTGGGAGCTCGTGGACACTGAGGCGCATGGACCCCAGGGCGTCCTCCTCCTCGTCCGGTCGGTCGACCGGCTCTCCCTGCCTCCATCCCGTCAAGCCGGAGCCCCAAGAGCCCCAGGACACGCCTGTCAGCCGGCGCACCCGCAGCGCCGGTATCCACATCATCGACTCCACCCCCGCTTCCGGGCGCCTCGTCCTCGTCGCGCCCAAGCCGGAGCCCAGTCTCCCCCAGGAGTATGAGGAGATAGCCCGGCGCGGCTTCTCCAACGCGGACGCCCTGCGGTGGGCGCACGACGACTACCTCCGGACGGAGATGACCCGGCAGACCCGGGCCCTGGAGGAGATCGCCGCCCGCAAGCGTGGGCGCGAGGACGAGCACGGCGTCGTGATCCTCGACAGCGACGATGACGAGGACGCCGCCGGACCGTCCAACCCGCCGCGCCAACCGGGGGAGGGTTGCAGCAGGGACGGCAGCCACGACGGAGGCGACGACGACGACGACGATGACGACGGCGACGACGACGGCGACGACTACACGAGGTTCTACAGCCTCCTCGGCATGTAGAACTGTAAGGGCGGCGGCCGGCGAGGAGCGGCGAGGCGAGCGAGACGGCGGGCGGGCCTAGTAGTGTGTTTTTTTGTAAAATACTTCAAATATGCATGAACTCGCCGTGTTTGCGCCGTGTTTGGTCGAATTTGGTTTGAAGTCGCCGAAATATGCATGAACTCGCCGTGTTTGCGCCGTTCAAAAAAATCCCGTGGGCGCCGCGACTAGGTAGCATCACGCCCCCAGCACGCATTTTGCGCCGATGCACCTCCAGGGGGCGATTTTTAGCGCCTCCTGAGGGGCCAACGGCTGGAGATGCTCTAAGACTCCGAGTGTATTTACATCTTACTAAAAAATGAATGTTGCAACTGTTATATCATAATGTCATTGTGGTGTGAGTTGAAAAAGAAGAATGTTCTCATTGGTATGTCAATTGTTACGATGTCATGTCATCGTGGTTTCAGTTTAAAAAAGAAGAGTGTTTGCATAGGTATGTCAATTTGTCATTATGGTGTGAGTTAAAAAAGAAAAATATTTCCACTGATTTCTTAATTGCTATATAATAATGTCATTGCGGTGGTAGACTGGTAGTTAAAAAGAAGAATCTTTCTATTGGTTTGTCAATTGCTACGTTATAACGTCATTTGCTCCTTTTTGCTTACATGGAGACATTATTCACCTCGTTGTTATTGTGACATTTCTATGCACGGTACAAAGCACATATTTTTAGAAGATTGTTTCATATAGTGCGACAGGAATTATCCTGTGTAATTTACCCTGATATATGTGAGACCCGAGGATAATATAGATTCATAATGCTGTTTAGTGGATTTTTTACCAGAATTTGACACTAATTTAGGGGTGTTTTCACAAAATATGGTGCTCCAATCACTAACAGTGGGTAGACATGTGCATGGGCAGCTTGGCCCGGAGGATCGAGCCTGAAAGCCCAACATCCGAGCCAGGCCCGGGATCCATTTTCCCGCCCGAAAGCCCGAAGTGGCAACAAATGTATATTTTTATTTGAAATATAGGTATATTATATTATTTTAAAATCCCGAATATAATTATTTTAATTGGAAAATGGCATTGTTCATGTGCTTCGGGTCGGGCTTGGGATTTTTGCTTCAGGCTTTACAAACCCCGACCCGAGACCCGGCCCGACCCGGGGTTTGAACAGGTTAACCGTGGGCCTGGTGTGCCACGCAAGCGCATGATACACCCGCATATGAAAAATGTGACCGTATTTACACGCCCACGCAAGTTAGATAACTGCAATCACGTATTTTACAAGTTTATCCACCAAAGTAACCGCCGCACGCAGGTTCGAAGACTCCGAGTGTATTTACCTCTTACTAAAAAGTGAATGTTGCAATTGTTATATCATAATGTCATTGTGGTGTCAGTTAAAAAGGAATAATGATCTCATTGGTATGTCAATTGTTATGTCGTCATGTCATCGTGGTTTGAGTTTCAAAAAGAAGAGTGTTTGCATAGGTATGTCAATTTTTCATTATGGTGTGCGATAAAAAAGAAAAATCTTTCCACTGATTTCTTAATTTCTATAAAATAATGTCATTGTGGTGGTAGACAGGTAGTTAAAGAGAAGAATGTTTCTATTGGTTTGTCAATTGCTACGTCATAATGTCATTTGCTCCTTTTTGCTTACATGGAGACATTATTCACCTCGTTGTTATTGTGACATTTCTATGCCCGGTACAAAACACTTTTCTTTTAGAAGATTGTGTCATACAGTGCGACAGGAATTTCATGACGGGGATGTTTGTCGATTTTTGCCACACTACACAAAGATATTAAGTCTTCACATCAAATAGTTGTTTGCATTGAGATGCAACATGCTTTAATTCCTTCATTAGTCTAGTAAAATGAAATGGTAGACCTTGATCTCAAACAAGAATGAGGAGCTCAAACAAAGATAAAGAGACCAATTGTGGCAATGGATAAAGACAACGCACAAGCTATTGAAGGAGCACAAGCCACTGAAGCGGCACAAGGTACTAGTTTTTTTGCGGGTGTACTAGTTCACGCTTCTGTATGCGAGGCTACCCAATTTCAATGTATAGGTATCCCATGAAATGCGACGTAAAACATTTTGTATATATGCATATGAAATGGAGAATTGAAAATAATTTGTATGTGATGTTGCCTTGTGTCTTGGATTGCTGAGAAGTTGGGGCTGCACTGCTAGCAGTAGTCCTACTGAAGTGCTAGACTACTACTAGTGCAGCCCATAGCTTGTAGCTAGATTTATAAATCACTGACCGACGAATAAGAAAGGGAAATCGGTGGTAAGTGTATGACCGACTAGCTCGTCAATGAAGACACATGCCACAAACAGGCCAGCTGGTCTGCCGGTAATGACAATGCCATCACTGACCCGGAGCCATATACAAGTCACTCACCAGTTAGTGATACACACTTTTGGGAGCTCAGTAAAATTCACGCGTGTAGTCGTGACTTATCCTTTGATGAAGAAAGAAAGACTACAAAGAGTGTTGGGGAACGTAGTAATTTCAAAAAAATTCCTACGCACACGCAAGATCAAGGTGATGCATAACAACGAGAGGGAAGAGTGTCGTCCACATACCCTCGTAGACCGTAAGCGGAAGCGTTATGACAACGCGGTTGATGTAGTCGTACGTCTTCACGATCGACCTATCCCTAGTACAGAACGTACGGCACTTCCGCGATCTGCACACGTTCAGCTCGGTGACGTCCCGCGAACTCACGATCCAGTAGAGCTTCGAGGGAGAGTTTCGTCAGCATGACAGCGTGATGACAGTGATGATGATGCTACCGGAACAGGGCTTCGCCTAAGCACCGATACGATATAACCGAGGTGGATTATGATGGAGGGGGGCACCGCACACGGCTAAAAAATCAACTGATCAACTTGTGTGTCCATGGGGTGCCCCCCTCCCCCGTATATAAAGGAGTGGAGGAGGGGGAGGGCCGACCCTCTCTATGGCGCGCCCTGGGGGAGTCCTACTCCCACCGGGAGTAGGATTCCCCCTTTCGTTGTAGAAGTAGGAGCCCTTCCAAGTAGGAGTAGGAGAGGAAGGAAGGAGGAGAGAGGGAGGAAGGAAAGGGGGGCCAGGCCCCCTCGCAATTCGGATTGGGCTTGTGGGGCGCGCCTCCCTCTTTTCCCTTCCCTCTCCTCTATTCCACTAAGGCCCAATAAGGCCATATACTCCCTGGGGGGTTCCGGTAACCTCCTGGTACTCCGGAAAAATGCCCAAACCACTCGAAACCATTCTGATGTCCAAATATAGGCTTCCAATATATCGATCTTTACGTCTTGACCATTTCGAGACTCCTCGTCATGTCCGTGATCAAATCAGGGACTCCGAACTACCTTTGGTACATCAAAACACATAAACTCGTAATACCGATCATCACCGAACGTTAAGCGTGCGGACCCTATGGGTTCGAGAACTATGTAGACATGACCGAGACTCATCTCTGGTCAATAACCAATAGCGGAACCTGGATGCTCATATTGGTTCCTACATATTCTACGAAGATCTTTATCAGTCAAACCGCATAACGGTATACGTTGTTCCCTTTGTCATCGGTATGTTACTTGCCCGAGATTCGATCGTCGGTATTTCAATACCTAGTTCAATCTCATTACCGGCAAGTCTCTTTACTCGTTCTGTAATGCTACATCCCGTAACTAACTCATTAGCTACATTGCTTGCAAGGCTTATAGTGATGTGCATTACCAAGAGGGCCCAGAGATACCTCTCCGACAATTGGAGTGACAAATCCTAATCTTGATCCATATACCAACTCAACAAACACCATTGGAGACACCTGTAGAGCACCTTTATAATCACCCAGTTACGTTGTGACGTTTGGTAGCACACAAAGTGTTCCTTCGGTATTCGGGAGTTGCATGATCTCATAGTCATAGGAACATGTATAGTTATGGAGAAAGCAAAAGCAACAAACTAAACGATCATCGTGCTAAGCTAACGGATGGGTCAAGTCAATCACATCATTCTCTAATGATGTGATCCCGTTAATCAAATGACAACTCATGTTTATGGTTAGGAAACATAACCATCATTGATTCAACGAGCTAGTCAAGTAGAGGCAAACTAGTGACACTTTGTTTGTCTATGTATTCACACATGTACTAAGTTTCCGATTAATACAATTCTAGCATGAATAATAAATATTTATCATGATATAAGGAAATATAAATAACAACTTTATTATTGCCTCTAGGGCATATTTCTTTCAGTCTCCCACTTGCACTAGAGTCAATAATCTAGATTGCATTGTAATGATTCTAACACCCATGGAATCTTGGTGCTGATAATGTTTTGCTCGTGAGAGAGGCTTAGTCAACGGGTCTGCAACATTCAGATCCATATGTATCTTGCAAATCTCTATGTCCCCCTCCTTGACTTGATCGCGGATGGAATTGAAGCATCTCTTGATGTGCTTGGTTCTCTTGTGAAATCTAGATTCCTTTGCCAAGGCAATTGCTCCAGTATTGTCACAAAAGATTTTCATTGGACCCAGTGCACTGGGTATGAAACCTAGATTGGATATGAACTCCTTCATCCAGAATCCTTCATTTGCTGCTTCTGCGGCAACTATGTATTCCGCTTCACACGTAGATCCCGCCACAATGCTCTGCTTGGAACTGCACCAACTGACAGCTCCACCATTTAATAAAAACATGTATCCGGTTTATGACTTAGAGTCATCCGGATCAGTGTCAAACCTTGCATCGACGTAACTGTTTACGACGAGCTCTTTGTCACCTCCATATACGAGAAACATATCCTTAGTCCTTTTCTGGTATTTCAGGATGTTCTTGACCGCTGTCTAGTGATCCACTCCTGGATTACTTTGGTAACTCCCTGCTAAACTTATAGCAAGGCACACATTAGGTCTGATACACAGCATTTCATACATGATAGAGCCTATGCTGAAGCATAGGGAACACCTTTCATTTTCTCTCTATCTTCTACAGTGGTCGAGCATTGAGTTGAGTCTGACTCAACTTCACACCTTGTAACACAAGCAAGAACCCTTTCTTTTCCTGATCCATTTTGAACTTCTTCAAAACTTTATCAAGGTATGTGCTTTGTGAAAATCCAATCAAGCATCTTGATCTATCTCTATAGATCTTGATGCCCAATATATAAGCAGCTTCACCGAGGTATTTCATTGAAAAAATCTTATTCAAGTATCCTTTTGTGCTATTCAGAAACTCAGTATCATTTCCGATCAACAATATTTCATCTACATATAATATCAGAAATGCTACGGAGCTCCCACTCACTTTCTTGTAAATACAGGCTTCTCCAAAAGTCTGTATAAAACCATATGCTTTGATCACACTATCAAAGCGTATATTCCAACTCCGAGAGGCTTGCACCAGGCCATAAATGGATCGCTGGAGCTTGCACACTTTGTTAGCACCTTTTGGATCGACAAAAACTTCTGGTTTCATCATATACAACTCTTCCTTAAGATATCCATTAAGGAATGCAGTTTTGACATCCATTTGCCAAATTTCATAATCATAAAATGCGGCAATTGCTAACATGATTCAGACGAACTTAAGCATCGCTACGGGTGAGAAAGTCTCATCATAGTCAACTCCTTGAACTTGTCGAAAACCTTTCGCAACAAGTCAAGATTTGTAGACACTAACATTACCATCAACGTCAGTCTTCTTCTTGAAGATCCATTTATTCTCTATGGCCTGCCGATCATCGGGTAAGTCAACCAAAGTCCACACTTTGTTCTCATACATGGACCCCATCTCAGATTTCATGGCTTCAATCCATTTTGCGGAATCTGGGCTCATCATCGCTTCCTCATAATTCGTAGGCTCGTCAGGGTTAAGTAACATGACTTCTAGAACAGGATTACCGTACCACTCTAGTGCGGATTTTACTCTGGTTGACTGATACGTCTCCAACGTATCTATAATTTTTGATTGCTCGATGCTATATTATCTACTATTTTGAATGTTTATGGGCTTTATTATACACTTTTATATCATTTTTGGGACTAACCTATTAACCCAGAGCCCAGTGCCAGTTTCTGTTTTTACCTTGTTTTAGGGTTTCGAAGAAAAGGAAAATCAAACGGAGTCCAATTGACCTGAAACTTCACGGAACTCATTTTTGGAAGGAAAGAAGCCCAGAAGACTTGGAGTGCACGTCGGGGGATCTGCGAGGAGGTCACGAGGCAGGGGGGGGGGGGGGCGCGCCCACCCCCCTGGGCGCGCCCTCCACCCTCGTGAGCCCATCGTGGCCCCCCTGACGTACTTCTTCCGCCTATATATCTCCATATACCCTAAAAACATCCGTGAGCACAATAGATCGGGAGTTCCACCGCCAGAAGCCTCCGTAGCCACCGAAAGCCAATCTAGACCCGTTCCGGCACCCTGCCGGAGGGGGCAATCCTTCTTCAATGGCCATCTTCATCATCCCGGTGCTCTCCATGACGAGGAGGGAGTAGTTCTCCCTCGGGGCTAAGGGTATGTACCAGTAGCTATGTGTTTGATCTCTCTCTCTCTCTCTCGTGTTCTTGAGGTGATACGATCTTGATGTATCGCGAGCTTTGCTATTATATTTGGATCCTATGATGTTTCTTCCCCCCTCTACTCTCTTGTAATGGATTGAGTTTCCCCTTTGAAGTTATCTTATCGGATTGAGTCTTTAAAGATTTGAGAACACTTGATGTATGTCTTGTTGTGCGTATCTGTGGTGACAATGGGACACCACGTGATCCACTTGATGTATGTTTTGGTGATCAACTTGCGGGTTCCGCCCATGAACCTATGCATAGGGGTTGGCACACGTTTTCGTCGTGATTCTCCGGTAGAACTTTGGGGCACTCTTTGAGGTCCTTTGTGTTGGTTGAATAGATGAATCTGAGATTGTGTGATGCATATCGTATAATCATACCCACGGATACTTGAGGTGACATTGGAGTATCTAGGTGACATTAGGGTTTTGGTTGATTTGTGTCTTAAGGTGTTATTCTAGTACGAACTCTAGGGTTGTTTGTGACACTTATAGGAATAGCCCAACGGATTGATTGGAAAGAATAACTTTGAGGTGGTTTCGTACCCTACCATAATCTCTTCATTCTTTCTCCGCTATTAGTGACTTTGGAGTGACTCTTTGTTGCATGTTGAGGGATAGTTATGTGATCCAATTATGTTAGTATTGTTGAGGGAACTTACACTAGCGAAAGTATGAACCCTAGGCCTTATTTCCTATCATTGCAATACCGTTTACGCTCACTTTTATCACTTGCTACCTTGCTGTTTTTATTATTTCAGATTACAAATACCTTTATCTACTATCCATATACCACTTGTTTCACCATCTCTTCGCCGAACCAGTGCACCTATACAATTTACCATTGTATTGGGTGTGTTGGGGACACAAGAGACTCTTTGTAATTTGGTTGCAGGGTTGCTTGAGAGAGGCCATCTTCATCCTACGCCTCCTACGGATTGATAAACTGTAGGTCATCCACTTGAGGGAAATTTGCTACTGTCCTACAAACCTCTGCACTTGGAGGCCCAACAACGTCTACAAGAAGAAGGTTGTGTAGTAGACATCATTGACCTACGAGGTTCAGTAGTAACTTGATCAGAAGTTTCATGATCATCATCATTAGCTTCCTCACTTACTGGTGTAGGAATCACTGGAACTGATTTCAGTGATGAACTACTTTCCAATAAGGGAGAAGGTACAATTACCTCGTCAAGTTCTACTTTCCTCCCACTCACTTCTTTCGAGAGAAACTCCTTCTCTAGAAAGGACACATTTTTAGCAACGAATATCTTGCCTTCGGATCTGTGATAGAAGGTGTACCCAACAGTCTCCTTTGGGTATCCTATGAAGACAGATTTCTTCGATTTGGGTTCGAGCTTATCAGGTTGAAGCTTTTTCACATAAGCATCGGAGCCCCAAACTTTAAGAAACGGCAACTTGGGTTTCTTGCCAAACCACAGTTCATAAGGTGTCATCTCAACGGATTTAGATGGTGCCCTATTTAACGTGAATGTAGTTGTCTCTAAAGCGTAACCCCAAAACGATAGCGGTAAATCAGTGAGAGACATCATAGATCGCACCATATCTAGTAAAGTATGATTACGACGTTCGGACACACCATTATGCTGTGGTGTTCCAGGTGGCGTGAGTTGCGAAACTTTTCCGCATTGTTTCAAATGAAGTCCAAACTCATAACTCAAATATTCGCCTCCACGATCAGATCGTAGAAACTTGATTTTCTTGTTACGATGATTTTCCACTTCACTCAGAAATTCTTTGAACTTTTCAAATGTTTTAGACTTATGTTTCATTAAGTAGATATACCCATATCTGCTCAAATCATCTGTGAAGGTGAGAAAATAACGATATCCGCCGCGAGCTTCAATGTTCATTGGACCACACACATCAGCATGCATGATTTCCAATAACTCTTTTGCTCGCTCCATTGTTCCGGAGAACGGAATTTTAGTAATCTTGCCCATAAGGCATGGTTTGCAAGTACCAAGTGATTCATAATCAAGTGATTCCAAAAGTCCATCAGAATGGAGTTTCTTCATGCGCTTTACACCAATATGACCTAAACGGAAGTTCCACAAATAAGTTGCACTATCATTATCAACTCTGCATCTTTTGCCTTCATGCTACCTCTTGAGCACTGTGTTGGTTTTCCCCGAAGAGGAAGGGATGATGCAGCAAAGTAGCGTATGTATTTCCCTCAGTTTTTGAGAACCAAGGTATCAATCCAGTAGGAGGCTACGCACGAGTCCCTCGCACCTGCACAAAACAAATAAATCCTCGCAACCAACGCGATAAGGGGTTGTCAATCCCTACACGGACACTTACGAGAGTGAGATCTGATAGATATGATAAGATAATATTTTTGGTATTTTTGTGATAAATATGCAAAGTAAAATAAAAGCAAAGTAAAAAGCAAAGGAAATAACTAAGTAGTAGGAGATTAATATGATGAAGATAGACCCCGGGGCCATAAGTTTCACCAGTGGCTTCTCTCGAGAGCATAAGTATTCTACAGTGGGTGAACAAATTACTATTGAGCAATTGACAGAATTGAGCATAGTTATGAGAATATCTTGGCATGATCATGTATATAGGCATCACGTCCGAGACAAGTACACCGACTCCTGTCTGCATCTACTACTATTACTCCACTCATCGACCGCTATCCAGCATGCATCTAGAGTATTAAGTTAATGAAAACAGAGTAATGCCTTAAGCAAGATGACATGATGTAGAGGGATAAACTCATGCAATATGATGAAAACCACATCTTGTTATCCTCGATGGCAACAATACAATACGTGCCTTGCTGCCCCTACTGTCACTGGGAAAGGACACCGCGAGATTGAACCCAAAGCTAAGCACTTCTCCCATTGCAAGAAAGATCAATCTAGTAGGCCAAACCAAACTGATAATTCGAAGAGACTTGCAAAGATAACCAATCATATATAAAAGAATTCAGAGAAGATTCAAATATTGTTCATAGATAGACTTGATCATAAACCCACAATTCATCGTCTCAACAAACACACCGCAAAAACAAGATTACATCGAATAGTTCTCCACAAGAGAGGGGGAGAACATTGTATTGAGATCCAAAAAGAGAGAAGGAGCCATCTAGCTACTAACTATGGACCCGTAGGTCTGAGGTGAACTACTCACACTTCATCGGAGGGGCTATGGTGTTGATGTAGAAGCCCTCCGTGATCGATGCCCCCTCCGGTGGAGCTCCGGAACAGGCCCCAAGATGGGATCTCATGGATACAGAAAGTTGCGGCGGTGGAATTAGGGTTTTGGCTCCGTATCTGATCGTTTGGGGGTACGTAGGTATATATAGGAGGAAGGAGTACGTCGGTGGAGCAACAGGGGGCCCACGAGGGTGGAGGGCGCGCCGTGGGGGGGTGGGGGTAGGCGCGCCCCCTACTGCTCAGGACACTTGACTGGCTGGCATGTGTTTTGACGTAGGGTCCAAGTCTCCTGGGTCTTGTTCATTGAGAAAATCACATTCCTGAAGGTTTCATTCCGTTTGGACTCCGTTTGATATTCCTTTTGTTTGAAACCCTAAAACAGGGAAAAAACAGCAATTCTGGGCTGGGCCTCCGGTTAACAGGTTAGTCCCAAAAATAATATAAAAGTGGATAATAAAGCCCAATAATGTCCAAAACAGTAAATAATATAGCATGGAGCAATCAAAAATTATAGATACGTTGGAGACGTATCAAGCATCCCCAAGCTTAATTCCTGCTTGTCCTCGAGTAGGTAAATGATAAAAACAGAATTTTTGATGCGGAGTGCTACTTGGGATAATTTTAATGCAATTCTTCTTAATTGTGGTATGAATGTTCAGATCCGAAAGATTCAAGACAAAAGTTTATATTGACATAAAAATAATAATACTTCAAGCATACTAACAAAGCAATTATGTCTTCTCAAAATAACATGGCCAAAGAAATTCATCCCTACAAAATCATATAGTTTAGTCATGCTCCATTTTCGTCACACAAGAATGCTCTCATCATGCACAACCCCGATGACAAGCCAGGCAATTGTTTCATACTTTAGTAATCTCAAACCTATAAACTTTCACGCAATATATGAGCGCGAGCCATGGACATAGCACTATGGGTGGAATAGAATATAATGAGGGGGTTATGTGGAGAAGACAAAAAGTAGAAAGTCTCACATCAACGAGGCTAATCAATGGGCTATGGAGATGCCCACCGATTGATGTTAATGCAAGGAGTAGGGATTGCCATGCAACGGATGCACTAGAGCTATAAATGTATGAAAGCTCAACAAAAGAAACTAAGTGGGTGTGCATCCAACTTGCTTGCTCACGAAGACCTAGGGCACTTGAGGAGGCCCATTGTTGGAATATACAAGCCAAGCTCTATAATGAAAATTCCCACTAGTATATGAAAGTGACAAAACAAGAGACTCTCTATCATGAAGATTACGGTGCTACTTTGAAGCACAAGTGTGGCAAAGGATAGTAACATTGTCCCTTCTCTCTTTTTCTCTCATTTTTTTGGGCCTTCTCTTTTTTTATGGCCTTTCTCTTTTTTTTCTTTATGGACTTTTTTTATAATTCCTCACTTGGGACAATGCTCTAGAAAATGATGATCATCACACTTCTATTTATTTACAACTCAATGATTACAACTCGATACTAGAACAAAGTATGACTCTATATGAATGCCTCTGGCGGTGTACCGGGATATGCAATGAACCAAGAGTGACATGTATGAAAGAATTATGAACGGTGGTTTTGCCACAAATACTATGTCAACTACATGATCATGCTAAGCAATATGACAATAATGAATGTGTCATGATAAACGGAATGGTGGAAAGTTGCATGGAAATATATCTCGGAATGGCTATGGAAATGCCATAATAGGTAGGTATGGTGGCTGTTTTGAGGAAGATATAAGGAGGTTTATGTGTGAAAGAGTGTATCATATCATGGGGTTTGGATGCACCGGCAAAGTTTGCGCCAACTCTCAATGTGAGAAAGGGAAATGCACGGTACCGAAGAGGCTAGCAAGGATGGAAGGGTGAGAGTGCGTATAATCCATGGACTCAACATTAGTCATAAAGAACTCACATACTTATTGCAAAAATCTACAAGTCATCAAAAACCTCGGCACTACGCGCATGCTCCTAGGGGGATAGATTGGTAGGAAAAGACCATCGCTCGTCCCCGACCACCACTCATAAGGAGGACAATCAAATAACACCTCATGTTTCAAATTTGTTACACAACGTTTACCATACGTGCATGCTACAGGACTTGGAAACTTCAACACAAGCATTTCTCAATTTCACAACTACTCAACTAGGACGACTTTGATATTATTACCTCCATATCTCAGAACAATCATCAAGCATCAAACTTCTCTTAGTATTCAAAACACTCATAAGAAAATTTTACTAATCTTGAATACCTAGCATATTAGGATTTTAATAAAATTACCATGCTATTTAAGACTCTCAAAATAATCTAAATGAAGCATGATAGATCAATAGTTTCTATAAAACAAATCCACCACCGTGCTCTAAAAGATATAAGTGAAGTACTAGAGCAAAACTATATAACTCAAAAGATATAAGCGAAGCACATAGAGTATTCTAACAAATTCCAAATCATGTATGGCTCTCTCAAAAGGTGTGTACAGCAAGGATGATTGTGCTAACTAAAAAGTAAAGACTCAAATCATACAAGACGCTCCAAGCAAAACACATATCATGTGGCGAATAAAAATATAGCTCCAAGTAAAGTAACCGATAGAAGTAGACGAAAGAGGGGATGCCTTCCGGGGCATCCCCAAGCTTTGGCTTTTAGGTGTCCTTAGATTATCTTGGGGGTGCCATGGGAATCCCCAAGCTTAGGCTCTTGCCACTCCTTGTTCCATAATCCATCAAATCTTTACCCAAAACTTG
>NC_053024.1:707328774-707528159 GCF_003073215.2 Triticum urartu | reverse complement strand
CTCCCGAACCCGTAGGGTCTACACACTTAAGGTTCGGTGACGCTAGGGTTGTGAAGATATGTATATGCAGTAACCCGAATGTTGTTCGGAGTCCCGGATGAGATCCCGGACGTCACGAGGAGTTCCGGAATGGTCCGGAGGTAAAGAATTATATATAGGAAGTGCTGTTTCGGCCATCGGGACAAGTTTCGGGGTTATCAGTATTGTACCGGGACCACCGGAGGGGTCCCGGGGGCCCACCGGATGGGGCCACCTGTCCCGGGGGGCCACATGGGCTGTAGGGGGTGCGCCTTGGCCTAGATGGGCCAAGGGCACCAGCCCCAAAAGCCCATGCGCCTAGGGTTCCACATAAGGGAAGAGTCCCAATGGTGGAAGGCACCTCTAGGTGCCTTGGGGGGGGGAGGGAAACCTCCCCTTGGCTGCCGCACCTAGGAGATTGGATCTCCTAGGCTGGCGCACCACCCCCCCTTGGCCCTCCTATATATAGTGGGGGAGAGGAGGGACTTCATACACCAGCCCCTGGCGCCTCCCTCTCTCCCCGTTACGTCTCTCTCTCGTAGTATAGGCGAAGCCCTGCTACTATGACGCCCTGCATCCACCACCACGCCGTCGTGCTGCTGGATCTTCATCAACCTCTCCTTCCCCCTTGCTGGATCAAGAAGGAGGAGACGTCTCCCGTCCCGTACGTGTGTTGAACGCGGAGGTGCCGTCCGTTCGGCGCTTGGTCATCGGTGATTTGGATCACGTCGTGTTCGACTACATCATCACCGTTCTTTGAACGCTTCCGCACGCGATCTACAAAGGTATGTAGATGCATCCGATGACTCGTTGCTAGATGAACTCCTAGATGGATCTTGGTGAAATGAGTAGGAAAATTTTTGTTTTCTGCAACGTTCCCCAACAGTGGCATCATGAGCTAGGTCTATGCGTAGTTCTTCTTGCGCGAGTAGAACACAATTTGTTGTGGGCGTAGATTTGTCAACTTTCTTGCCGCTACTAGTCTTTTCTTGCTTCAGCGGCATTGTGGGATGAAGCAGCTCGGACCAACCTTACACGTACACTTACGTGAGACCAGTTCCACCGACTAACATGCACTAGTTGCATAAGGTGGCTGGCGGGTGTCTGTCTCTCCCACTTTAGTTGGAGCGGATTCGATGAACAGGGTCCTTATGAAGGGTAAATAGAAGTTGACAAATCACGTTGTGGCTTTAACATAGGTAAGAAGACGTTCTTGCTAGAACCCTAATTCAGCCACGTAAAAACTTGCAACAACAATTAGAGGACGTCTAACTTGTTTTTGCAGCAAGTGGTTTGTGATATGATATGGCCAAAGTTGTGATGAATGATGAATGATCTATATGTGATGTATGAGATGTTCATGCTATTGTAATAGGAATCACGACTTGCATGTCGATGAGTATGACAACCGGCAGGAGCCATAGGAGTTGTCTTTATTTTTTGTATGACCTGCGTGTCATTGAGAAACGCCATGTAAATTACTTTACTTTATTGCTAAACGCGTTAGCCATAGTAGTAGAAGTAATAGTTGGCGAGCAACTTCATGAAGACACGATGATGGAGATCATGATGATGGAGATCATGGTGTCAAGCCGGTGACAAGATGATCATGGAGCCCCAAGATGGAGATCAAAGGAGCTATGTGATATTGGCCATATCATGTCACGTTTATTATTTGATTGCATGTGATGTTTATCATGTTTTGCATCTTGTTTACTTAGAACGACGGTAGTAAATAAGATGATCCCTCATACTAATTTCAAGAAGTGTTCCCCCTAACTGTGCACCGTTGCGACAGTTCGCTGTTTCAAAACACCACGTGATGATCGGGTGTTTTATTCAGACATTCACATACAACGGGTGTAAGACAGATTTACACATGCAAACACTTAGGTTGACTTGACGAGCCTAGCATGTACAGACATGGCCTCGGAACACAGAAGACCGAAAGGTCGAGCATGAGTCGTATAGAAGATACGATCAACATGAAGATGTTCACCGATGTTGACTAGTCCGTCTCACGTGATGATCGGACACGGCCTAGTTAACTCGGATCATGTAATACTTAGATGACTAGAGGGATGTCTAATCTAAGTGGGAGTTCATTAATAATTTGATTAGATGAACTTAATTATCATGAACTTAGTCTAAAATATTTTACAATGTGTCTTGTAGATCAAATGGCCAACGTAGTCCTCAACTTCAACGCGTTCCTAGAGAAAACCAAGCTGAAAGACGATGGCAGGCAACTATACGGACTGGGTCCGGAACCTGAGGATCATCCTCATAGCTGCCAAGAAAGATTATGTCCTAGAAGCACCGCTAGGTGAAGCACCCATCCCAGAGAACCAAGACGTTATGAACGCTTGGCAGTCACGTGCTGATGATTACTCCCTCGTTCAGTGCGGCATGCTTTACAGCTTAGAACCGGGGCTCCAAAAGCGTTTTGAGCAACACGGAGCATATGAGATGTTCGAAGAGCTGAAAATGGTTTTCCAAGCTCATGCCCGGGTCGAGAGATATGAAGTCTCCGACAAGTTCTTCAGCTGTAAGATGGAGGAAAATAGTTCTGTCAGTGAGCACATACTCAAAATGTCTGGGTTGCATAACCGCTTGACTCAGCTGGGAGTTAATCTCCCGGATGACGCGGTCATTGACAGAATCCTTCAGTCGCTTCCACCGAGCTACAAGAGCTTTGTGATGAACTTCAATATGCAGGGGATGGAAAAGACCATTCCTGAGGTATATTCAATGCTGAAATCAGCGGAGGTGGAGATCAAAAAGGAACATCAAGTGTTGATGGTGAATAAAACCACTAAGTTCAAGAAAGGCAAGGGTAAAAGAACTTCAAGAAGGACGGCAAGGGAGTTGCCGCGCCCGGTAAGCAAGCTGCCGGGAAGAAGCCAAAGAATGGACCCAAGCCCGAGACTGAGTGTTTTTATTGCAAGGGAAGTGGTCACTGGAAGCGGAACTGCCCCAAATACTTAGCGGACAAGAAGGCCGGCAACACTAAAGGTATATGTGATATACATGTAATTGATGTGTACCTTACCAGTACTCGTAGTAGCTCCTGGGTATTTGATACCGGTGCGGTTGCTCACATTTGTAACTCAAAGCAGGAGCTGCGGAATAAGCGGAGACTGGCGAAGGACGAGGTGACGATGCGCGTCGGGAATGGTTCCAAGGTCGATGTGATCGCCGTCGGCACGCTACCTCTACATTTACCTACGGGATTAGTTTTAAACCTCAATAATTGTTATTTAGTGCCAGCTTTGAGCATGAACATTGTATCAGGATCTCGTTTAATTCGAGATGGCTACTCATTTAAATCCGAGAATAATGGTTGTTCTATTTATATGAGAGATATGTTTTATGGTCATGCTCCGCTGGTGAATGGTTTATTCTTAATGAATCTCGAGCGTAATGTTACACATATTCATAGTGTGAATACCAAAAGATGTAAGGTTGATAATGATAGTCCCACATACTTGTGGCACTTCCGCCTTGGTCACATAGGTGTCAAACGCATGAAGAAGCTCCATGCAGATGGACTTTTAGAGTCTCTTGATTACGAATCATTTGACACGTGCGAACCATGCCTCATGGGTAAAATGACCAAGACTCCGTTCTCAGGAACAATGGAGCGAGCAACCAACTTATTGGAAATCATACATACTGATGTGTGCGGTCCAATGAGTGTTGAGGCTCGCGGTGGCTATCGTTATGTTCTCACCCTCACTGATGACTTGAGTAGATATGGGTATGTCTACTTAATGAAACACAAGTCTGAGACCTTTGAAAAGTTCAAGGAATTTCAGAGTGAGGTTGAGAATCAACGTGACAGGAAAATCAAGTTCTTACGATCAGATCATGGGGGAGAATATTTGAGTCACGAATTTGGCACGCACTTAAGGAAATGTGGAATAGTTTCACAACTCACGCCGCCTGGAACACCTCAGCGTAATGGTGTGTCCGAACGTCGTAATCGCACTCTATTGGATATGGTGCGATCTATGATGTCTCTTACCGATCTAC
Organism: Triticum urartu; assembly: GCF_003073215.2. Lineage (NCBI taxonomy): Eukaryota > Viridiplantae > Streptophyta > Magnoliopsida > Poales > Poaceae > Triticum > Triticum urartu. The sequence continues at coordinate 707,524,106 of NC_053024.1, read as the reverse complement.
CGCTGTCATTTTGGGGCTATGCTTTAGAGACTGCCGCATTCACTTTAAATAGGGCTCCGTCGAAATCCGTTGAGACGACACCGTATGAATTATGGTTTGGGAAGAAACCTAAGCTGTCGTTTCTAAAAGTTTGGGGATGCGATGCTTATGTCAAGAAACTTCAACCTGAAAAGCTCGAACCCAAGTTGGAAAAATGCGTCTTCATAGGATACCCTAAGAAACTATTGGGTATACCTTCTACCTCAGATCCGAAGGCAAGATCTTTGTTGCCAAGAATGGATCCTTTCTAGAGAAAGAGTTTCTCTCGAAAGAAGTAAGTGGGAGGAAAGTAGAACTTGATGAAGTATTGCCTCTTGAACCGGAAGTGGCGCAGCTCAAGAAAATGTTCCTGAGGTGCCTGCACCGACTAGAGAGGAAGTTAATGATGATGATCATGAAACTTCAGATCAAGTTGCTACTGAACTTCGTAGGTCCACAAGGACACGTTCCGCACCAGAGTGGTACGACAACCTGTCTGGAAATCATGTTGTTAGACAACGTGAACCTTCGAACTATGAGGAAGCGATGGCGGGCCCAGATTCCGACAAATGGCTAGAAGCCATGAAATCCGAGATAGGATCCATGTATGAAAACGAAGTATGGACTTTGACTGACTTGCCCGAATGAATCGACGAGCCCATAAAAAATAAATGGATCTTTAAAAAAGAAGACAGACACAGATGGTAAGGTGACTATCTAAAGGCTCGACTCATCGCTAAGGGTTATCGACAAGTTTCAAGGGTTGACTACGAGACTTTTCTCACCGTTAGCGAAGCTGAAAGTCCGTCGAATCATGTAAGCATTGCGCTTCTTGATTATGAGATATGGCAAATGGACGTCAAAACGACATTCCTTAACGGCTTTCTTAAGGAAGAATTGTATATGATGCAGCCGGAAGGTTTTGTCGATCCTAAGAATGCTGACAAGGTGTGCAAGCTCCAACGCTCAATCTATGGGCTGGTGCAAGCATCTCGGAGTTGGAACATTCGATTTGATGAGATGATCAAAGCGTTTGGGTTTACACAGACTTATAGAGAAGCCTGTGTTTACAGAAAGTGAGTGGGAGCTTCGTAGCATTTCTCATATTATATTTGGATGACATACTGTTGATGGGAAATGATATAGAATTCTTGGAAAGCATAAAGGCCTACTTGAACAAGTGTTTTTCACGAAGGACCTTGGAGAAGCTGCTTATATATTAGGCATCAAAATCTATAGAGATAGATCGAGACGCCTCATTGGTCTTTCACAAAGTACGTACCTTGACAAGATATTGAAGAGTTCATATGGATCAGTCCAAGAAGGGGTTCTTGCCTGTATTGCAAGGTTATGCAATTGAGCACGGCTCAATGCCCGACCACGGCAGAAGATAGAGAAAAGATGAGTGTCGTCCCCTATGCCTCGGCCATAGGGTCTATTATGTATGCCATGCTGTGTACCAGACCTGATGTAAACCTTGCCGTAAGTTTGGTAGGAAGGTACCAAAGTAATCCCGGCATGGAACACTGGACAGCGGTCAAGAATATCCTGAAGTACCTGAAAAGGACTAAGGATATGTTTCTCGTTTATGGAGGTGACGAAGAGCTCGTCGTAAAGGGTTACGTCGATGCTAGCTTCGACACAGATCTGGATGACTCTAAGTCACAAACCGGATACGTGTATATTTTGAATGGTGGGGCAGTAAGCTGGTGCAGTTGCAAGCAAAGCGTTGTGGCGGGATCTACATGTGAAGCGGAGTACATGGCAGCCTCGGAGGCAGCACAAGAAGCAATCTGGGTGAAGGAGTTCATTACCGACCTAGGAGTCATACCCAATGCGTCGGGCCCGATGACTCTCTTCTGTGACAACACTGGAGCTATTGCCCTTGCCAAGGAGCCCAGGTTTCACAGGAAGACCAGGCATATCAAGCGTCGCTTCAACTCCATTCGTGAAAGTGTTCAAAATGGAGACATAGATATTTGTAAAGTACATACGGACCTGAATGTAGCAGATCCGTTGACTAAACCTCTCCCTAGAGCAAAACATGATCAACACCAGAACTCTATGGGTGTTCGATTCATCACAATGTAACTAGATTATTGACTCTAGTGCAAGTGGGAGACTGTTGGAAATATCCTAGAGGCAATAATAAAATGGTTATTATTATATTTCCTTGTTCGTGATAATTGTCTATTGTTCGTGCTATAATTGTGTTATCCGGAAATCATAATACATGTGTGAATACATCCACAACACGTCCCTAGTGAGCCTCTAGTTGACTAGCTCGTTGATCAAAAGATAGTCATGGTTTCCTGACTATGGACATTGGATGTCATTGATAACGGATCACATCATTAGGAGAATGATGTGATGGACAAGACCCAATCCTAAGCATAGCTCAAAGATCGTGTAGTTCGTTTGCTATAGCTTTTCCGAATGTCAAGTATCATTTCCTAAGACCATGAGATTGTGCAACTCCCGGATACCGTAGGAGTGCTTTGGGTGTGCCAAACGTCACAACGTAACTGGGTGACTATAAAGGTGCACTACGGGTATCTCCGAAAGTGTCTGTTGGGTTGGCACGAATCGAGATTGGGATTTGTCACTACGTATGACAGAGAGGTATCTCTGGCCCACTTGGTAATGCATCATCATAATGAGCTCAATGTGACCAAGTGGTTGATCACGGGATCATGCATTATGGTACGAGTAAAGTGACTTGCCGGTAACGAGATTGAACGAGGTATTGGATACCGACGATCGAGTCTCGGGCAAGTAACATACCGATTGACAAAGGGAATTGTATACGGGGATTGATTGAATCCTCGACATCGTGGTTCATCCGATGAGATCATCGTGGAGCATGTGGGAGCCAACATGGGTATCCAGATCCCGCTGTTGGTTATTGACCGGAGAGTCGTCTCGGTCATGTCTACGTGTCTCCCGAACCCGTAGGGTCTACACACTTAAGGTTCGGTGACGCTAGGGTTGTAGAGATATTAGTATGCGGTAACCCGAAAGTTTTCGGAGTCCCGGATGAGATCCCGGACGTCACGAGGAGTTCCGGAATGGTCCGGAGGTTGAAGAATTATATATAGGAAGTCCAGTTTCGGCCATCGGGAAAGTTTCGGGGGTCACCGGTATTGTACCGGGACCACCGGAAGGGTCCCGGGGGTCCACCGGTGGGGCCACCTATCCCGGAGGGCCCCATGGGCTGAAGTGGGGAAGGGAACCAGCCCCTGGTGGGCTGGTGCGCCCCCCTTGGGCCTCCCCCTGCGCCTAGGGTTGGAAACCCTAGGGGTGGGGGGCGCCCCACTTGGCTTGGGGGGCAAGCCACCCCCCTTGGCCGCCGCCCCCCTTGGATCCAATCTCTAGGGCCGGCGCCCCCCTAGGGGCCCTATATATAGTGGGGGGAGGGAGGGCAGCCGCACCAAGTCCCTGGCCCTCTCCCGTGACACCTCTCCCTCTCGCTGAGCTTGGCGAAGCCCTGTCGAGATCACCGTTGCTTCCACCACCACGCCGTTGTGCTGCTGGATCTCCATCAACCTCTCCTTCCCCCTTGCTGGATCAAGAAGGAGGAGACGTCTTCCCAACCGTACATGTGTTGAACGCGGAGGTGCCGTCCGTTCGGCGCTCGGTCATCGGTGATTTGGATCACGACGAGTACGACTCCATCAACCCCGTTCTCTTGAATGCTTCCGCTCATGGATCTACAAGGGTATGTAGATGCACTCTCCTTTCCCTCATTGCTAGATAACTCCATAGATTGATCTTGGTGATGCGTATAATTTTTTTTAATTCTGCTACGTTCCCCAACATTGAGAACAGAAGAGCAGGTCGTACCTGTAACGGCGAAATCCTAGTCAGAAACATCATCTGAATCCTCATTAACTAGCAACCAAAAGCGGTTGCTACCTAGCGAGGAATTCAGATTCTGTTCCCGGTGAGGCGTGCAGAGCGGCGAGGTTCCGGGGTCTCCGACGTTGGGGGAGCTGTGGCGAGACGAGCAGAGCGGCGCAGCGCCCTCACCGCCTCCTGCGGTGCCTGATCCACCGGATCCTCGCGAATCACGATCAGGGCCATGGCCGACCCTGGAGCAGGGAGAGCCAGGACCCCCTCGCGAGGTCGAAGCACCGATCCCCTCATGGCGGGGGCGAGATTTGCAGTCGCGGAGATGGTGAAGGCCACCCACTTCCTCGCCACAGATCTCACTGGCGAATCTGCCTGATCTGCCGCCCACAGAAGCACCTGCAGCGGATGTTTGCGCCCGCCATGCCCGAACAACGATCTCTCCTCCGCCTCTGTCAGATTCTCCACGATCGCCTCCGCCTCCACATACATCTCGCGCTTGCTCATGTACCAGGCTCCAATCTCTCTCAGGCGGATCCGCAGGCGCGCATCCCTTCCCGTGAACCTCTACATCTTCTCCTCATCGATCTCCACCATCTCCGCCGCGAACTCGAGCAAGCAGAGCAGTGGATGAGGCATGCGGGAGAGGAAGAGTGGGGTGAGGGAGAATCTGAGCGAACTCCTTCAAGTTTAATCCCCCACCCACCTTAATTGCTCTCCCACCAGTCGCATTATCTCCATCTCGGCTTCCGAGACGCCATCTCCGCCGGTGATCTCCTCCTCGATGTGTGCAACGTGGCAGGGGAACGCGACCGTAGCCCCCGGGGTCAGCACGATCCCTCCCCCCGAGCGTCTATCGACCGTACACCCCGCTCGTCGACGAGATGTACCGTCGTGGTGTGCGGGTGGAGCACCACCGTGCCCCGATGGTACGTGGGAGACGTCACCGACTTTAGATCGATGACGAACCACGCTGACCACCGTAACGTGTTGGGTTCGTCAACCGCGTCACCAGATCCGTCACGAGAGAGGCGTGTCATTCGACCCTTCCAGCTCTTGGATGATAGCCTTCATCTCGGCGAAGATCTCTTGCACGGCGCCACAGAGATCTAGCAGCTCGAGAGAACCTTTCATTTCTCCATCCAACAGAGTCCTCTGCTGGTAGGAGCAGAGTTGGCTGCTTGGTAGGCAGATGATCTCTACGACAGAGTCGTCCAATCTCCTCAAATCATGACACATCGCGCCGGTGGTCGTGGAGGAAGAGATGCTTGCCTCTATGCTCAGGGTGGACACGGTCCAGGCCGGTCTGGTCCCTGACCGAGCCGACGTTTGGACCGGCCGCCAGCGGGCCGGACCGGACCGGACCGACCAGCCATGCGGGCCTGTTTTCAGGGACCGGACCGGCGGCGTCGAAGCCCGGGCCGGACCGAGCGGACCGGCCAAGCACCACCGGCGGCGACATGCGCAGGTATAGCGACGTGGTGGGCGATGTTGGCGGGTGCTATGGCTAGGGGACGACGTGTGCGTGAGCCGGCGGCATCGTGACCTCGTGGGCGACATGCCGTAGGAAGTGTGCTGGGTCGAGCCGGCAGGGGCGCAATCGTTAGCGATGATCCTGCGCATGTTTATTACTTAGCATTTTTGTTGTTGCATGTAAGTAATTTATCGCGTGCATGAGCCCACAATTTTCTGTGTGCAGGTCTTGCCATAATTAGCTGATGAAATCTAATGTCGAGTTGATCGTGTGACGATGCCGTGATTATCGGATCGAATCATGTTTCTCTCGTTCTTTCTTCTGCATGTTTGACTGAATAAAAGGAAACGGTAATTTGGTGGCGCATGATTATCGGAACGAACACATTTCTCTTGTTAGTATTTACTAGTCACCAACAAAAGGAACGGGACCGTGAATTGAAGGCGCCTTAATTATCGGATCAAATCTCGTTGATCTTTGTTCTTTCAATTTTTTTCGACTGACTAATAAAAGGAATAAAATGGCAGCGCGTGATCTGATTCTTTTTCTATCTCTTGCCCCTGGGGAAACTGCCTGTCCTTGACTGAAGAAAAGGAAACTGGTGTGATTCAGATAACAACGGGCATGACCTGAGTCTTTTTCTGTACTTGACTGAAGAAAAGGAAAAAAATCAAGTCTCTATCTCAGACAATCACGGGCGTGACCGCGCTTTCTTTCTATTCTCTGTTCTCTTCTACCTTAGGAGCGGGAGAAGGTCGGCAGGGCGTGCTCATCGGTAGTGGCTGCGCGGATCTCACGGCCAGAGCAGGATGTCGCCGGTGGCCGCGCCGACGAGAAACGGCCTGCAGCTTCGGTCCGCTCGGTCGGACCGGTCAAAGACCGGACCGGACCGAGGAAATTTCGGGCCGAAATTTGGTAATCGGACCGGCCAATTTCTGCAGCGAGCCAGGACCCATCGGTCCGGTCTTGAACGGGCCACGAGCGGGCCGAAAAGCCCGCTCGCGCCGTCCAGCCTGACTCTATGCTCAGCATCTCTTCTTTGATCTCAGTCCCGGTGGCGTGAGGCCTAGAAGGCAAACTTATGGATCTTAGGTGGAAAGCCATGTCTGAACCTGAAGCTTTTCTCTATATTGTGGTTGTGGAGAGTTGGAGCAGATAAGCAGAACTTCTAGCTTGATGTATCGACCATTCTGCTGACGCCTATTTATACAAATGTATGCTTACAGCTGTACTGTAGCATCTGAGTGGTAGACATGACGAATCATGCCATTACATCTCCCGGATGCTTTCTGCTATGCCTTGAGATCTGCCAGAACCATCCCATTGTCATGTTCCACTTATTCGCAGCAAGGACTAATTAAGAATGGTGTAGTTTGGTGGTGGATCTTCACATAGTTGCATGCTCAAGCTATTATTTAGTGGAATGCTGCCTGCTACTGGCATGTGTTCTTCATTTCATCAGGTATTTCTCTTTTGTTGGATATACTCATGATAATCACCGGCGGATCCTCAAGGTTTGGAGCTGGCAGTTTTATGTACTGGAAACACAACATTTTATCCCCATCCTTTCAGTTTGAACTGTGCCCTGCTCACCAATCTGTTTTTCAACGTTTTTCATACAATGTTATTTCTTTTTGTTAGAATAATTGATGTCATACATCAATGTCATTTTGTTGGTCAAGTTTTACATCCCAATGGTTCGATTCTGCAAACCCACCGAAACTATTGCATCTCTGTTTGCCTCTTTGATTCTACTGAAACTCTTGTCTACTGAAGCTCCTGTTGGATTTTATTTCAATGGCCAGGGAGGCACACTGGCAGACCTTACATGCTTGGGGCAGAAGTTCTAGTGCTATTTTCCAGATGGAAAGGAAGAGAAGAGGTACATTTTGCTACCCTCATATATAGTGCAGAAGTAGGAATCTTGGCAATTCAAGTCCTGAGAGTTTGTCACCTATCTTAAAGGCAAGTTTATGCCGCTCTGCTGTCATCTTATCGTTTCATGCATCTATGAATGAGCATATTGGACTGTCGTGTCTTAATTATCAGACGCAAACTCACACACGAGGATCGGCTTTTGTAATAGAACATGCTACGTACAGTCGTGTCTTACTCATCTGCAGTCTGCACCCTGAGGGTGTGCACGTGTGGTTGGTGCTTGCTGGTGTAAGGAGGCATTGACTCCATCAGCATGCTCCAGCGTCGTGCTATCTGTTTCTGCTAACAACCTTTGTCCATTGGCGCTCAACCTCGCAAGATCATTTTACACTCTTCACAACATCGCTGGCACGTTTCAGTAGCATGCTTACAATTTGTCTAGTACTCATTCATAGATCACATACATCCTGTTCTCGGCCACGCTCATTCAAACTACAATGATAGGTTTGTTTGGCCTGAAATTGAAACCGGGATCTTCGTTCGCCACGATCCCCTTGCTTGTGTTGAATGAATAAGTACTGCAAGGTCTGGTTTGTACCGACTTTCCGATGCCGGCCGGTCCAGGTACATTCTTGCCTGATCTGTTGCAGTTACCTTCTTGTGAAGAGCATAATAAAGATAAACTCGGACCATGCAGTAAGATCGCATATGCTGCCATGGATGCGTCCGACAGGCTGGTCTCCGGAATCTAGCTCTGTGCAGCCAGTCCGTTGTTTGATAATAGTATAATGTTGTTCCTATGGCTTCGTTTTCCTACATAATGTCACTATGTTGGTGTAAGTTATGTCACAGCATTTTGAATTTTGATGGACAAGCACAGGCCTTGTTTCTGCAATTATTCCGTGGTTCAGCAAGAGATGTTTGTGTAACGCTCTTGTTCTTCCATGATATTTGTATATTCTCTTGGCCGTTATAGGATTCAGTAGAACGGATAGCCCTTGCATCAGGCAAGCCAGGAATCCAAGCTGGAGAGAACAAAATCTTGGTTTAGATACAAACTATTGTAAGCATTTTGAACCTGCCATTCAAGATTTATCCGTGGATAATCAAATAATGGACCAAGTCACCTTCACCGAGATGTCAGCGAGCTCATGCCTTATCCGCCGGCTAGAACATCAATTTGGCTCGGCTTTGAAAACACGACGAGAACCCAAGACAGTCACGATGCAAAGTTCCACCGCCGCGAAGCGGACAGAGTCGGGAGACCGAGAGGGGGCCGCCATCGACCACCACAGACCATGACACGCCGGGTCATGCCCGCGTGCGGCGTGCCGTCACCACAGAACACACCGCCGCCACCCAGCAGCAGGCCATCTCGGCACCACCCGAAAAACCCAGAGTAGCGCCACCGCACCAAGCCCGTGACAGCGGCAGATCGCCGCCACGTGCCGGTAACCACTGCAGCACCAGCACGGCCTACGCGAGTGTCGCGTCCCCAGCGAGCCGCTACGTCTCGTTCTGTAGACCGAACACGTGGAGGAGGAAAGAGAGTCCCCGTTGTTGCCACTGCCGACTGGGCTTCAACCGGCGGCATCGTGGGGGAGAGGTTATGGGAGAGCTGGTGGCGCTAGGGTTTGCCGAGTCACCGCTCACGAGAGCGGCGCGTGCCAGACAAAGCGTTACTTTTTCGTTCCACACAAGCCAACATGAATTTCAGCACCATCAGATCGCCCGAGGTGATGGCAAGCCCATCAATGGCGCCATGAAAGAGCTAGACTGCACACTCATCCTCCTCCAACACTGAAACTGTTGCGCACCTCTGATATGAATACCTCTATTGTCGCCTCCAGTGCGTTCTCGATGCATGCAAGAGATATGTCAACGACATAGGAGTCGCCTTTGATGGGATGCTTGACTTGTTTCCATGCACCGCGGTTGTAGAAGTTTATCGCTCAGTCTATCAGTTGCAGATCATCTTCCTTTCCTCACCCGTTCTTCATTCTCATGTCAAACTCTATCAAAGTGGGGCAAGCCAGCTCTTATGTTCAGTCTTTTTTTTTAGGTTGTCCGTCATTTAAATGAGAGAACCCTGTAAAATTATTGTTGTTATTTTTTATTTAAAGGCTCGACATAGAAGTTCGAGAAATATCTAAAACAAGAAACTATGCTTACAAGCAATGTACCAACAGTTTCAATAAATTGACGAATTGTAAACTCTTATAAACGAAACGAGTTATACAATGAAAATTAGTTATGTACCAACGGTTAGAACAACCCGAGCGTCCCTCCTGCGAGTGACAGGAGAGAAAAGCTAGGTGCCGCCGGGGCCTCCCCTTCTCCCTCGCCACCACCAGAGGGCGCAACCAGGTGAAGCCTTGTCGGCGGCGAGGATACCTCGTCCTCTCGCATGGTGGCTCCACGTGGGCCAGGGCTGCTAGACCAGAGTGCAGTGCTGGTGGTGCGCAATGGATCAAGGCTGCGATAGCAGCATGGCAGGTGCGCGTCGGGCGACCTGGGGCGGTGCGTGCTTGCCTGCTTGGGGGCTCAGCGGTGGCAGCTTCATAGAGGCCAAATCTGACCCGCGGGCGGCTGGCTACGTCATGGTTGTGGTGGAGATGACGTCGTGGGTATGGAGGCTACTCTACTCGTGGTGGCCAGTCTATGTGCCCGGCGTGTCCTGCTGGCGAAGCAGAGGTGCATGCTAGCGATGGCGTTCTCGGGCGGCAGATCTGGTGGTGGCCTTCTCATCATAGTGATGGGAGGTCAAGCGCAGTTAACCATGGGGCGGCGTGCGAGGGATTCATGCCCTAGTGCCAGGATCTGACGGTCAGGGCGGCAGTTGCCGTTCGTATGGGCGACGAAAGCGGCCGACTCGCCGGTGGGAGCACACTGCGGCACCGGGAATCGGGGCGACGGCCCCTCTACTTTGACGGCGGTGGCCCCCGTGGTCGTGTGGGAGATTCAGAGGCCGAATCTCAAGGTGGTGACAACCTTTCTGAGGCTGGCACAGTATGGGACGTCCCCTCCAATAATAGACCGGGTTCAATGCGGCTCGGCAGGTGACACATGCGTCTCTTTCGAAGGCGTCATGTAGTGCCTATCGTCCGCAGGTGAAACCGCCGGCGGATGCTACGCACGAAGGCTATTGCGAAGTCGTCAAGTCATGCCTTGTTTGGACAGGTGCTGCACGGTGGCTCTGGTGGAGGTGTCATGTTTAGCATGTCGCTGCTGGATCAAAGGTGATGCGATAGTGACGGGAAGCGAGTTGGTATGGGACGTCTCTGTATTCCGACATCTTTTACAGAGGTATCCAATTATCAATGTGTCAGTAGACGGACAAGGGATGATGGTAGAGGCAGCTTCAGCTTCAACAACAAGTTTGTGCACTCTAGTGGAAACACAACACAAGATCTCTGATCAGGTTATGTTGACGTCCGCCTGCATCGTGTCCTTGCTGAAGATGATGGATCGAAGCCTAGCTTTGGGGATAGGAATCCTGAGATGAACCTTCGGTTGTACTCGTCATCATCAGCGCACATGCGGCGATTCCTTCTTAAAGGCGTAGCGTAGGAGTTGTATATTTTTAGTTTCGAGTTTTTCTTTTTATCGTAGAGTTAGTGGTTATCTAGTGGCGTAACTGTAGCGAGGCATGCATGCTCGGGTTTTATTTCTGTTTTTTCGGATCGATGTTGTTCAGCTCCTGGATTTTGAGTTATTAATAATATACGCTTGTGTGCACCGCTCGATACAGAGGCTAGGGTTATCCTCCTTTTCATAAAAAATGTACCAACATTTAAAACAAATGATCACGTAAATTATGAACTCTAAATAAAATATATAGTTTTATTTCTAGTAGAAGTAAAATATATAGTTGAGTTGTACAACAGAATGTTAGCCATATACCAACAATTTAAACAAATGATAGCATACATCATAAACACATACAAAAACCAAAAAAAAAGTTTGATTCCTACAAAACAAACATGGCTTGTGAATTTATTTCCATTAAAATTTGGGAAAATAACAAATATATGGAAAATATGTAGCTAAACCTGGATGTGTACTCCCTGATGAACAATAAACTAAAAAAATAAGCAAAAAAAACTGAAGATTTCTTCAAAGATGCTGAAATGGTTAGGCGCTTAAAAAAGTTTTTTCCATAGATGATATTCGAGGACAGTGTCGCTTTAGTGGTGTGTGGTGTGTGGACTATCATGTTATGTACTCTTGTTCCCTTACTATGTCACCCGGTGCATTAGAACATATAATCTACGTCCATTGCATGTGTATGGTCCCTTCCGTGTTGTTCTGCTGTGGTGCATATGGCTTGGATGTTAAAAGATACTATCACTGTGCCATCCAGTCTATATTTGAAAACATGTTTTATCTATGCATCAAGATACACTTTATGTGCAAGCTCTATTTTTCATTCAGCAACTACCGACATGATTTCTAACTATGTCCTCAAGACAGCTCCCAACACAATAATAAAATATCTAATTCAGCTATATATTGAACCAATTATCATATCCGATGGCTTACCGTTGGCTGGGCAATGCGTGGCAAGCCGCACCCCTATCTAGTACTGATGTATGGGCGAATGTATTTTAGAATCTTAGACCCAGATAGATCAAGACAAAAAAAAAACAATTGGTAGCTACCATGATTACAGCCACTTCACTTGGAGACCCCTGCGTCCAGCTCCTCATCCAGCTGGATAACGGAGCTCTCTAACAGCACAGGGTGTGGCCTCTCCTCAGTCGTCGCGGCCACACCGGACTGCTGAATCTCTTTGTCCTCCTCTTTTTGCATCCCTGCACAATGTTTAAAAGGAACACAGAACATATCATCAGTTGTTTGATCAAGAGAGCAAGTCAAGCTGCCAAGTAACCAATCAATCCCCCTATTCCCAAGTTCTTATTAGATTGTATGCCAACTTCAATTGAAGTCCAGGAAAATTCCCTCTGCAAGCAACATAATAAGCTAACACTCAAAATTCAAAACAGGCACGAATTATAAGCTTCCACGCAAATCTGAGATTCCAACTACATGCAAATGGGGATAAACTCGAATGTGCCGAGCAATCCAGTAGAAATACTGCGGAAATTTTCCAGACCTATCTCCCGCTCCCACAGTGATAATACTCGCTGCACTCCACATGTACTTGGCAGAAGGACAGTAAAAATGCAATCCCAGAACATAAAATGCAAATCCCCAGCCATCCCCGTTTGTCATGTTATCCTTAGTTGGTATGGCATTAAGCCAAATCAACCACAACAAAATGGTTTTCAAGAAGGGAATTATGTTTCCACAAGTGCTTATAGGGCCTATTCACCCAACATGCCGCAAGGTTATTACAAAAATGCAACAATGTATTTACCAGGATTGTTCAATATCCCCTTAGGAGCAGTCAAAAGCAGATCACATTCTGTGATGCTGATCATGTAGACCTTCATCTAGACAACTCCCTATGCTAACAAGCCAACTATAGCATTTGCTTCAGCTACAGATGGAATATAACAAAGGAAATTGCAACTTGAAAGGAACTAAACCACATATCATCCCAAAAACTAGTTTTCTACTCAGTTCCCTATACAACACACCTCCAACCACAAATGTAAAGATTTTTCACTTTCAACTCAGCCCAACAAGTGGAATCACTCTGCTTGTGTTTAAGGAAAGCTTGGAGCCCTCTGGTGTACTTGGCCGTAACTAACTTTTGCCATATACCATCAACACTCTCTAGTTTCCTCCACCAGTTACACAATTTCTTTTACTATTAATGTTATACAAAATTTTAATCCCAAAGCCACCTTCATTTTTAGGTCGACAGAAAATCTTCCATTTAATCATATAGTACTTTTTTTTCTAAAGAATCTCCCCTTTGCCAAAACAATTTTCTCCTGGTCTTAACTGAATATATTTTCAATCAGTATCGGGCAACCCTGTCATATACGGTTCATATACAGACCTGTAACCGATGCCTTCATCGCGTGTTGTTCATTGGCCTTTCCATAGAGGTATATGTATAGACCTCCTAAAACTAAAGCACTACCCAACAAGCTGTCATAAAATAGAAAATTGTAAACGTTAGAAAGAGTATGTAAACTATGTAGAAGGTATATGTAAAAGAACCAATCTCTTGTTTAATATCTGTGTTTCCAGGAAATGATGTATAATTTACCTCCCAACAGTGAGGCTTTCGCCTAGCAACAGTGTTCCTAAAACAATGATGAAGATCGTCGATAAGGTGCTGAACATGGCTGGAAAAACTGGCCCCCGCTTTTCAACAGCATATAGGTTCAGCCAATACTTGGCTGCTGTGCCAAGTGCGGCCTACGGATTCAAATCACAGGCAATTGCGTTAATTCATTGTCAATTTACTTAAATTGATATAATAATAAACAAAGAAATGTTTTGAATATTTCAAAGCCAAAAGTAATGTTTTCATAGTTCTCAAACATAGCCTTTTGTCATATAATATACCTACTTCATACACTGGCGGAGCTTAGTGTAGACCAAGGGGAGCCATGCCCTCCCCCCCCCCCCCCCCCCCCCCCCCCCCCCCCTCCTTAATTTTGGCATTCATTGAAGAGCATGCTAGTTCCGACACTGACTTCTTAGATCTAGTTTATTAGGTTACAAAAGATTGGTTTGCTGAAAGCCAGGAGGGAATGGAAAACCCAAAAATAATCGGTGGAGGGTGGGAGGTTGGACGAAGGGGTGGTGGGGAGAAAAGTGAAAGATGGAACCTCAGGTTCTTTTTTTGTAGAGAAGAGATGGACGAGAGATAGATATAGAGAAGACAAAAGATGTTATTTTTAGAAACCGTGAATCCCTAAATCTGATACGTGGTCAATCATGACTATTGCTAGCTTAGCTGCATGAAGATGATTGCATTTTTTAAATAAAAAGTGGATTTTATTGACTCAATATGAAGCATCAAGATGATTGCATGTCTGCCTAAAAAAATGCATTGCGTGTCTATCCGTACATGTACCATTTTGTGTATGCATACATGTGGCAAAGTGAATTGCAGAAACTATCGTTATTAAAGGCTAGGGTTGCAAGAACCACAATTCTACTGATTTGTGCCAAAAACCACTAACTTTGGACCGAAATTTTTGTAAAAAACACTAGTTGGCGACTTTGGCCCATCTGATGATGATTATGACAAGTGGAGCCCACAAAAGCTGACGTGACATAATTGTTCACGAGGACATCGTTAGACAGGAAATTTGTACATATTTACGAAACAACCCTGGTAGTTTACAGGGATACCCTCATCAAAAACGGGCGGCGGCGGCTCGTTTCGGATACGTGGGAAGGTCAACTGGAGCCGGCCGCCATAGCAACTAAGGATAACATGAAGCACGGGTCAAGCACGGCTCGCAAGCACAACTTAGCATATGTGGACGAACGTAGTGATTTGTTTGTCTCTTGTTTCATAATAAAATAATAGTTGAGTACTGATGTACTCCAATGAACTAAATCTAAATCATGGCCGAAATATTCTTAGCACTGAAGCACAGGTCAAGAATAAAAGTGCAAATACAACAGTGAATATCTCGATGGACAATAAGGGTTGACAATGCCAGATCCACTTGGAGCCCGTTTCGATAATTTATACAATATTTGGACAAATAAAATCAATACATTCTGAAAAAGACTTACTGAGTAGACAATGGTTAGTAGTTGAATGTTCCATCCTATTTGCCAGGCAAGTTTATGCCTGCTCATAATTATTCCGACGGCGAAAGTTTGCACACCACCCAGAACGCAGGTCAGCACAGAGGACCAATGTTTCCATGGATACACCTTCAAAACTTTCACCTGAATTATCAACATTTATGCATTATCAGTTGTTAAAATTACACATCTAAAGCAAAGAATAACAAGAATAAAATACTGAATTATAATATGCTTCTTATGGGAAAAAAATACACACTGGCCTTAGTCCAGAAAACACCAGGTGGTTAGTAGTTGCTCGACAGCAGTGAGAATTTCAAGATGTATCTGCAACTAACTTATGTACTTATGGTCGTTATCATACAATACGAGGTCTAAATAATCAGAAAGAGTATGGTCATAGGTACAGGATTTACAGACCAATCTAGCTTGTCAATTTGTTAAGAGCATGGACATAGGTACATCCTGTGGTATTTCGATGACTTGACTAGTCAGGTATAATTGATGTTCTAAAATTTGACCTATTAGCTAGGACCGGACAGGTGGTTTTCTTCCAACAGTATATCCTTATAATCAGCTGGTAAGCCTTGCGACTAGCCAAATATGCTGGATAATTACAAACAGGTGGGAGGTGCATTGAAATTTTCTGGCTGTACACAATGTTTTGCTCAACGATGCCATATTCATACAGTAGCCAGATATTTCTGATTGATAAATGATGATACTAATGTAACTACAAAGGTTCATTTTCAGGACATGATAACACATCCATCATGCTAGAATCAAGACATTTTCCCACCTTCCAGATGGTCACATTGTCGTTTTCGTTTTTGGATTGGAGAAATTTGGAGAATAGATCTGTTTGGTTCATATATAGTTGAGCAAAACGTTGGGAGCGCTTTCTTGTATTTTATCTTGGTTACTATGCTTGAATGTCTTTGGGTGATCAAGACAAAACAAACCTATTGTTTGGCCCCACTATGCTTGAATGCCATTTATTGGTATCAACATATTCGCGATGTTATTGTGTTGTTGCGTACATCTAGTGCTGATAGGTTACCAGAAGTATTTTAATTTACATGATATTACTGAACAAACCTGTATAGGGTACCAAAGTGCATAGCTGCTGAAAGCACCAAACAAAATCAAGGTGCCCCTCAAATGATGCTTTCCAGAAGCTCCATTAGAATCTTTTGGTGTCACTCTTATAATTGGAGACCAGAGATGCAATTCTTTTCCTTTGTAAAGACTTATTAGTAGAGCCCCACCAAAACAAACCAGTGCTCCAATCACTTTCGCACTGCCGACCTTGGATTTTAGGCGCAACTTCTCCATGCTGCAAAATGCAATTCGCTTTTTTTAATCTGTAATAAGATACGTAACTGAACTATACTATTCATTCTGTGCATTAGTTCGTATGCAAACATGTAAAATCATATCCGGCGGTTATTTTGTTGTGTTCAGGTGGTTCTAATATATTGACTGTCTATCACATATTTACTCGTAACCATAATAAAGAAATGCTGTTAATTAGAAAAATTATTATGCAAGCTTCAGAAATACTTATTCTTTCAGTATTCAGTATGTTGTTGAAGCAAATTATTTTGACAGTTCAAATAATGATGTTGATACCAGGAGAATAACATCCTTATGAAATACCATGTTATTGCTTCAAAGATTTTAATCATTGTAAAGTATTGAATTATTGTATATATTGGTAATACAAATTTAATACTAATATAGTAAAACTATAATTTTTACTCAGACTGTTCGTAGTACTAATGAAATCAACTAGAGGTTCACTGACGTGTGTATGCATATATTTATTTAGTTTAAGATGGTATCATTTCTTTTACATGTTTAAGGTAATATAATATTAGCTCATATCATTTCTCAGAAGATTCTTATAATGTTTAAGCATATATTTATAATTTTATTAGGTTTATGAAAAAATGAAGATGTGGGGCTTGTACTTTGTAAAGGATCATAATTAGATAGATATCATCCACTACCAACATTTGGCTAACTTACTGAAAGCAAAACAATTCTACATTTGAATATCAGCTACTAGAAAAAATACAATCAATTTTTTTTAAAAAAATCTATAGAATATCCACATGTAGCACTGGTTCTTTCCAATTATAGACTTTTATGTTAAGAGGAAAGACTGTTTTACCCAAGTATTATGGACAAGATAAAGGTGAAAAGTGGAGTCAAACTTGAGAAGATCACAGCATAGGAGGCAGGTGTGTCCCGTAATCCATAGTAGTACAAAGCCATGGGCAACGAATATCTGTACGAATTAAATATATCATCAATACATTCATCTTCTATCTTAATCATGTACATAAACCTAAACCCAATATATTGCATCACATATTCAGTCTAATTGAATCTCACAAAACTGATTAATCAGAAATCATGCATCTTAACATCTTAATTCAGTTTGAAATTATAAACAAACAATACGCGAGAAAATGTCTGATGAGTCTGGTAAGCAAGTTTTTCATTTATAGTTGTGGGGAGATTTCGATGAAAAATTGCCAGCAAAAAGGTTTGAGGACCCCTCAAGTTGATTTTATGTTTTGGCATGGAGGTGTGTTGACTGAACTAATTGGATACCGCTTGGTTCATCATCAGACCGGCATACGGAAAATTGATATAAATAGTTATATACCTCATCGCCAATTTGACTCACTAAGAATGATGTGAATCAGGGACAAAAACATATATGACCTCCAGAACACCAAAAACTGATTATTTGTGCGAAGGAAGGTTTTTAGGATACCACGTGACACATGTGGTAAGCAATTCAAACTAACCCAAAAAAAAGGAAGGTTTTCAGGATAGTAGATGAATTGTATACCCGACAAAAGCATTGATGAAGAGCCACCCAAGAGTCTTGATATCCAATTCCCTCCACTTCCCACTGCAGACATGTCAAAAGCTTGAGCCAATTTTAGCAAATATAGTAGCTCGTTTCCATATAAGATATAAACTGAACAGAAAAATGGTCTAACGTACCTTTCGAAGAATAGAGCAAACGGCATGATGAAAATAGCAGCAAGCATACTTCGATAACACAGCAAGGAGAAGACAAACATGCCACCATCAAGTGCGACCTTGCCTAGCAGTATAGTCCCTGTGTTGAACAGCTCCACAAGAATCACGCACAGAGCTGGTTTCCATCTGCTGCTTCCTGTACGTGTGACAATTTCACTAGAAGTATTTTCCTCGAAGCAAAACACAAATCGTAACCTAATGCCAAACTTGTAAAATGAATCATGCATTATATTAGATGAGGATGCTGCAACGTCCACTTGCTTATTCTCCTCCCAACTTCCTATTATTACCCTTTTTTCATCTTCCCTTTTAAACTTTTGAAAAATATAAAATAAACTTTGAGAAATTCATCCATGATTTGAGAAGAAAAAAAAAACGAAACTCTAGAAATAACAAATTGTAGCAAACTTCTCACAAAATTTCACTATACATGGATTTCAGAAATCTTATTAAAAACTTTGGAATAACATCTGAAATCATATACAATAAAAGTGGCAGGTAATTAATTTTGTGATGGAGAAAGAGATTGACGGCGGAGGCCTCGAGTCATGGTCACGGTCACTGGCGGAGGCCTCCTAGGTAGCCTGCCATACCTTAACCGGGTGCAAAAATAAAAATAAAAATTGTATATGTATGCATCGCGTCTCCCTGGACGCTCTACGCTAATTAGTATCGCCACGAAAATCGCTAAAGACCTGGTGAAAATAAGCCAGATGGGCCACAAGCTGCTGCACGAGACGCATCGCACTTTGCACGCACAAGTCGTTAAAAAAAAGGTCGTTCACGAGCGAGATCGAAACGAGACGCGCAGACGACCCATTCTACGGCAGCCATCCCAAGTCCCAACTCCCAAACCTAAGCATGGCGGCGGCGGCTGGCCAGGAGCAAGGAGGACGGGACGGCCGACGGCGGGGAGTCGGCCAAGCAGGCCGGGCGCACTCCCCAGCGAGCGGCGGCAACGAGCGGCGGCGCAGCCGCGCTGACTCACGGTCTTTACCACTAACTAAACGGGCGATCCATCATGCGTACGTACCTTGGACCTCCACGGCGGCGGTGTCCGTGTCCTCGCCTGGGAAGGCGCATACTTTGCTTGCATTTGCAGCACTGCGGCTGACTAGGCCCCGGTTGTTGTCAGCATATCCCGTCGAGGCCGCGTGGAGGGCCGGAGAGGGAAGCCGGCGCGAGTTGGCAGCTCCGGCGGCAGGGTGAGCGGAGGAGAGGACGGGCAGCGCACTGTTCATCGCCGGTCGAGCTAGGGTATGTGAGTTGGTTGGGATGCTTCAGCAGGGCATTCGGGAGAGAAGCAAATGTGATCCCATTTTATAGATGTAATCTGGACTGTCGTCGTCATGTGGGGGAGGGAAAACTTCCTAGGCGGTCGACCTGGTACGCGATCTAACAGACCATGAAAATCTCTCTCCTTTCTAACCACCTCCAGTCCGCACTCCTGGGCAGGCATCTTTTTCTTTTCTTTTTGGATCATCGAGTGGTAGGTACCCTGGGTTGGATTACTTCAGGCTGCAGGAGCGTGTTCCCCGTACGTGGCAGCTGTGGAAAAAACAAAATCCACCCAGGCCTAGGCGAAGCATTAATATTAGCTCGTCCCAATTTACTTATCTTAAATTTATCTAGATATGGATATTTCTAAACACGTTTTGTATTTATAGACAAATCTTTTTTTCAAGACTACGTCTAGACGTACCATAATTTTACAGAAGGCAGCGAACTAATCTATGGTTGGATGGTTAGAGGGACTATGGTATCCCCAGTCCACCAGGGTTCATATCCTGGTGCTCGCATTTATTCCTGAATTTATTTCAGAATTTCCGGCGATGCGCATTCAGTGGAAGGAGACGTTCCCATCGACGACGAGGTGTTTAAAAAAAACTTTATAGAAGGCAGAATTTTAATGGAGGACATAGTGTCACATAGGACCAACGAAGGACAGCGGCGAACACAGGAGGAGAGCAATGAGGAACCACCCGTGTCTCCAAACACAATTCTCCCAATAGAGGAACGACATCAAGGACTCTGCCATTGTACCACTCCGACACGGAATCGAGGCTTTCACTCGGAGAAAGCCACAACTCCAAGTGAGCGAGGGACATGACAAACGCGCCTCGGCGACGCCTCCCAGGAGGAGAATGACATCCACGGGTATCATTGCTGCCGGCGTGACAAAAGCTGTGCAAGATTTTTATCCAGGCATCACACATCACCACACCACCTAGAATTGAGCAGCACTATCCCAAAAGCTTCGGCCGCCACCGCAGCACTTCACCAACGTAGACACAAAGCCTAGGACCTATGACCGGATGCATGACAAAGAGAGCCCCGGCCATACCACCAACCCCCAGCCTCGACGGTGAATCGCAACCACCCCGCGCCTCCGGAAAGGTCCAGGACCGCCCGTAACAGCCGCTGCCCACTCCAAGGGACAGCCTTATGACAGTCGGGCCCACTTCTCCATGAAGAACCATGTTGCGCCACCGAGAGAGCACCGCCACTCACCACACCGCACAGAGGTGGCCGCCCGCTCACTGCTCGTCAAGACTCCATCTTGGCCGAGCCATCACAGCACCGCCGCCACCACCCTGGTCGTGGGCTCGCTCCACAGCCTCCACACGTTGCCGCCGCCACCCGGACTCGCGAACGCACTGTTGCCAACTCCCGCCAAATCCACCGCTCCACTAGACTTGTTGCCGAGCTCCGGCCGCCAGCCCCAACCCCGGCCAGCACAGATCTGATCGGTCCAATCCCCGCCACGAAGAAGCACCATGCCGACACTAGCCCGCGTGCTCCGCCGCGATGCGCCGGCACCGGCTAGCAAGCCACGCCGCCACACACCGCCATCTGCATGTGCACCCCACCTAGTGCGCCGGCCTCCGAGCTCCGCTGTCGCGGCTGAAGAAGCCCCCCGCGGCCCATCTCCAGGAGAGGGCAAGGGAGATCCCACTACCACTGGTGGCAGTGGGGGAGGGGACTTGGATGGGGGCCGGTGGCAAGGGTTCGAGTGCCCCGGTTGCCCGCGAGGGGGGGGGGGGGGGGGGGGAGAGTACTGCCCTGCTATTGGATTATCTAGACAAATCTAAGTATTTCACATGGCATTAACAAAACAGACCCTTCTCTCTAAAAAAAGACCTTTTTTTTAGCATCAGTACAGACACAAGCGCTCATATACACGCGCATACAATCACCCCTATGAACGCACACACGCACACCCTACCCCTATGAGCACCTCCGAAAGACTGAGCCGGCATATCATCTTGAGATTTACGAAGTCACCGTAGGCGCCTCGTCGTCGACGGGAACGTCTCCTCCCACTGAAAGCGCATCGCGCGGAAATCCTGAAATAAATTCAGGAGTAATGCGAGCACCAGGATTTGAACCCTGATGGGTTGGGGATACCACTGTCCACCTAACCATCTCAACCACAGGTTGATTCGCAAAAAAAAAAGACCTTTCGACAGCAAGGAAAGGCAGCTTTCAGCGAGCAGAACTTCACTGTCGTATCTTTTGTTGTTTATGAATCATTGTCCCAGTGATACTGCAGTACCAATCAGGTTTATTTTGGTACCATATAAATGGTGCAAACAAATATCCTCCTTTTCTCGCTTGCTCCTTGGATTAGCAACGCGGAACTACTTTACGTACGACAGACGGCTTTCCCATGCTTCTACACGTCTGGTCGAAGTAAATCGTACAAATCGTGCCGTATGTATTGTATGAAAATGTGGGCACAAAATGTACCAGAAATCATACTTGGATCGTCCTAACAAACATTACGACCTACTATTGTAAATCACAAAATGTACCAGAAAACGTGCCAAAGGATGCTTGTACAATGTCTGATCCAAGAAAATCATACTAGCTACTTGTACAACGTCTGATCCAAGTAAATCATACTAGCTACCTGTACGTAGGATCGGCCTAACAAACATTAGGACCTACTATAGTTCCTGCCCACGAAAATTGTGGGGGGGGGGGGGCGGGGGGGGGGCGCGCGCATGTTTGCTCCATTGGGCTCATGCTTTTCTGCTGCTGGACTTTCGTAACACAACAGATTTGCTTCATGCTTTTTTGCTGATGGAGTTTCGGAAGACAACAGATTGCCATCACATCAGATTTGGTACTGTGGTTAGCACACGCAAGATGATCAGAGCATTCTTAGCGCACTCCACGTACTTCATGGGAAGTTGGTTTGTCTCAAAAAAAAATGGGAAGTTGGTTGCATCGATTGTGACTTTAAACCGATTGTTGGCCTGTGTGATTGAGTGTTTGGAAAGCAAGGAGAACCCGTCATAATTTTTAATTTTTTACTCCATTTATTTCAAAATACAAGGTGTATTATTTTAAGTCAAAGCTTTGTGAGTTTGACAACATTTCTATAGAAATATATCAATATCCATAATATTAAATAGAACTTTTATATTGTATTTATTTAATATTGTGGATGTCGATACTTTTGGCTCTGAACTTGGTCAAAGTTAAAGGAATTCGACTATTCAATAAACTAATACACCTTATATTTAGGAACAGAGGGCGTATTTGGTTTGATTAGTGGGGAAGATATTGGATTTTGTGTTGTCTGCTAACCAACTCATACTTACGTGGAGAAATTTTCTGCATCGGTGGCTGCATGTACTATATTGGCGCTACAGTATCACATGTTGACGCTTCTTTTTTCTAGGTAATGAGAGGGTGTGCAGAATTGTTATGGTTTTATAAGCTGGTTGCTTCTGATTGATTTGAAAAATTGCTGACCCAGTCAAAATCATGAACTAAATATAATATTAAATTTCTCAGTGGAATGTAAGAGCGTCAAAATTAAAGAGCATAGTGAATTAAAAGAATTGAGTGACAGATTATTGATCTGGTTAAAATCGGTGACCCAATTTTAAAGTAGCTAGTGACCTCAATTGAATGAGAGGCCTCCAATCATAGGGAGCTAGCATAGTGAATAAAAAGAAGAGGTAATAACACTTGCGGTGCTTGAACTTACCATGGATGTTCACTTTGGTGCCTGAACTTGAAAAATACACCGAACTGGTTCTAGAACTTCGCAGCATGGTCCAAATATGGTTCAAATCATGTACAAATACGTATGTGTTGATGAGTAGAATGGCCAGCGTGGCAACTATTTTATTTACATGATTGTCTAAATGATACTCCCTCTGTTGCACAATGTAGTGCGTATAGATCTTTTGAAGAGTGAAACTTTGCATACTTTGACCAGGTTTATAAAACCAACTGTTTATATGTACAATATCCAATATATAAAATCATAAACATCAACTTATGATGAATCTAATGTATATTTTTGGCATTCTAGATGTAAATCTTTTTCTTCTATATGCACTACATTATGGAACAAAAGGAGTACGTGAACATTTTTAAAAATTACATTAGCATGCTTAAAAGTATGGTATGTTTGTTTGCATATTATCTATAAGACCAGAACATTCTAACTTCATTTTTAGTACTATTGCAATAATTTTAAAAAGTACAAAAAAATTAAAATAAAAAAACTCACATTTGAAAGGGCCTCGTAAAAAAGACTAACATTATAAAAAAGAGCCACAGGAATATTATTTTAAAACAAGAAAATTAGATTTAATTTTTAAGAATATATAACTTTTAACATAAAAATATTTATTAAATATGTGGATGCTTTGTATAATCTGAAATCATTTTAGTATTTCTTTAATATTATTATAATTGTGTGAATATTTAAAATTATGTGAACATTTATATATTATTGTGATTACAATTTACGTATTTTTTATAGTTTCTAAAACATTTATATATCATTTTAGTAATTACGTGAACTAACATGAGGAAAATGGGCCGCACTAACTACAACCCATTTAATCAAGGGGCGCATCAGGGTAGATATGTAACGACGATGCGTAATGTACAACAAACTTATTGGTCTAAAATGTTAGCACAGATCTTGCGTTGCACGAGGTCGGCTGTTCAATTCCCGACATCGCCCTGTTTTTTTTTTGTTGTGCATTGACAGTGGGACTGATGGTCATTGTGTCAAAACACTATGCAAGCTAGTCTGTCCCTTACTGCAAGTGGGCCCGCGCCACCTTGGTGTCTAGTCAGTAACACATACGTATTTGTACGTAATTTGGATTGTATTTGAACAATATTGTCGAGTTGTAGAACCAGTTCAATGTATTTTTCAAGTTCAGGCACCAAAGTGAGCATCGATGGCAAGTTTAAAGCACCACCGTTGTGATTACCTCTTAAAAGAATTGAGTGAAAGATTATTGATCCAGACGAACTCGATGATCCAATTCTATGCTAATGACCTCAATTGAATGAGAAGAGTCCAATTCTAGGGAGCTAGAATAGTGAACTAAAAGAATTGAGTGAGAGATTGTTGACCCGGTCAAAATCGATGATCCAATTCTAAATTGGTGACCTCAATTGAATGAGAGGTCACCAATCTTAGGGAGCTTAGTGATATAGTAGATGTGCCAAAGTAGGCACTTAGAAAAGGGAAAGTACATTTGGCTACCTAGCTTCCGGTAGCTTTTTACTTTTTTTTTTCTTTTTTGTAAACTTTATTTCTGCATCTCAAAAAATTATGGACAAAAGTGGGCATATACATATACATGTCTATTATATACATACGTAAAAAAAATATAAATAGGTATTTTTTTGAGGTAAAATAGGTATATTTTAAATGGCCTTAGACCCTATTTGTTTAGGTTTTTACTTCAATTTTTAGTGCTTTTCGGCTCCTAGAAGCACAAACCCAAACAAACACCTAATTTTATGTCAGGCCTTGCTACAGGTACTTCTTCAAATAATGCTACAAAGCAAAAAAGCAGCTCCAGAGGAGTTTCCTGCACCCTCATTGGCTTCTCACCCCTTCCCCACAGAAGTACTCCTATTCTTCTCTGTAATTACGAAGAAAATGCCACTCAGTTATAAACCAGCCTTCCCTTCAGAAAATGGCCTCCAAAAGTCAACCCTTCGCTCATTCCTCCTCCTCCCACCTCAACCAGACCTTACAGGAGAGTCGAGTGGCTAGGCCCTTCATCGGTCGGATCTCCCGTCGGCCTCACTTGTCTTGTTGTTGGCTGATCCTTCGTCGGCCTCTAGTCCCGTCACTGTCGTTTCATTCCATTGTTGCGAGCCACGACACGTCGATGTTGGTCACCTTATCTCCCATCACTCGCCCACGACAACCGTCAGCCTCACCAGTCTTGCCGCTGATGTAGTTGCATATTCGGGGTAGGCTTACGATGACCCAATAAACCTATGTCATAAACCACCAGGGCATTAACAATAAAACATCCAAAGGGGAGCTATTCAGACCGCTTCTAACGCCATTTCAATCGGATGACCTCCTAACGCCAGTTCCCTTGGACGACCTCATACTATAATTCCACTTGGATAGCTATAGATGATTATTCGCTTGTATCCACACAACAGGCGCAGGAAATGGAACAATCAAGGTCTCTCAATAGAAATAGTCATTATGTAAAGCATATATTGTATATTTAAGATGTACGTTCTTGTAGTGGCCGAAGTTTAAGCATTGTAACTAAACCCTTGTATCAGGGAAGAGGAGGGGGGTCAAGCGCACTCTGTATAAGCTGGCCTCTCTCACCTGGACAAGGGTTTGCACCCCTTGTAATCACACACTCATACGCAGAGACAGAAAAGTTCCAAGAGCACAGGATGCAGGGCTTGTTACTCTTTCAAGAGGGGCCTAAACCTGCTAAAACCTCTTTGTGCTACACTTGAACCTAGCAAGATCTAGCATCATCCCTATCTCTCTCTCTCTCTCGTGCTATCAGGATCATCCCCACGACAACTAGCATCCACCGTGGCGATGCGCCTCTCGTGACCTATGGCGCAAGTGGAATTTACATCTTCTTTGGCTGCCAGAGTGGAGCTAGTCATCGGCAGTGAGATCTTCGACTTGATCGGTTTTCTCGCCGATCATTCAGCATGACTTCAGGATGACCCACTTGCCGTGGAGGCTTTACCCACGCGCGGCGCACTTCCACTGTTCGTCATCACCACAGGCATTCGGGCAAGCCACACCTTCACCGTTGGACCTGGCACGTGGCTTCACACCGGGCTTCAGCCTTTTAGGTAGCTATGCTCGAGCCTAATGAGTTAATTCATGATATATTTTCACTTCTAGGCCTTATTGACATTTTCTTTAGCCCATTGACTCTAAATAAATATTAGGGATTCCTATATAATTTTCTGGTATTACCCAGTATACCCGAAACTCTTTTGTTAACCCTGAAAGTTTCCGGTTTCTCTCGAAACTAAGTATCACCAGTGTTTGAATTTTAGCTAAATTGCAAATGTTTGCCATTTAGTATTAATTCAATGTCTCTAGTGAATTAATTCAGTTTCACTAGTGACACCAATATTCACCTGGCAAACATTTATTAATTCGGTGCTAGTTTAGGTAATTTTGAGTGTTAATTTTCTAGCAATATTTGCTCATTCAGTGCTAATTAAGTTAATTTCATGTGTTAATTTCTTGCCAAACATTTACAATTAAGTGTGTCTAGTGTTAATTTTAGCTAGAATCTGTTTGGTGTTAATTTGAATTTCCAGGCAATTGAGGTGTGACAACAAATTCATGCAAATAATTACTGACCAATACAATGATTATACTCCAGTGTTAATTTCTGTTGGAAATATGTCGTAGAGGCAATAATAAAGTTGTTTCATGTCCATGCTATATATAATTTTATTCATCTGAAAATCAAATACATGTATTTTAGTAGCAAAGTAATATGATAGTAGAAGTAACGATAGCAAAAGTAATAGTAGAAGTTTTGTAGTAATGGTAACGGTAGCAATGGAAAAGTAACTAAGCAAAGAACAATATGTGAAAAGCTCGTAGGCATTGGATCGGTGATGGAGAATTATGTCGGATGCAAATCTTCATGTAAAAGTTATAACCTAGGGTGACACAGAACGAGCTCCAATTCATCAATGTAATGTAGGCACGTATTCCGAATATAGTCATATGTGCTTATGGAAAAGAACTTGCATGACATCTTTTGTCCTACCCTCCCGTGGCAGCGGGGTCCTATTGGAAACTAAGTGATATTAAGGCCTCCTTTTAATAGAGTACCGGACCAAAGCATTAACACTTAGTGAATACATGAAGTCCTCAAACTACGGTCATCACCGGTAAGTATCCCCATTACTGTCACTTCGAGGTTAACGGATCATAACACATAATAGGTGACTATAGACTTGCAAGATAGGATCAAGAACTCACATATATTCATGAAAACATAATAGGTTCAGATCTGAAATCATGGCGCTCGGGCCCTAGTGACAAGAATTAAGCATAGCAAAGTCATAGCAACATCAATCTCAGAACATAATGGATACTAGGGATCAAACCCTAACAAAACTAACTCGATTACATGATAAATCTCATCCAACCCATCACCGTCCGACAAGACTACGATGGAATTACTCACGCACGGCGGTGAGCATCATGAAATTGGTGATGGAGGAAGGTTGATGATGACGACGGCGACGGATTCCCCTCTTCGGAGCCCCGAACGGACTCCAGATCAGCCCTCCCGAGAGAGTTTAGGGCTTGGCAGCGGCTCCATATCGTAAAACACGATGAATCATTCTCTCTTATTTTTTTCTCCCCAAACGTGAATATATGGAGTTGGAGTTGAGGTCGGTGGAGCACCAGGGGGCCCACGAGGCAGGGGGCGTGCCTAGGGGGTAGGCGCGCCCCCCACCCTCGTGGACAGGGTGTGGGCCCCTGGTCTTGATTCTTTCGCTAGTATTTTTTATTAATTCCAAAAATATTCTCCGTGAAGTTTCAGGTCATTCCGAGAACTTCTATTTTTACATAAAAATAATACCATGGCAATTCTGCTGAAAATAGCGGTAGTCCGGGTTAGTTCCATTCAAATCATGCAAGTTGGAGTCCAAAACAAGGGCAAAAGTGTTTGGAAAAGTATATACGTTGGAGACGTATCAACTCCCCCAATCTTAAACCTTTTCTTGTCCTCAAGCAATTCAGTTGATAAACTGAAAGTGATAAAGAAAAACTTTTACAAGCTCTGTTTGCTCTTGTTGTTGTAAATATGTAAAGCCAACATTCAAGTTTTCAGCAGAGATTATGAACTAACCATATTCACAATAACATTTAGATCTCACATTTACTCATATCAATGGCATAATCAACTAGCGAGCAATAATAATAAATCTCGGATGACAACACTTTCTCAAAACAATCATAATATGATATAACAAGATGGTATCTCGCTAGCCCTTTCTAAGACCGCAAAACATAAATGCAGAGCACCTCTGAAGATCAAGGACTGACTGGAAATTGTAATTCATGGTAAAAGAGATCCAATCATTGTCATACCCAATATAAATTAATAGTAATGAATGCAAATGACAACGATGCTCTCCAACTGGTGCTTTTTAATAAGAGGATGATGACTCAACATAAAAGTAAATAGATAGGCCCTTCGCAGAGGGAAGAAGGGATTTGTAGAGGTGCCAGAGCTCGATTTTGAAATAGAGATAAATAATATTTTCTGTGGTATACTTTCATTGTCAACATAACAACCAAGAGATCTCGATATCTTCCATGCTACACACATTATAGGTGGTTCCCAAGCAGAATGGTAAAGTTTATACTCCCCCACCACCAACAAGCATCAATCCATGGCTTGCCCGAAACAACGGGTGCCTCCAACTAACAACAATCCTGGGGGAGTTTTGTTTGCAATTATTTTGATTTGATTTGAGCATGGGACTGGGCATCCCGGTGACCAGCCATTTTCTCGTGAGTGAGGAGCGGAGTCCACTCCTCTTGAGAATAACTGATGACCCACAAGTATAGGGGATCTATCGTAGTCCTTCCAATAAGTAAGAGTGTCGAACCCAACGAGGAGCAGAAGGAAATGACAAGCGGTTTTCCGCAAGGTATTCTCTGCAAGTACTGAAATAAGTGGTAATAGATAGTTTTGTGATAAGATAATTTGTAATGAGCAACAAGTAAAAAAAGTAAATAAAGTGCATCAAGGTGGCCCAATCCTTTTTGTAGCAAAGGACAAGCCTGGACAAACTCTTATATAAGGAAAAGCGCTCCCGAGGACACATGGGAATATCGTCAAGCTAGTTTTCATCACGTTCATATGATTCGCGTTCAGTACTTTGATAATTTGATATGTGGGTGGACCGATGCTTGGGTGCTGTTCTTATTTGAACAAGCATCCCACTTATGATTAACCTCTATTGCAAGCATCCGCAACTACAACAAGAGTATTAAGGTAAACCTAACCATAGCATGAAACATATGGATCCAAATCATCCCCTTACGAAGCAACGCATAAACTAGGGTTTAAGCTTCTGTCACTCTAGCAACCCATCATCTACTTATTACTTCCCAATGCCTTCCTCTATGCCCAAATAATGGTGAAGTGTTATGTAGTCGACGTTCACATAACACCACTAGAGGCTAGACAACATACATCTCATCAAAATATCGAACGAATACCAAATTCACATGACTACTAATAGCAAGACTTCTCCCTTGTCCTCAGGAACAAACGTAACTACTCACAAAGCATAAACATGTTCATAATTAGAGGGGTATTAATATGCACATAGGATCTGAACATATGATCTTCTACCAATTAAACCAACTAGAATCAACTACAAGGAGTAATTAACAATACTAGCAACCTACTAGCACCAATCTCGGACTTGGAGACAAGAATTGGATACAAGAGATGAACTAGGGTTTGGAGATGAGATGGTGCTGGTGAAGATGTTGATGGAGATTGCACTCTCCCGATGAGAGGAGCGTTGGTGATGACGATGGCGATGATTTCCCCCTCCGGGAGGGAAGTTTCCCCGGCAGAACAGCTCTGCCGGAGCTATAGATTGGATCCGCCAAGGTTCCGCCTCATGGCGGCGGAGTTTCGTCCCAAAAGGTTGCCCCTTTATTTTTTCTCGACGAAAGACTTCATATAGCAGAAGATGGTCATCGGAGAGCCACCAGGGGGCCCACGAGGTAGGGGGCGCGCCCTAGGGGGGGCGCCCCCACCCTCGTGAGTAGGGTGTGGGCCCCCTAGTCTTCATCTTTGGCGAGGATTTTTCATTATTTATTATAAGGTGTTCCATGGAGTTTCAGGACTTTTGGAGTTGTGCAGAATAGGTCTCTAATATTTGCTCCTTTTCCAGCTCAGAATTCCAGCTGTCGGCATTCTCCCTCCTTATGTAAACCTTGTAAAATAAGAGAGAATAGCCATAAATATTGTGACATAATGTGAAATAACAGCCCATAATGCAATAAATATCGATATAAAAGCATGATGCAAAATGGACGTATCAATAACCCACCTAGTATGGAAGATACAGAAATCCCTAGTTGATACATGAGCTATTCGAGCATACAAAACAGAATTTTATTTGAAGGTTTAGAGTTTGGCACATACAAATTTACTTGGAACGACAGGTAGATACCGTATATAGGTAGGTATGGTGGACTCATATGGAATAACTTTGGGGTTTATGGAAGTGGATGCACAAGCAGTATTCCCGCTTACTACAAGTGAAGGCTAGAAAGAGACTGGGAAGCGACCAACTAGAGAGCGACAACAGTCATGAACATGCATTAAAATTAATCAACATTGAGTGCAAGCATGAGTAGGATATAATCCACCATGAACATAAATATCGTGGAGGCTATGTTGATTCTGTTTCAACTCATGTGTGAACATGTGCCAAGTCAAGCCACTCGAATCGTTCAAAGGAGGATACCACCCTATCATACCACATCACAACCATTTTAATAGCATGTTGGCATGCAAGGTAAACCATCATAAACTCCTAGCTAATTAAGCATGGCATAAGCAACTATAATATCTAATTGTCATTGCAAACATGTTTCATTCATAATAGGCTGAATCGGGAACAATGAACTAATCATATTTACAAAAACAAGAGAGGTCGACTTCATACCAGCTTTTCTCATCTCAATAAGTCCATCATATATCGTCATTATTGCCTTTCACTTGCACGACCGAATGGTGTAGATAATAATAATAGTGCACGTGCATTGGACTAAGCTGGAATCTGCAAGCATTCAATATACAGGAGAAGACAAGTTAATATGGCTCTTGGTTAAATCAGCAATAATGCATATAAGAGCCATTTAACATTTTCATCATGGTCTTCTCCTCTCAACCCCCAAAGAACAAGAAAATAAATAAAACTATTTACACAGGAAAGCTCCCAACAAGCAAAACAAGAACGAGTAATCTTTTTGGGTTTTCTTTTAATTACTACTAGAGGCATGGAAAGTAAACTAGCTAAAAGCTACAACTAATTTTTTTTGGTTTTTTCTTAAGGTTATTTAAACACACAAGAAGAAAGTGAGAAAAGGGAAAATAAACTAGCATGGATAATACAATGAAAAAATATGAGCACCGACAACTAAAATGAGTGTGTGAACATGAATGTAATGTCGATGAGAAATACGTACTCCCCCAAGCTTAGGCTTTTGGCCTAAGTTGGTCTATGCCCATGGATCAAAGCTATTCTCTCCGGTGTACTGAGGAGGATCCTCATGGTGCCACTGGTTAGCGATCTCCTCCAGATCCCACAGATAAACAGACTGACGGTAAGGATCAAGTGGTGGCTCCAGCTCTGGAGCTGATGTCTGGCTTCGGTATGCATGAATGGCCTCCGGCAAAACAAGGTACGTGCTGTTCGCGCGGGTCATGGAGGAAGTCGGTGAGGCCTGCATTCTCAGCCAAATAATAAAAGTCTTCATAAATCTCGGCTTCTCTTAAGAACTCATCACAAGGCCATTCACACGGCCGAACTTCCACGGTGCAAGGAAGATTATATTTGGGCTTCTTATTCTCTTCACTTTGCTTATCCTTCGAGCCTTGGCTCGAAGCACCCCTTAATACTCTCTTCACATTTTCTGAAAATTTCTGAAATTTTTAGTAATTCAAAATAAAAGTAAACCAAACTCAACAAGATTGATAGCAACTACTCCTACAAGTGCCTAGAGCAATATCATGCATTAGAACTACTTGGGGCCATATAAATTTGACATGCAAGCTCAAGAACAGGGTCACCTAAGAAGCAAAAAATTGCAATAATTAAAGCACTAGAACAGAAACTAATTGTACCATTGGAGGAGTCACATACCGAAGAAACAAACCCTCAAAGCAGTTTCGTGAATGGAGCTTTGAGCTAGGGG
This sequence comes from Triticum urartu, assembly GCF_003073215.2. NCBI lineage: Eukaryota > Viridiplantae > Streptophyta > Magnoliopsida > Poales > Poaceae > Triticum > Triticum urartu. The sequence continues at coordinate 707,491,875 of NC_053024.1, read as the reverse complement.
ATCGAAAATGGCAGCAAGATGAGATAGAACTCGGGTTTGAGCTGGCTAGTGATTTTTTCTGGAGGAAGAAGGAGTGTGTGGGTGCTGGAATAAGTGGAGGGCACCCACGTGGGGTCCACGAGGCAGTGGGCACGCCCTCCACCCTCATGGGCACGTGGCTGATCCCCCTGCTGTGTTCTCAGTGCCTAAAATTCTCAAATATTCTAGAAAAAAAAATCATATTTCATTTTCGGGGCATTTGGAGAACTTTTATTTTCGGGGTAATTTTTTATTGCATGGATAATTCAGGAAACAGATAGAAAATACTATTTTTTTCTTTATTTAGTCTAAATAACAGAAAGTAAAAGGAGGGTATAGAGAGTTGTGTTTTCTAAATTCATCCATCTCATGCTCATCAAAAGGAATCCACTAACAAGGTTGATCGAGTCTTGTTAACAAACTTTTTCCGAATAACATGAAACCGGAGAATTTTCGAATAACACTATGTTACCTCAACGAGGATATGCATGTCCCCAACAATAAGAATATCATGTTTCTTCTTGACAGCAGGAAGAGGAAATTCAAAACCTTCAATAGTAATTGTTGAAAATTTTCCAATAGAATTGATGTTATGGACTTGAGGTTGTTTCCTCGGAAAGTGTACCGTATGCTCATTACCATTAACATGAAAAGTGGCATTGCCTTTGTTGCAATCAATAACAGCCCCTGCAGTATTCAAAAAGGGTCTTCCAAGGATAATCGACATACTATCATCCTCGGGAATATCAAGAATAACAAAGTCCGTTAAAATAGTAATGTTTGCAACCACAACAGGCACATCCTCACAAATACCGACAGTTATAGCAGTTGATTTATCAGCCATTTGCAAAGATATTTCAGTAGGTGTCAACTTATTCAAATCAATTCTATGATATAAAGAGAGAGGCATAACACTAACACCGGCTCCAAGATCACATAAAGCAGTTTTAACATAGTTTCTTTTAATGAAGCATGGTATAGTTGGTACTCCTGGATCTCCTAGTTTCACCTTTAAAAGTATAATTAGCAAGCATGGTGGAAATTTGAGCTTCCGGTATCTTTCTCTTATTAGTAACAATATCCTTCATATACTTGGCATAAGGATTCATTTTAAGCATATTAGTCAAACGCATACGCAAAAAGATAGGTCTAATCATTTCAGCAAAGCGCTCAAAATCCTCATCATCCTTTTTCTTGGATGGCTTAGGAGGAAAAGGCATGGGTTTCTGAACCCATGGTTCTCTTTCTTTACCATGCTTCCTAGCAACGAAGTCTCTCTTATCATAACGTTGATTCTTTGATTGTGGCTTATCAAGATCAATATCAGGTTCAATTTCTACATCATTGTTATTGATAGGTTGAGCATCAACATGAACATCATCATTAACATTATCACTAGGTTCATGTTCATTACCAGATTATGTCTCAGCATCAGAAATAGAAATATCATTGGGATTCTTAGGTGTGTCAACAACAGGTTCACCAGAAGCATGCAAAGTCCTATCATTTTTCTTTTTCTTCTTTTTAGAAGGACTAGGTGCATCTACATTAGTTCTCTGAGAATCTTGCTCAATTCTCTTGGGGTGGCCCTCAGGATACAAAGGTTCCTGAGTCATTTTCCCTCCTCTGGTCATAAACTAACAACATTATCATTCTTATTATTATTTAATTCATTGAGCAAATCATTCTGAGCTTTAAGTACTTGCTCTACTTTAGTGGTAACCATAGAAGCATGTTTACTAATGAGTTTAAGTTCACCCTTAACTCTAGACATATAATCACTCAAGTGTTCAATCATATAAGCATTATGTTTCAATTGTCTACCAACATAAGCATTGAAGTTTTCTTGTTTAACAATAAAATTATCAAACTCATCTAAGCATTAGCTAGCAAACTTATAACGAGGAATATCACCTTCATCAAATCTATAGAGAGAAATTACTTTTACTACCTGTGTTGGATTATCAAGACCATGTATTTCTTCAATAGGTGGTAAATTCTTAACATCTTCAGCTTTAATACCTTTTTTCTTTCATAGATTTCTTTGCCTCTTGCATGTCTTTAGGACTGAGAAATAGAATACCCCTTTTCATCGGAGTTGGCTTAGGAGATGGTTCAGGAAGTGTCCAATTATTTTCATTAGTCAACATACTATTCAATAGCAATTCAGCTTGATCAACTGTTCTTTCCCTGAAAACACAACCAACACAACTATCCAGGTGGTCTCTGGAAGCATCAGTTAGTCCATTATAAAAGATATCAAGTATTTCATTTTTCTTAAGAGGATGATCAGGCAAAGCATTAAGTAATCGGAGAAGCCTCCCCCAAGCTTGTTGGAGACTCTCTTTTTCAATTTGCACAAAATTATAAATTTCCCTTAAAGCAGCTTGTTTCTTATGAGCGGGGAAATATTTAGCAGATAAGTAATAAATCATATCCTGGGGACTACGCACACAACCAGGATCAAGAGAATTAAACCATGTTTTAACATCACCCTTTAATGAGAACGGAAATAATTTAAAGATAAAGTAATAGCGAGTTTTCTCATCATTAGTGAATAGGGTGGCTATATCATTCAATTTAGTAAGATGTGCCACAACAGTTTCAGATTCATAGCCATAAAAAGGATCAGATTCAACCAAAGTAATTAACTCAGGATCGACAGAGAAATCATAATCCTTATCAGTAATAAAGATAGGTGAAGTAGTAAAAGCAGGGTCATATTTCATTCTAGCATTCAAAGATTTTTTTTAGCTTAACTAATAATTTCTTAGGACCATGTCTATCATTGCAAGCAAGAAAGTCTCTAGCAGTTTCTTCATCCATAACATAACCCTCGGGTACAACAGGCAATTTATATCTAGGGGGAGAATCTTCATCATCACTTCCATCAATATTATCAGTTTCTATAATTTCATTCTCTCTAGCCCTAGCAAGTTGTTCATCCAGAAATTCACCTAATGGCACAGTAGTATCAAGCATAGAAGTAGTTTCATCATAAATATCACGCATAGCAGAAGTGGCATCATCAATAACATGTGACCTATCAGAATCAATAGCAACAGTAGGTGTCGCAAATTTACTCATAACAAAAGGTGAATCAAGTGCAGAGCTAGATGGCAGTTCCTTACCTCCCCTCATAGTTGAGGGATAGATCTTGGTTCTTTCATCTTTCAAGTTCCTCATAGTGATGAGCAGATATAAATCCCAAGTGACTCAAAGAATAGAGCTATGCTCCACAGCAACGGCTCCAGAAAATAGTCTTGATAACCCACAGGTATAGGGGATCGCAATAGTTTTCGAGGGTAGAGTATTCAACCCAAATTTATTGATTCGACACAAGGGGAGCCAAAGAATATTCTCAAGTATTAGCAGCTGAGTTGTCAATTCAACCACACCTGGATAACTTAATATCTGCAGCAAAGTATTTTAGTAGCAAAGTAATATGATAGTAGCAATAACGATAGCAAAAGTAATAGTAGCAATTTTGTAGTATCGGTAACAGTGGCAACGGAAAAGTAACTAAGCAAAGAATAACATGTGAAAAGCTCATAGTCATTGGATCGGTGATGGAGAATTATGTCGGATGCAATTTCTCATGTAAAAGTTATAACCTAGGGTGACACTGAACTAGCTCCAGTTCATCAATGTAATGTAGGGATGTATTCTGAATATAGTCATACGTGCTTATGGAAAAGAACTTGCATGACATCTTTTGTCCTATCCTCCCGTGGCAGCGGGTCCTATTGGAAACTAAGGGATATTAGGGCCTCCTTTTAATAGAGTACCGGACCAAAGCATTAACACATAGTGAATACATGAACTCCTCAAACTATGGTCATCACCGGGAGTAGTCCCGATTATTGTCACTTTGGGGTTGCCGGATCATAACACATAGTAGGTGACTAATGACTTGCAAGATAGGATCAATAACTCACATATATTCATGAAAACATAATAGGTTCAGATCTGAAATCATGGCACCCGGGCCCTATTGACAAGCATTAAGCATATCAAAGTCATAACAACATCAATCTCAGAACATAGTGGATACTAGGGATGAAACCCTAACAAAACTAACTCGATTACATGATAAATCTCATCCAACCCATCACCATCCAGCAAGCCTACGATGGAATTACTCACGCATGGCGGTGAGCATCATGAAATTGGTGATGGAGGAAGGTTGATGATGACGATGGCGACGGATTCCCCTTTCCGAAGCCCCGAACGGACTCCAGAGCAGCCCTCCCGAGAGGGATTAGGGCTTGGCGGCGGCTCCGTATTGTAAAACGCGATGAATCATTCTCCCTGATTTTTTCTCCCCGGACACGAATATATAGAGTTGTACTTGAGGTCGGTGGAGCTCCAGGGGGCCCACGAGGCAGGGGGTGCGCCCAGGAGGGTAGGCGCGCCCCCACCCTCGTGCACAGGGTGTGGGCCCCTGTCCTTGATTCTTTCGCCAATATTTTTTATTAATTCCAAAAATAATCTCTGTTGATTTTTAGGTCATTCCGAGAACTTTTATTTCTGCACAAAAATAACACCATGGCAATTCTATTGAAAACAGCGTCAGTCTGGGTTAGTTCCATTCAACTCATGCAAGTTAGAGTCCAAAACAAGGGCAAACGTGTTTGGAAAAGAAGATACGACGGAGACGTATCATCCACCCCTCTCAATATTCACTTTAGGAGGATGCTAGCCAGGAACCGTTGGGAAGCCTGGATCCATCTTGTGAGAAGACTGATGGATGTTCAGCTTTCTCAACGGCCCGATCAGTTGTGCTGGAAGCTAACTAGGAATGGAGAGTTTACGGTTAAATCCATGTGTCTGGATGTTATCAATTCTAGCTCTATCCCTAGTTCGAAACATGTTTGGAAAGTCAAAGTACCTTTGAAAGTTAAAGTGTTTGTGTGGTTTGTACATAAACAAGTCATTTTAACAAAGGAAAACTTGGCAAAACGCAACTGGACGGGATCTACAAGATGTAGTTTTTGTGAACAGGACGAATCCATCGAACACCTCTTTCTTGACTGCCCTTTGGCAAAAAAATTGTGGCGGATGGTGCACATAGCCTTTAATATTACTGCTCCGAATACTATCAGCATGTTATTTGGGACGTGGCTTGACGGGATAGATTCCGAAAAAGTGAGACACGTTCGTGTAGGAGTATGTGCTCTATTATGGGAAGTCTGGAACTGCATAAATGATTTGGTCTTTAACAGAACAACAAACATTCATTTTTTGCAGGTTATTGATACGTCTCCGTCGTATCTATAATTTTTGATTGTTCCATGCCAATATTATACAACTTTCATATACTTTTGGCAACTTTTTATACTATATTTGGGATTAACATATTGATCCAGTGCCCAGTGCCAGTTCCTGTTTGTTGCATGTTTTATGTTTTGCAGAAACCCCATATCAAACGGAGCCCAAACGGGATAAAATGGACGGAGAATATTTTTGGAATATTTGCGAAATATGGGAAGAAGAATCAACGCGAGCCGATGCCCGAGGGGGGCATGAGGCAAGGGGCGCGCCTGCCCCCCTGGGAAGAAGAGAACTGGCATCATAATGAACTTCCGCTTCATGCACATCCAAGGAGGAATGTTATACATACATAGAGTCACGGGCCAGGTGTTGTGATTGCTGCTTTGCTCCCCGAAAGGATTAATGCCATCCGCGCTTAAAGCAAACCATACATTCCTTGGGTCCTTTGCAAACTCATCCCAGTACTTTCTCTCGATTTTTCTCCACTGCGACCCGTCAGCGGGTGCTCTCAACTTCCCATCTTTCTTTCGGTTCTCACTGTGCCATCGCATCAACTTGGCATGCTCTTCGTTTCTGAACAGACGTTTCAACCGTGGTATTATAGGAGCATACCACATCACCTTCGCAGGAACCCTCTTCCTGGGGGGCTCGCCGTCAACATCACCAGGGTCATCTCGTCTGATCTTATACCGCAATGCACCGCATACCGGGCATGCGTTCAGATCCTTGTATGCACCACAGTAGAGGATGCAGTCATTAGGGCATGCATGTATCTTCTCCACCTCCAATCCTAGAGGGCATACGACCTTCTTTGCTGCGTATGTACTGTCGGGCAATTCGTTATCCTTTGGAAGCTTCTTCTTCAATATTTTCATTAGCTTCTCAAATCCTTTGTCAGCCACAGCATTCTCTGCCTTCCACTGCAACAATTCCAGTACGGTACCGAGCTTTGTGTTGCCATCTTCGCAATTGGGGTATAACCCTTTTTTGTGATCCTCTAACATGCGATTGAACTTCAGCTTCTCCTTTTGACTTTCGCATTGCGTCCTTGCATCGACAATGACCCGGCGGAGATCATCATCATCGGGCACATTGTCTGGTTCCTCTTGATCTTCAGCAGCTTCACCCGTTGCAGCATCATTGGGCACATCGTCTGGTTCCTCTTGATCTTCACCAGCCCCCCCCCCCCCGTTGCAGCATCACCGTATTCAGGGGGCACATAGTTGTCATCGTACTCTTCTTCTTCGCCGTCTTCCATCATAACCCCTATTTCTCCGTGCCTCGTCCAAACATTATAATGTGGCATGAAACCCTTGTAAAGCAGGTGGGAGTGAAGGATTTTCCGGTTAGAGTAAGACCTCGTATTCCCACATTCAGTACATGGACAACACATAAAACCATTCTGCTTGTTTGCCTCAGCCGCATCGACAAACTCATGCACGCCCTTAATGTACTCGCGGGTGTGTCTGTCACCGTACATCCATTGTCGGTTCATCTGCGTGCATTATATATAATTAAGTGTCCAAATTAATAGAAGTTCGTCACCACATTAAAACCAAAGTGCATACATAGTTCTCATCTAACAACATATAGCTCTCCAGAGCATCTAATTAATTAAACCATACATTGAAACTATGTAAAACATTTCAATGCGAAAACAAATGCGATCATAATCGCAACCAAGTTAACAATTGATCCAACAGCATAATGATACCAAGCTTCGGTATGAATGGCATATTTTCTAATCTTTCTAATCTTCAAGCGCATTGCATCCATCTTGATCTTGTGATCATCGACGACATCCGCAACATGCAACTCCAATATCATCTTCTCCTCCTCAATTTTTTTTATTTTTTCCTTCAACAAATTGTTTTCTTCTTCAACTAAATTTAACCTCTCGACAATAGGCTCGGTTGGCATTTCCGATTCACATACATCCTACATAAATAAAATCTATGTCGCATTGGTTGGCATAATTTTCATAAACAATAAATGAACCAATAGTTATAAAGATAATATATATACCACATTCGAATCATAGACAGGACGAAGGCCGACGGGGGCGGATACCAAAACCATCGCACTATATAAGATGCAATAATAAAAGTAAGAAAATAATACAAGTATCTATGTAAACATACAAGTAAGAATATTTTCCCTTTCAGAAAGAAGATAAGAACAAGAGGCTCACCACGGTGGTGCCGGCGATGAGCTCGGCGCGGGTGATTGATGGCGGTGAAGACGGGGACGGGGCATGACGGACCGCTAAACCTAGACAAATATTATGGAAAATGGAGCTTGGAGGTCGAGCTTGGAGAGGAGAAAGCTTAAGTAGTGTGGCTCGGGCATTCCATCGAACACCTTGTGTGCATAGGAGGTGAGCTAGAGCACCACCAAGCCCTTTCCCCCTCGGCCAAAGAAAAACAGAGCACTGGGGTGCTCTGCTCGCGAGCGAGGGGTATATATAGGCATCTCATTGGTCCCGGTTGGTGACATGAGCCGGGACTAAAGGGGAGCCGTTGGTCCCGGTTCAAGCCACCAACCGGGACCAATGGTGGTGGGCCAGGAGCGAGGCCCATTGGTCCTGGTTCATCCCACCAACTGGGACCAATGGCCCACGTGGCCCGGCCGGCCCCCTGGGCTCACGAACCGGGACCAATGCCCACATTGGTCCCGGTTCTGGACTGAACCGGGACTAATGGGCTGACTCGGCCTGGACCAAAGCCCTGTTTTCTACTAGTGTCATGGGCCCCCCGTAAGGCAGTTGCTGCTCTTCTTTGGCCGCAAGAAAGCTATTTTTTGGAGAAAAATCTGGGCAAAGGTTTCAATCCAATCGGAGTTATGGATCTCCGGTTATAAAAGAAACGGTGAAAGGGCACAATCCAAAACGTGGAAACAGAGAGAGACAGAGAGACAAATCCAATCCCGTCAAACTACGGTCATCACTGGTAAGTATCCCCATTATTGTCACTTCAGGGTTAACGGATCATAACACATAATAGGTGACTATAGACTTGCAAGATAGGATCAAGAACTCACATGTATTCATGAAAACATAGTAGGTTCAGATCTGAAATCATGGCACTCGGGCCCTAGTGACTATAGACTTGCAAAGTCATAGCAACATCAATCTCAGAACATGATGGATACTAGGGATCAAACCCTAACAAAACTAACTCGATTACATGATAAATCTCATCCAACCCATCACCGGCCAGCAAGCCTATGATGGAATTACTCACACACGGCGGTGAGCATCATGAAATTGGTGATGGAGGAAGGTTGATGATGACGACGGCGACGGATTCCCCACCCCGGGGCCCCGAACGGACTCCAGATCAGCCCTCTCGAGAGAGTTTAGGGCTTGGCGGCAGCTCCGTATCGTAATACAAGATGAATCCTTATCTCTTATTTTTTTTTCTCCCCAAACGTGAATATATAGAGTTGGAGTTGAGGTCGGTGGAGCACCAGGGGGCCCACGAGGCAAGGGGCGTGCCCCCACCCTCGTGGACAGGGTGTGGCCCCCTGGTCTTGATTCTTTTGCTAGTATTTTTTATTAATTCCAAAAATATTCTTCGTGAAGTTTCAGGTCATTCCGAGAACTTTTATTTCTGTACAAAAATAACACCATGGCAATTCGGCTGAAAACAGCGTCAGACCGGGTTAGTTCCATTCAAATCATGCAAGTTGGAGTCCAAAACAAGGGCAAAAGTGTTTGGAAAAGTAGATACATTGGAGACGTGTCAATAACGAGACCACATCATTAGGAGAATAATGTGATGGACAAACCCAATCATAAGCTTAGCATCTGATTGTGTCACTTAGTTTAATTTGCTATAGCTTTCTTAATGTCAAGTATCTATTCCTTAGACCATGAGATCATGCCACTCCCTAATACTGGGAGAATGCTTTGTGGGTATCAAATGACACTTCATAACTGGGTCATCATAAAGGTGCTCATCAGGTATCTCGCAAGGTACTAGTTGGGTTGCACGGATCAATACTGGGATTTGTCACTCCATGTGACCGAGAGATAACTCTGGGCCCTCTTCGCAATACAACATGCTAAGCTCACGAGCATATTGTATTACGGAACGAGTAAAGAGAACTTGTCGGTAACGAGATTGAACCAGGTATGGTGATACGACGATTGAATCTCTGGCCAGTACAATATTGCGAGACAAAGGGATTGGATTACATGATCGTTTCAATCCTCAACATTGTGGTTCAAACCGATAAACATCTTTGTTGAATATGTGGGAGACATTATGGGCATCCAGGTCCTGCTACTGATTATTGACTGGAGAGTGATCTCGATCATGTCCACTTGTTCTCGAACTTGTTGGGTCACACACTTAACGTTCGGTATGCTAGGGTAGTAATGGGATATTCATAATGGTGAGACTGAAGATAGTTCGAAGTCTTAGATGGGATCCGGGATATCACGAGGAGCTTCGGAATATTCCAGAGATAAAGTTTTATATAAGGAAAGTGGATTTCGGGGTTCCCGAAAAAGTTCGGTTTTTCCAGTATTTGTATGGGAGGATTCTAGAATGTTTTGGGGGTCCCACAATGGGGCCCACCTAGCTAGAGGGTCCACATGGACCCAAAGGGTGATGCACCAGCCCTACATGGGTCAGGAGCACAGCCCCACTTGGCCCATGCGCCCTAGGGGAAACCCTACCCCCAAAATAAGGAAAGGGCTAGGCCAAGTCCCCCCTGGTTGCCGACCCTAGGGCTTGGAAGGCAAGCCTCCCAGCCCCCCCCACCCCATGCCTATATAAAGGAAGGGAGGTGCAGGGGGCAGCGGTCATCGAAAAACCTAGGCGCCTCCCCTCCTGCTACTCCTCCCTCCTCTCTACAGTCGCTTGGCGAAGCCTTGCAGAAGTTCCACCATAACTCCACCACCATGCCATTCTGCTGATGGCCTAGCTCCCATCTACCTCTACCTCTTTCTTGCTGGATCAAGGAGAAGGAGACGTCACCGAGCCAAACGTGTGCATATCTCGAAGGTGTCGTTCGTGCGGTGCTTGATCGGATTGGATCGCGAAGAATGCATCACTACACCAACCACACATTCGTTAGAATGTTTCCGCTCTCTATCTACAAGGGTATGTAGACTTTCTCCCACTTTTTGCTAGCATCTAGTAGATTAGATGTTGGGTGAATTCGTTCTCTCATAGGATTTTTCTCCATGAAATGACTCCCATCAATTCCTTCATGTCACTATCAAGTCCATATGGACCAGTTGTGATTGGAACATTCCATTGCTAATTTCTTGTGTCCATGTCCGTTGTGTCCATTGTGATTCTAGTCTTTTGAGACTCAAGATGATTCATCTCCCAAGTGTTGCTTCTCTCTCTTCAAAAAATTTATTCAGAAGAGCAAAATAGATGCAGGGGTTTGCCTATTTTAACATTCTAGCTTATGTCATTCTAGATACTATCTATTTTAAACAGACAAAGGATTAAGGAGAGTAGTGCTCTGAACTCTAGCTGTTGTCTATTTTGAACTTTAAAATCTGGGCAGTGTGTATTCTCAAACTGTAATAGGCAAATAGAAACATAGGGCTAGTGAATAACAATGATGGTGTGTATACACAGGCGGCGGTAATCTGCTTTTCTCTTATGTGTGTATTTGTAATCTATGCTACTGTTTGTTGCTTTTGAAATGATGTCTTCTAGCGAGATTATTCTAATTTTAATGCTTTGATAAGGTGACTAACCAATTAGTTGGTGGTAAGGATGTGAATTGGTTGGATATTTTCAGATCCCATTTTCTTTTGCAAGAAGTGGCATGGTTGGTGGTAAGGCTATGAAGGCTATTCTCATGTAGAAGTAGCATGAAGTGATGTAACATGAAGTAGCAGGATGATAGGGCTTAGTCTTTCTTTATAAAATTATTAATAGTGAATAATTTGTCCAAAAATTAAGCAAAAGTTACCATGTAAAAAATGGTGGCTAGAATAATAGATTTCGGGTGGATGTTTTGCTGCTTTTTTGTAAGCTGAAGGTGCAGCATGGTTGTGTGTAAAATGAGATTTTGGGAGGATCCTCCCACTGAATCTATTGGAAACACAGATGGGCAAGAAAGGCATTTCTTTTCTGAAAGTGACCTGATGCGGTTCAAAATGTACACTAGGTGCTTATGCTTGCCGAAAAAGTTAACAACTCTCAGTGGCATGAGTGACCGAATACAAAGAACAAAATTTCTCCTTATACAAGAATCACAACACTGTAAGAACATCTCGCTAGTACAAGTTATTTCTCACAGTATTAAGGATGTGTTTGGGTGCTTCTCCTCTTGCATCTCTACTTGTCTAAATATCAACACTCTGCTCTGCTCGTCTCTTCTCTTCTCTTCTCTAAGCAGAGTAAGTGCATCCAACACATCATTACAACAGGCTCCTGCCCATAAACAGCTCACTCACCGCCACTATGTTCACAAATTCTTCCTTCAGATTACAGCAAGCAACTAAAACAATATATAAACTACAAACACTAGTCTTAGTCTTCCATGCAACTACATTAGTGGTTCTTCTCTCAACCTCATAAAAGCTTGCTTGTTGCCAACACTTGTGTTTTGCGATAAACGACAACACTGCATTCGCGCATGCAGTTCAGTGCCACCATGTTGAGACAATTGAACTAACTGAATGAGGTATTGAATTTGACTAAAGATGACTGATGAATAGTGCAGTGACTTAAAAGAATAATGAAAAAATGGAAGATTGCATGGAAATGACACATGACTAAAAGACATGACTAATAATTAACAAAATGAAATACCACTAAAAGAAATAAACTACGCAATGAAGTGAAAAAATGGAAGACTCAACATTCAGTGAACAGAATTATACCAAATTATGTTTATATGTCAGCCAAAATGAAGGCAAAATAATTGATGATTGATCAACCATTGGACTGAATTTACACACTGAATCCTATTAACTCCCACCTACTTTTTTTATTGGCGGTCTACATGAAATAACTAGGGCTATCTACATGAGAAAACATTGATTACCTAGGTGATAACGAAATATTCAGAGAAAAATACAAATACCATGTTGAACATAACTAGTCTATCTGTACCTAATAATAATAATAATAATAATAATAATAATAATCTATATTCAGAGGTATTCTTAGTCCGTCTTGCTATTTTATAGAAAACCCCTGATGTTTCTGACATTAAACCCGCAGTACATACTCATATCTTCTAAATCGTAACTCCAAATTTAACATGTTTTATATGGAATTTGATTAGAAAAATATATAGAATCTGAATATGATGTTATTTTACCTGTTAACTATTTATAAAATACTATCTAGGGTGAAATCTTAATCAACAGTGCACTATCCGTCTTTCTTTCATATTGGTACTGATCTGGATTGTGGATGAACATCTCAGCAAAATTAGGATTGGAGACGAAATTGAAGATCACTTGCCCGTTTCGTTATATGTATTAAATCTACGTGCAAGCCGTGCTTAAATAGAAGACATGTGGAATCTTGAATTTGCACTTTTGTAGGCAAAGACCATCTTTATTTCGGCCGTAGCTACAAATACTCAGAATATAGACCATTTTTAAAAATTAAAAGCGTGTGGTATTTTTTCTCCCATTGCAACGCACGGGCCCTTTTGCTAGTAATAATAATAATAAAGGGGTAGTACTTCTGGCTATACACGTCACAGAAATTGCCCCTAAAGTTACAAAATATTACCTTCCAATGCCACATATAAGTGATAAAAAAAGTTTCACATAAGGGAATCCCCCGCCTGAGCCAGCCCATGCAGCAGGGACCTCCTATACTGCTCTGTGCGCTGGGAGAAGACGCAAGGCGCCCGTTTGGGCCGGCCCACGTCCGGGCTACCTGTTTCTTAAATTTCGTTTTTTATATTTTATTTTTCTTTTCTGTTTTTGTTTTTTCTACTAAATAATTTGGGAATTCAAAACATTTCTCAAATAAAAAATAGAAATATGAAATGAAATTTTAATAGATCATAAAATGTTTGGGAATTCAAAAAATGTTAACAAAATTATTTAAAAAAATTCTTATCCAAAAAAATTATTTAAAACAAATGTTCAGAAAATCAAGAAATGTTCATGATTTTTTTAAAACTTCATGTATTAAAAATGTTAATGAAATTGAACAAAAATTCACCAATTCGAAAAATGCTCATGAATGGAAAAATATCCTAAAAAGTCAAAAACTGTCTATGACTTACAAAATAGTTTATTCATTCATATATGTTCGCTGATTCAAAAAATGATCATGCATTGAAAAAATGTTTGTTAAATCATAAAAAATGTTCTTGAATTTTTTTTTAAAATCCACCAATTTCCAGAAAAATGTTCGTCGATTCTAGGAATATTCGCCGATTCAAGAAAATTGTTTTAGAAAGTGTTCACAATTTTGTAAAAATGCTTGCAAATAGTATAAAATGTTCATAATTTCAAAAATGTTTGTGATTTCAAATATATTCAAGAGTTTAAAAATGTTCATGATTTCAAAAAGTGTTCATGATTTCACAAAATTGAGAGTGATAGTGCATCTAGATGGTGCAGCAAAATGTAGTCATGACCATTGGAGATTATTATTTTTCCCTTTGCAACACGCGGGCCCTTTTGCTGGTATATTCAACAAACCGAGTCCCAAAAATCTGCATACAAGGTCCATTATCCCTCATGCTAATGAAAAGCACGTCCACGACACAAAATAGACACTAAAATCACAGAAATGGCAGAAAAACACCACCACTTTCGACCCAATAGAACACATGCTGGCACAGCCCCCCTCAAACTAATGAGCAATAACTCATTTTTACATCATTGACCAAAGTTATCTCATGTGAAATTCAAAAACAAATGATTCATATGCTATTCTAGGGTGGGGAGGGGGTGGACAATAGCAGGCACAGGAAGTCAGGAACAGAACTTAAACTGTCCAAGAGAAAGCAAACACATGAAGATAGACAGATTATATTCACCCCCCCTAGGTTGGGTTGATGGCTACCAATTTCTCCCCCATCACCCCACACAGCTGCACTCGAACACTAAGGAGACTCGGTTTTTGGCTCTCGGACAAGAATGAGGTGCCTGCTCTTCCTCGAAAACGAATTGAATAAAAGAGGGGAAAAGGGGGGCGCACGAGCCTACACGGTGCCTTAATTGCCATGTGCCGAAGTCAGGTCCACCACCCCCTCTCACTACAGGAATCAGCTACTTTGCCATCTGCCACGGCAGGCGGCAAAGGCATGGATGGCTGGTGACGGCAAAGTAAGGTTCGGCAAAGAGGTACTTTGCCGTCTGCTTTGGGCGGCTGACGGCAAAGGAGCCTTTGCCATCAGCAGCGGACGGCAAAGAGTGCAGACGGCAATAAATGCGCTGTTACTCCGTCAAGTGGTTAACGGCAGGCCTTTGCCGTCCGCCGCTGACGGCAAACTTCGGAAGGCCTTTGCCGTCCGCCGAGTGATGTCAGTCGACGTCACTACACAACAGGCCTTTGCTGTCCGCCGCCGACGGCAAAGCCTTTGCCGTCAGCCACTGTAGGCAAACTGACCAAATTGGTCAGTCTCCCAGGAAGCACAGTTGCCTGCCACGTGGCCTCTTTGCCGTCCGCTGCTGATGGCAAAGAGCCCTTTGCCGTCGGTGGCAGACGGCAAAGAGCCTGCATATTGTCTCTTTTTTCTGTCTTTTCTTAATCCAACAATTTTCACAGCAAATATATATGACATATATAGATATATTTAACAGCAAACATATCACATATCCAGCACATAAATCCATATACATATGACATAGCAAAGTTTCATCAACATAGCAAGTTCCATCAAGTTCCATCCACACACATTGTTCCATATACATATTACATAGCAAAGTTTCATCAACATAGCAAGTTCTATCATAGCAAGCTAGATACAATGCAAAGTTTTAGCAAAGAAAAAGCAAGCACTCCATCATAGCAAGCTAGCTTCCATGAAGTGAGTGAAATCTGCAAAATGGTAAATAAGAAAGTTAGAAATAGGTGAATAGAACAAGAAGAAGACTAGAACAAGAAGTATATGTCATTTATGACCTAACTTAGGTGGAATGGATCATTTATGAGCTAACTTAGGTGGAATGGATCATTTATGAGCTAACTAAGTTGAAATGGGTTGTTTACGAGCTAACTTAGTTGAAATGGATCATTTATGAGCTAACTTAGTTGAAATGGGACGTTTATGAGCTAACTAAGGTGAAGGGCATCGTTTTTGAGCTAACTAAGGTGAAATGGATCGTTTTTTGAGCTAACTAAGGTGAAATGGATCATTTTTGAGCTAACTAAGGTGAAATGGGTCGTTTTTGAGCTAACTTAGTTGAAATGGGTCGTTTATGAGCTAACAAAGGTGAAATGCCATGTTTTTGAGCTAACTAAGGTGAAATAGATCGTTTTTGGGCTAACTTAGGTGAAATGGATCATTTAAGAGCTAATTTAGGTCAAATGGATCGTTTTTAGCTAACTTAGATGAAATGGATCGTTTAGGAGCTACTCTAGGTAAATTGGGTCATTTTAGAGCTAACTTGGATAAACTGGATCATTTATAAGCTAACCTAGGTAAGATGGGTCATTTTGGAGCTAACCTAGGTGAAATGGGTCATTTTGGAGCTAACCTAGGTGAAATGGGTCATTTTAAAGCTAATGTAGGTAAAATGGATCATTTAGGAGCTAATCTACGTAAAATGGGTCATTTTAGAGCTAACTTGGATAAATTGGATCACTTATAAGCTAACTAAGGTAAAATGAGTCATTTTAGAGCTAACTTAGGTAAAATGGATCATTTATGAGCTAACTAAGTTAATTATGCAATTTTTGACATAAGTAAGCTAAGTACATATCGTTTTAGAGCTAACTTAGGTAAAATGGATGGTTTAGAGGTCAGTAAGCTTATGATGATGGATTGGTGGAGGAATTGGATTCTGAAAATTCTAAGGATGAAGTTGAGCTAACCTAGGTGAAATGGGTCATTTATGAGCTAACCTAGGTCAAATGGGTCGTTTATGAGGTAACCTAGGTGAAATGGGTCGTTTATGAGCTAACCTAGGTGAAATTGATCATTTTGGAGCTAACTTAGTTGAAATGGGTCTTTTATGAGCTAACTAAGGTGAAATGCCACGTTTTTGAGCTAACTAAGGTAAAATGTATCGTTTTTGAGCTAACTTGGATAAATTGGATCACTTGTAAGCTAACTAAGGTAAAATGAGTCATTTTAGAGCTAACTTAGGTAGAATGGATGGTTTATGAGGTCAGTAAGCTTATTAAGTCATTTTGGAGGAAAAGAAGCTAACTCTAGGTCATTATGGTAAGCATATTGGAGGAAATAAAGCTAAGTCTAGGTCTTTATGCATTTGTTAAGCAAAACACTAGAGAAACTTACCGTGATCACGGAGATGTAGGAGCGGGCTGGCTCGCGCCGGTAGCTGGAGAAGGAGCGGGCTGGCTCGCGCCGGTAGCTGGAGAAGGATCGTGTGATGCGTTTCTGGAGTTAAGCTGCACCAAAGATCATTTCCAATGTCTCGTTAGCATTATGACACTCAAATGTTAAGACTAGCAAGTAATGTCCATTCAAATTAAACTCACCGTGCTCCCAGGAGCAATCACTGGCATCGGCAGAGTGGTCTGACCGGACTTCTCCCACACAGACTGCACATTTGGTTTTCACAGCAGAGTCATACTAGTTAGTAATGAGACTCAAATGTTAAGACTAGCAAGTAATCTACAGAAGAAACTTACCACAAGGAGCTCGTACATGGCCCTTGCCTGCATGTCATTCCGTGCCCTCTCCTCCTCCAACATCTTTGTCGTCCTCTCCTCCAACTGCCGCTGCCTCTCCGCCGCCTTCGCCAGAAGTTTCTCCGTTCTATCTCTCTCACTCTGTATAGCAGCCTGCAACACCGCTCACATGACCATTTCTAATCATTGATGGAAGCGCACAAAATGTAATGGAGAAAGATAGCTGAGTACGTATAACTAACCTTGAAGGCGAGTTGGACTGACCGTTCACGAGGCCTTATCTCAGGAGCGGAGCTCGACTGGCGCACCTTGATCTCCAGGAGAGTGCTAGGACAACGGATAAGTCCATCTCCCATGGCTATGGAGCCATGGGACCTCCCGCCACCAGATATCATCAGCAGCTCTGTATCAATGGGACCCTGGCTCGGGTTAAAGTCCTCCCCTTTCCTCGCCTTCCCCTGATCTCTATATTGCACGAGCTTGTCGTGGGCGGAGATGTTGGTGAAGTTCTTTGGATCATCGAGGTCAGACGCAGAGAATGCCTTAACTTTCTTGTAAGGGCCAGTGTGGGCCATGGCATACAGGTCGTATACCTCTGGCACCTTATCCGCCTTATTGTAGCATGCCTGAAAGAGAGAAACAAAGTAAATTAGTAATTAAAGGGCTAAAGCTAGCATGATGAATGAATTGCATGAATCATGAAGCAAACCACATACCCAGTTCCGCCCGTACTGAAATAAGTTGGAGCTGCCTTGGTGGTGTGGCACACCTTCCATTTGGGCACGTTTGTCCTTGGCATCTTTGTGGGTGGCCAGCCATTCTTTTGGGCACCACGCATTGATCAACACCTCCCAACAATCCATCCGATCCGCACACCATCTCGGAGGGGCCTAAGTTAGCAAATAGAAACTTGAGCGCTACGGCTATGAATTAGTAAATGAAGGAAGTAAGTACAGGGCCTTAAGAATTACCTTCATGTACTTCTCCTTACTCAAGAACTTATCGCGGCACTCCTGCTTGGGCTTCTTGATACCACGCCCGGCGTAGTAGTCTCGAACAGCTTGCACCCGAACCTCATGTCGTAAGTTCTGAAGTAGGCGCTTGCACTCCTTGTGGATAACATGATCCGCCTCCTCCTCGTATCCCTCCTCACACCTGTAGAATGTCTGCAATCACATGAGACAATATTGATTAGTACAATTAATAACTAGCTAGTTGAAGATTTTTAATTGTGTAAAGGAGCAATTACCCAGAACTTTCTGATCACGACGTCTGCCCTCGTCTTGCATAAGACACCGTCGATAATCTCACCTGGCGGGGCCGGGGCAGCCAAGTAGTGCTCCCAAGTCAATCCAAACTCTGGAAGCCGACCCTCACCAGGCAACGAGACAAACCCCGGGAAGTTTTGCCGAATCAGAACTCCAAGGACGGAGTTGGGCCGGCGGACACTTTCATGGTGGTCCCAACCCCTGCAGCATGACAAGGCCAACACATCAGTTATTTGAAGAAACGTGAATGCAGAAGGTACAAAAAGATTAAATGCACTTACCTCTCCCCATCAGGGAAAATCAACCACCTTTGCTCACGGGTCACCGGCACGGACGGGAGCCGTGTAGCACCACGCTGGTAGACGTTGCCCCCCTCCTCCCCTCCTCATCAGTCGGCTCCCCGCCATCATCAGCATGGCCACTCGGCTCCCCGCCATCATCAGCATGGCCACTCGGCTCCTCAGGCTGACCCGACCAGGTACCCCATCTAGACGTGTGCTCCTCCGGGGTCTCATGGGCCCAAGTCTCGTGGGTCGAAGGCCCATCGACCCAAGGCTCGTGGGCTGAAGACCCATGGACCGGAGGCTCGTGGACCGGAGTCCGTAGCCTCCTCCTCAGACGAGTCCACCCTAGCAGTCACGTGCTCGGGTGAAACACCTGGGGGCGGCAGCAAGGAAGGCGCCGTAAGAGTCACCCTACCTCCTCTCCCGCGACCACGTGCTCCACCTCCTCTCTTCTTCTTACCTCGTCCCCTGCTGGGCACCGCGGTCGACGAAGAAGGGCCCGGCGGTGTCGCCATACTGTCCAGCAACGCTCGGCGGAGAGGTGCATGTGGAATGGAAGACCTCGTACCACGCGCCGACGAAGAAGGGGCCTCGGCGCGCTCCCGACCAGCGCCCACCATCTTTCAACACCTGCCATGACAAAGAATAAACGAAATTAGTACAACATAAAAAAAAGTACCGACATGAATAATAATATGTATATCACGTAAGTGTATCATCATCAAGTACAACATAAAAAATTGAATACCTGACACTACTAATAATCTCGATCAGTATCATCAATAAATGCATAATCATCATCATCACTATAATCAATGATGGGCTCATAGGGTTCATTGGCATCAACATGTGCAAGGCCACCTTGACGTAATCGGTCAAGCATTGACAGGTCATCCACAGCAGTAACCTCTTCTTGTTCCAGCTCTTCTTGTTCCTCCTCTGGGGTGATGTCGGATTCATTGTCGCTGTCTACTTCAATGTTTTGGGGTGAAGTATAGCGGTTCTTGAAACGCTTTTTGGAAAGACGTGTCTCTTGGAAGAATTCTCCTTCATATGTGTCTGGGTTAATGTGAGGTTCATAATCCTCTTCCTTTGGGGGAGAAAGTCTAGCACGTGGCGGCACTTCATAAACGACATCCCAACCTTTCAGATTTGGATTAGTTTGGCAGGCCCATGGTAGATAGAATACTTGGGTCGCCTGTTGAGCCGTAATATAGACATCAGGAACATCTAAATGGGTGTTTTGGTTGATTTCAACTAGCCCTATATGTTCATGAGTCCTTCTAGTCTCCTTCGGCTGAAACCAATAACATTTGAAGACTACGACATTCGGTGGGTTTTCACCATAGAACAGAAGTTCATAAATTGCTTCAACTCTCCCATAATACTTGGTACCTCCTTCGCCGATAGAAGATACACAACAATTTGTAGACTTTCGGTCGGCCATAGATAGCTCTTTGCCATAGGTACGAAAGCGATACCCGTTGATGTCGTACTTGTCAAATGAACGGACCTTATAGTCAAAACAATTAGCGACTTGTCTCAATTCGGCGTCCATAGACTCTGAATTATCCTACAAGCTTAATATGAAAGGATTGTTGCATTATGCACAAATTAGCGAATGAAATGAAATTGTCTAATAGAAATTACCGTTTGTTTGAACCAAGAGATGAAACCGGGATAGCCGCCTCCTTGCTTTGCGAGAAGCTCATACTCTTCGACGGAATCCTTTTGGATCTCCGCTCCATACGAGAATATGGCGACGTATCGACTGTATGACATATCCAGGAATAAGAGCAGTTCAAAGGAAATAGAAGTTGCGAAACAATGTACCGAGAACTTACTCGATGTACGGCCGTGTTGGGGAACGTTGCAGAAAACAAAAAATTTCCTACGGTTTCACCAAGATCCATCTAGGAGTTCATCTAGCAACGAGTGATTGGATTGCATCTACATACCTTTGTAGATCACACGCGGAAGCGTTCAAAGAACGGGGATGAGGAAGGCGTACTCGACGTGATCCAAATCACCGGAGATCCTAGCGCCGAACGGACGACACCTCCGCGTTCAACACACGTACAGTCAGCGTAACGTCTCCTTCTTGATCCAGCAAGGGGGGAGGAGAGGTTGAGGAAGATGGCTCCAGCAGCAGCACGATGGCGTGGTGGTGGTGGAGCTGCAGTACTCCGGCAGGGCTTCGCCAAGCACTATGGAGGAGGAGGATGTCTTGGAGAGGGAGAGGGAGGCACCAAAGATGTGTTATGAGAGGCCCTCCTTCCCCCACTATATATAGGGAGTCCAAGGGGGGGGGGGGCGCCGGCCCTAGGAGATCCAATCTCCTAGGGAGGGTGCGGCCAAGGGAGGAATCCCTCCCCCCCCAAGGCACCTAGGGGGTGCCTTCCCCCTTTGGGACTCTTCCCTTCTTGAACCCTAGGCGCATGGGCCTCTTGGGGCTGGTGCCCTTGGCCCATGTAGGCCAAGGCGCACCCCCTACAGCCCATGTGCCCCCCGGGGCAGGTGGCCCCACCCGGTGGACCCCCAGGACCCTTCCGGTGGTCCCGGTACAATACCGGTGACCCCGAAACTTGTCCCGATGGCCGAAATAGCACTTCCTATATATAATTCTTTACCTCCAGACCATTCCGGAACTCCTAGTGATGTCCGGGATCTCATCCAGGACTTCGAACAACATTCAAGTTACTGCATATACATATCCCTACAACCCTAGCGTCACTGAACCTTAAGTGTGTAGACCCTACGGGTTCGGGAGACATGTAGACATGACCGAGACGACTCTCTGGTCAATAACCAACAGCGGGATCTGGATACCCATGTTGGCTCCCACATGCTCCTCGATGATCTCATCGGATGAACCACAATGTCGAGGATTCAAGCAACCCCGTATACAATTCCCTTTGTCAATCGGTATGTTACTTGCCCGAGATTCGATCGTCGGTATCCCAATACCTCGTTCAATCTCGTTACCGGCAAGTCACTTTACTCGTACCGTAATGCATGATCCCATGACCAGACACTTGGTCACTTTGAGCTCATTATGATGATGCATTACCGAGTGGGCCCAGTGATACCTCTCCGTCATACGGAGTGACAAATCCCAGTCTTGATCCGTGTCAACCCAACAGACACTTTCGAAGATACCCGTAGTATACCTTTATAGTCACCCAGTTACGTTGTGACGTTTGGTACACCCAAAGCACTCCTACGGTATCCGGGAGTTACACGATCTCATGGCCTAAGGAAAGGATACTTGACATTGGAAAACTCTAGCAAACGAACTATACGATCTTGTGCTATGTTTAGGATTGGGTCTTGTCCATCACATCATTCTCCTAATGATGTGATCTCGTTATCAATGACATCCAATGTCCATAGTCAGGAAACCATGACTATCTGTTGATCAACGAGCTAGTCAACTAGAGGCTTACTAGGGACATGTTGGTGTCTATTATTCACACATGTATTACGATTTCCGGATAACATAATTATAGCATGAATAAAGACAATTATCATGAACACGGAAATATAATAATAATGCTTTTATTATTGCCTCTAGGGCATATTTCCAACAGTCTCCCACTTGCACTAGAGTCAATAATCTAGTTACATTGTGATGAATCGAACACCCATGGAATTCTGGTGTTGATCATGTTTTGCTCTAGGGAGAGGTTTAGTCAACGGATCTGCTACATTCAGGTCTGTATGTACTTTACAAATATCTATGTCTCCATCTTGAACATTTTCACGAATGGAGTTGAAGCGACGCTTGATGTGCCTGGTCTTCTTGTGAAACCTGGGCTCCTTGGCAAGAGCAATAGCTCCAGTGTTGTCACAGAAGAGTTTGATTGGCCCCGACACATTGGGTATGACTCCTAGGTCGGTGATGAACTCCTTCACCCAAATTGCTTCATGCGCTGCCTCCGAGGCTGCCATGTACTCCGCTTCACATGTAGATCCCGCCACGACGCTCTGCTTGCAATTGCACCAGCTTACTGCCCCACCATTCAAAATATACACGTATCCGGTTTGTGACTTAGAGTCATCCAGATCTGTGTCGAAGCTAGCGTCGACGTAACCTTTTACGACGAGCTCTTCGTCACCTCCATAAACGAGAAACATTTCCTTAGTCCTTTTCAGGTACTTCAGGATATTCTTGACCGCTGTCTAGTGTTCCTTGCCGGGATTACTTTGGTACCTTCCTACCAAACTTACAGCAAGGTTTACATCAGGTCTGGTACACAGCATGGCATACATAATAGAACCTATGGCTGAGGCATAGGGGATGACACTCATCTCTTCTATATCTTCTGCCGTGGTCGGACATTGAGCTGAGCTCAATTTCACACCTTGCAACACAGGCAAGAACCCCTTCTTAGACTGATCCATATTGAACTTCTTCAATATCTTATCAAGGTATGTGCTTTGTGAAGACCTATGAGGCATCTTGATCTATCTCTGTAGATCTTGATGCCTAATATATAAGCAGCTTCTCCAAGGTCCTTCATTGAAAAACTCTTATTCAAGCAGGCCTTTATGTTGTCCAAGAGTTCTATATCATTTCCCATCAAAAGTATGTCATCTACATATAATATGAGAAATGCTACAGAGCTCCCACTCACTTTCTTGTAAACACAGGCTTCTCCATAAGTCTGCGTAAACCCAAACGCTTTGATCATCTCATCAAAGTGAATGTTCCAACTCCGAGATGCTTGCACCAGCCCATAAATCGAGCGTTGGAGCTTGCACACCTTGTCAGCATTCTTAGGATCGACAAAACCTTCCAGCTGCATCATATACAATTCTTCCTTAAGGAAACCATTAAGGAATGCCGTTTTGACGTCCATTTGCCATATTTCATAATCATAGAATGCGGCAATCGCTAACATGATTCGGACGGACTTCAGCTTCGCTACCGGTGAGAAAGTCTCATCGTAGTCAACCCCTTGAACTTGTCGATAACCCTTAGCGACAAGCCGAGCTTTATAGATGGTCACATTACCATCCGCGTCTGTCTTCTTCTTAAAGATCCATTTATTTTCTATGGCTCGCCGCTCAACAGGCAAGTCAGTCAAAGTCCATACTTCGTTTTCATACATGGATCCTATCTCGGATTTCATGGCTTCTAGCCATTTATCGGAATCCGGGTCCGCCATCGCTTCTTCATAGTTCAAAGGTTCACCGTTGTCTAACAACATGATTTCCAAGACAGAGTTGCCGTACCACTCTGGTGCGGAACGTGTCCTTGTGGACCTTCGAATTTCAGTAGGAGCTTGATCAGAAGTATCTTGATCATCATCATTAACTTCCTCTCTAGTCGGTGCAGGCACCTCAGGAACATTTTCTTGAGTTGCGCCATTTTCCGGTTCAAGAGGTAATACTTCATCAAGTTCCACTTTCCTCCCACTTACTTCTTTCGAGAGAAACTCTTTCTCTAGAAAGTACCCATTCTTGGCAACAAAGATCTTGCCTTCGGATCTGAGGTAGAAGGTATACCCAATAGTTTCTTTAGGGTATCCTATGAAGATGCATTTTTCCGACTTGGGTTCGAGCTTTTCAGGTTGAAGTTTCCTGACATAAGCATCGCATCCCCAAACTTTTAGAAACGACAGCTTAGGTTTCTTCCCAAACCATAATTCAAACGGTGTCGTCTCAATGGATTTCGACGGAGCCCTATTTAAAGTGAATGCGGTAGTCTCTAAAGCATAGCCCCAAAAAGATAGCGGTAAATCGGCAAGAGACATCATAGATCGCACCATATCTAATAGAGTGCGATTACGACGTTCGGACACACCATTACGCTGAGGTGTTCCAGGTGGCGTGAGCTGTGAAACTATTCCACATTTTCTTAAGTGTGTGCCAAACTCGTGACTCAAGTATTCTCCTCCACGATCTGATCGTAGGAACTTGATTTTTCTGTCACGTTGATTCTCAACCTCACTCTGAAATTCCTTGAACTTTTCAAAGGTCTCAGACTTTTGTTTCATTAAGTAGACATACCCATATCTACTTAAGTCATCCGTGAGGGTGAGAACATAACGATAGCCACCGCGAGCCTCAACACTCATTGGACCACACACATCAGTATGTATGATTTCCAGTAAGTTGGTTGCTCGCTCCATTGTTCCTGAGAACGGAGCCTTGGTCATTTTACCCATGAGGCATGGTTCGCACGTGTCAAATGATTCATAATCAAGAGACTCTAAAAGTCCATTAGCATGGAGCTTCTTCATGCGTTTGACACCTATGTGACCAAGGCGGCAGTGCCACAAGTATGTGGGACTATCATTATCAATCTTACATCTTTTGGTATTCACACTATGAATATGTGTAGCATTACGCTCGAGATTCATTAAGAATAAACCATTTACCATCGGAGCATGACCATAAAACATATCTCTCATATAAATAGAACAACCATTATTCTCGGATTTAAATGAGTAGCCATCTCGAATTAAACAAGATCCTGATACAATGTTCATGCTCAAACTTGGCACTAAATAACAATTATTGAGGTTTAAAACTAATCCCGTAGGTAAATGAAGAGGCAGCGTGCCGACGGCGATCACATCGACCATGGAACCATTCCCGACGCGCATCGTCACCTCGTCCTTCACCAGTCTCCGCTTATTCCGCAGCTCCTGCTTTGAGTTACAAATGTGAGCAACTGCACCGGTATCAAATACCCAGGAGCTACTATGATTACTGGTAAGGTACACATCAATTACGTGTATATCACATATACCTTTTGTTTTGCCGTCCTTCTTGTCCGCTAAGTATTTGGGGCAGTTCCGCTTCCAGTGACCACTTTCCTTGCAATAAAAGCACTCAGTCTCGGGCTTGGGTCCATTCTTTGGCTTCTTCCTGGCAGCTTGCTTGCCGGGCGCGGCAACTCCCTTGCCGTCCTTCTTGAAGGCTTTCTTACCCTTGCCCTTTTTGAACTTAGTGGTTTTATTCACCATCAACACTTGATGTTCCTTTTTGACTTCTACCTCTGCTGATTTCAGCATTGCAAATACTTCAGGAATGGTCTTTTCCATCCCCTGCATATTGAAGTTCATCACAAAGCTCTTGTAGCTCGGTGGAAGCGACTGAAGGATTCTGTCAATGACCGCGTCATCCGGGAGATTAACTCCCAGCTGAGTCAAGCGGTTATGCAACCCAGACATAGTGAGTATGTGCTCACTGACAGAACTATTTTCCTCCATCTTACAGCTGAAGAACTTGTCGGAGACTTGATATCTCTCGACCCGGGCATGAGCTTGGAAAACCATTTTCAGCTCTTCGAACATCTCATATGCTCCGTGTCTCTCAAAACGCTTTTGGAGCCCCGGCTCTAAGCTGTAAAGCATGCCGCACTGAACGAGGGACTAGTCATCGGTACGTGCCTGCCAAGCGTTCATAACGTCTTGTTCTGCAGGGATAACAGGTGCGTCACCCAGCGGTGCTTGTAGGACATAATCTTTCTCGGCAGCTATGAGGATGATCCTCAGGTTCCGGACCCAGTCGGTGTAGTTGCTGCCATCGTCTTTCACCTTGGTTTTCTCTAGGAACGCGTTGAAGTTGAGGACTACGTTGGCCATTTGATCTACAAGACATATTGTAAAAAATTTAGACTAAGTTCATGATAATTAAGTTCATCTAATCAAATTATTCAATGAACTCCCACTTAGATAGACATCCCTCCTGTAATCTAAGTATAACATGATCCGAGTTAACTAGGCCGTGTCCGATCATCACGTGAGACGGACTAGTCAACATCGGTGAACATCTTCATGTTGATCGTATCTGCTATACGACTCATGCTCGACCTTTCGGTCTTCTGTGTTCCGAGGCCATGTCTGTACATGCTAGGCTCGTCAAGTCAACCTAAGTGTTTGCATGTGTAAATCTGTCTTACACCCGTTGTATGTGAACGTTAGAATCTATCACACCCGATCATCACGTGGTGCTTCGAAACAACAAACTGTCGCAACGGTGCACAGTTGGGGGGAACACTTTCTTGAAATTATTATGAGGGATCATCTTATTTACTACCGTCGTTCTAAGTAAACAAGATGCAAAAACATGATAAACATCACATGCAATCAAATAATAATAGTGACATGATATGGCCAATATCACATAGCTCCTTTGATCTCCATCTTGGGGCTCCATGACCATCTTGTCACCGGCATGCCACCATGATCTCCATCATCATGATCTCCATCATCGTGTCTCCATGAAGTTGCTCGCCAACTATTACTTCTACTACTACGGCTAACGCGTTTAGCAATAAAGTAAAGTAATTTACATGGCGTTTCTCAATGACACGCAGGTCATACAAAAAATAAAGACAACTCCTATGGCTCCTGCCGGTTGTCATACTCATCGACATGCAAGTCGTGATTCCTATTACAATAGCATGAACATCTCATATATCACATATATATCATTCATCATTCATCACAACTTTGGCCATATCATATCACAAAGCACTTGCTGCAAAAACAAGTTAGACGTCCTCTAATTGTTGTTGCAAGTTTTACGTGGCTGAAGTAGGGTTCTAGCAAGAACGTTTTCTTACCTACGTGAAAGCCACAACGTGATTTGTCAACTTCTATTTACCCTTCATAAGGACCCTTTTCATCAAATCTGCTCCAACTAAAGTGGGAGAGACAGACACCCGCCAGCCACCTTATGCAACTTCTGCATGTTAGTCGGTGGAACCGGTCTCACGTAAGCGTACGTGTAAGGTTGGTCCGGGCCGCTTCATCCCACAATACCGTTGAAGCAAGATAAGACTAGTAGCGGCAAGAAAGTTGACAACATCTACGCCCATAACAAATTGTGTTCTACTCGTGCAAAAGAACTACGCATAGACCTAGCTCATGATGCCACTGTTGGGGAACGTTGCAGAAAACAAAAAATTTCCTACGGTTTCACCAAGATCCATCTAGGAGTTCATCTAGCAATGAGTGATTGGATTGCATCTACATACCTTTGTAGATCACGCGCGGAAGCATTCAAAGAACGGGGATGAGGAAGGCGTACTCGACGTGATCCAAATCACCGGAGATCCTAGCGCCGAACGGACGGCACCTCCGCGTTCAACACACGTACAGTCAGCGTAACGTCTCCTTCTTCTTGATCCAGCAAGGGGGAAGGAGAGGTTGAGGAAGATGGCTCCAGCAGCAGCATGATGGCGTGGTGGTGGTGGAGCTGCAGTACTCCGGCAGGGCTTCGCCAAGCACTATGGAGGAGGAGGATGTGTTGGAGAGGGAGAGGGAGGCACCAAAGATGTGTTATGAGAGGCCCTCCTTCCCCCACTATATATAGGGAGTCCAAGGGGGGGGGGCGCCGGCCCTAGGAGATCCAATCTCCTAGGGGGGTGCGGCCAAGGGAGGAATCCCTCCCCCCAAGGCACCTAGGGGGTGCCTTCCCCCTTTGGGACTCTTCCCTTCTAGAACCCTAGGCGCATGGGCCTCTTGGGGCTGGTGCCCTTGGCCCATGTAGGCCAAGCGCACCCCCTATAGCCCATGTGGCCCCCCGGGGCAGGTGGCCCCACCCGATGGACCCCCGGGACCCTTCCGGTGGTCCCGGTACAATACCGGTGACCCCGAAACTTGTCCCGATGGCCGAAATAGCACTTCCTATATATAATTCTTTACCTCCGGACCATTCCGGAACTCCTTGTGACGTTCGAGATCTCATCCGGGACTCCGAACAACATTCGGGTTACTGCATATACATATCCCTACAACCCTAGCATCACCGAACCTTAAGTGTGTAGACCCTACGGGTTCGGGAGACATGTAGACATGACCGAGACGACTCTCTGGTCAATAACCAACAGCGGGATCTGGATTCCCATGTTGGCTCCCACATGCTCCTCGATGATCTCATCGGATGAACCACGATGTCGAGGATTCAAGCAACCCCGTATACAATTCCCTTTGTCAATCGGTATGTTACTTGCCCGATATTCGATCGTCGGTATCCCAATACCTCATTCAATCTCGTTACCGGCATGTCACTTTACTCGTACCGTAATGCATGATCCCATGACCAGACACTTGGTCACTTTGAGCTCATTATGATGATGCATTACCGAGTGGGCCCAGTGATACCTCTCCGTCATACGGAGTGACAAATCCCAGTCTTGATCCGTGTCAACCCAACAGACACTTTCGGAGATACCCGTAGTATACCTTTATAGTCACCCAATTATGTTGTGACGTTTGGTACACCCAAAGCACTCCTACGGTATCCGGGAGTTACACGATCTCATGGTCTAAGGAAAGGATACTTGACATTGGAAAACTCTAGCAAACGAACTATATGATCTTGTGCTATGTTTAGGATTGGGTCTTGTCCATCACATCATTCTCCTAATGATGTGATCTCGTTATCAATGACATCCAATGTCCATAGTCAGGAAACCATGACTATCTGTTGTTCAACGAGCTAGTCAACTAGAGGCTTACTAGGGACATGTTGGTGTCTATTATTCACACATGTTTTACGATTTCCGGATAACACAATTATAGCATGAATAAAGACAATTATCATGAACAAGGAAATATAATAATAATGCTTTTATTATTGCCTCTAGGGCATATTTCCAACAGGCCGCACTTCTATCAGGTTGTTGAAGATATACAACGAAACGGTCCGCCATTCTTCGTTATCCAAAGATACTGGATGTGAAACACTAGCTGGTGCGAGATTCCCTTTGAATAGGCTGAGGTTGGATCCACCCTTTTTAGGCTCGTCAGCATTGTACCGAGGCTTCGGATTATGCAAATGATGATTTTTGGCTTCGTAGTGCGCTGTTACGAAGTTTGCCGCCTCCTCTGTGATGAATGCCTCAACCATCGATGCTTCAATTCTACGTTTATTTTTACATTTTTCTCGAAGCGTCTTCTGCATCCTCTCAGTTGGGTAGCACCAATGATTTTGCACGCCCCCCCCCCTAATCTTGCCTCGGTAGGGAGATGCAAAATCAAATGCTCCATTGGATTAAAGAAGCCCGGTGGAAAGATCTTCTCTAACTTGCAGATCAACTCCGGCGCCAACTCTTCCATTTCTTCTAGCACGCCAGGCGATAGTTCTTTCGCACAAAGAACACGGAAGAAATAGCTGAGTTCTGCCAGTACTAGCCATTCATCCTCAGGGATGAAGCCACGCAACATCACCGACATTACCCGCTCAATCCATATGTGCCAATCATGACTCTTGAGACCAAATATCTTCAGTTTATCAAGATTCGCTCCCCTCTTTAGATTCGCTGCATACCCATCGGGGAACATCAACTAATGTTGCACCCACAAGAGAATTTCCCTCATAGCTGGCCTTCCAAGATTGAACCATGCCTTTGGCTTCGTCCAGTTCTGCTTTCCTTTTGGTTCTTTCATGTTTTGTAACGGCCTATCACATAGCGCCTCCAGATCGACTCTAGCCTTAGTATTATCCTTTGATTTCCCATCTATGCCGAACAATGTGCCAAAAAGTGCCTCGGTGATATTCTTCTCAGTGTGCATCACGTCGATGTTGTGTGGGCAAAGGAGGTCTTTGAAGTAAGGCAGATCCCATAAGCATGTTTTGTGAGTCCATGCGTGCTTAGTATTATACCCCTTGAAGTACCCTGGACGTTGTGGATCTGGCTCGAGAGCGTTTAACTGATCCAGGGTCTGTTGGCCTGTCAATGCAGGTGGTGCAGAGTTTTTGACAACTCTACCCCTGATGAAGTTCTTCTTGTCTTTCCTGAACTTATGGCGAGGATCCAGGAATTGTCTATGCATGTCGAAGCAAGAAAACTTGCGACCGGCCTGAAGCCAATGAAACTCAAGAGCTCTCTTGCATGTGGGGCACGGGAACCTTCCATGCACACACCAGCCAACGAATAGCGCATACGCCGGCAAGTCATGCGTCGAGTACATGTACCAGACACGCATTATGAAGTGTTGTTTGCTAAAGGCGTCGTATGTCTTGAACCCATTATCCCAGGCTTCTTGCAATTTGTCCTTAAGCGGCTGCATGTACACATTCATATTTTTCCCCGGATAGTTGGGTCCTGGAATTATCAACGTCAGGAAAATGTTCTTTCTTTGCATAATCTGTCCGAGGGGAGATTGAGTGGAAAGACAAATACGGGCCAACAACTGTATTGGGCTGCCGTCATACCAAACACACTGAACCCATCCGTGCTGATGCCGACTCGAGGATGCCTCGGATCTGCCGCTTTGTCAGCATGTAATTCATCAAACTTTTTCCACGCAACACCATCCGATGTGTGTACCATCATCAGATTCCCATCTGCATCTAGTTCGGTTCTTTTGCCTGTTTTGTGCCATGTCATCTGTCTGGCCGTCTCTTCGACCATGAAAAGACGTTGAAGTCTTGGTACGATTGGCATATACCGAAGAACACTAACGGGGATTTTGGTCTGTGTCTTCTCACCCATACCGTTGTCTACCACAATATACCTGGAAGACTTGCAAATGGGACAATAGTTCAAGTCTGCATAGTCATGCCTAAATAAGGCACATCCTTTCTCACAGGCATGTATCTTCTCATAGGGCATCTTCAGTGCACGAAGGATTTTGTCTGACTGGTACAGGTTTGCAGGCATTACATGACCTTTGGGTAGAAAGCGTCCAAATACTGTCATAATTGCGTCATAGCATTCTCTGCCCAAGTTGAACTGAGCCTTCAGAGCCATTACTTGTGAGATGGCATCCAACTGACATAGCTCAGTGTGCTCATGGAGCGGACGTTTTGAAGACTCCAACATTTCATTGAAGGCCTTTGCAGATTCCTCCATCTCCTCGTCCGAATCCCGAGCATCATCAGTCTTGCACCATGTTTTCCATCCCGGTACCATGCTCGTCGGTGCGACGACGATCCACCTCAGCTCGGTCACGTTGGGCAGACTCACCATGAAATGTCCACACCATATAATCGGGCGTAAAACCACTCTTCTGCAGGTGTTTGCCCATTTCAGCCTTTGTCTTCTTTTCCCAATTGCCGCACCGGAAACAGGGGCACCAGGTTTTCTTTTGGCCATTTGCAAATGCGGCTTGCACAAACCCCTTGGTTTTTATGAACCATTCAGCGCTCCATTTGTTCTGACCAGTGTGACCGGTATACATCCACGCACGGTCACTCATCTTGACTTTTAGAGCTACTGGACACACAACAATTATATATGTAATTCACCATGTATATATTCATTAGTTGATCTACTTTGTCAATTTTATTACGTCCATGCAACCTACACTCTAATAGGTAATGATAGGTCCTAATCCCACCCGTGTATGTGTAGATTGGGTTCATTTTCCCATGCTATGTCCCGGATCCGACACAAAATTTCAGCAGCACCTCCCCGCTGTTCTCCTGATACACGTCTCTGCAATAAACAGAGAGGATGTGTACCCGGAGAACAACAGGGGAGGCACTGACGAAATTTATGTGTCGGATCCGGAGCAAAGCATATGGGAAAACGAACCCAATCTACACATACTCGGGCTGTCCATGGATAGCGTTGGACAATTCGAAAGAATCAAGGTTATAAATATGCAAATGCATGCATATTTATAACTATGACGCTTTCGAATGGGAGACACATATTGGTTACGCATACTGATGATTCAAGACACATATATAGCTAGCTATCAAGTTTCATCGGAATAGATCAAATAATTAATGGGGGAGGAGGACTTGTCATTTGTGCTCACCCACGAACGAAGGGGCAGAGCTCGTCAAACGCACGGCGAGGTCGTCGAACACCAAACCTCGCAGCGATGAAACAACTGCACATTTAAAACTACACGATCAACACAATTATATATGATGTTTTTCATAACAAAATCGAAAAATATATGACCTAACTAATTATATATGGTGTCGGGTCAGGCTCAGGGGGTCGGGGTCGGGGTCGGGGTGTCGGGGTCGGGGTCTCGGGGTCGGGGTGTCGTGTCGGGGTGCCGAGTCGGGGTCTGGGTACCGTGTCGGGTCGGGTTTTTTTCCTTTTTTTCCTTTTCTTCTTCTTCCTCTTCTTCCTCTTCTTCCTTTTTTTCCTTCTTCTTCTTCTTCTTCTTCTTCCTCTTTTCCTTTTTCCTCTTCTTCTTCTCCTCCTCTCCTCTTTTTTCTTCTTCTTCTTCCTCTTCTTCTTTTTTCTTCTCCTCCTCCTCTTCTTCTTCTTCTCCTCTCCTCTTTTTCTCTTCTTCTTCTTTCCTAAAACTAAACTAAACCTAAACCTAAAACTAAAAAAACAGAAAAAGGAAAAAACTAAATCTAAACCTAAAACTAAACTAAAACTAAACCTATAAACCTAAAACTAATCCTAAAACTAAAACTAAAACTAAATCTAAACTAAACATAAACCTAAAACTGAAAAAACAGAAAAAAGGAAAAAAGGAGGCAGGAGAGCTCGCCTGGGTGGAGGAGGGGGGCGGGGCGGCCTGGGGCGACGGAGGAGGGGGGCGGGGCGGCCTGGGGGAGGCGGCAGTGGCGACGGGGCCGGGGCGCCGGGGCGTGGCGGCGCCCAGACGGCAGGGCGGCGGGGGCGACGGGGCGGGGGCGGCGTGGTGGTGGGGCGACGGGGCGGGGGGGCGCTGGGGCGGCGGCGGGGTGGTGGGGCGACGGGGCAGCGGCGAGGGGAGAGAAAGAGAGAGAGGGGCGGGGTGGGGCGGCCGTTAACGCTAGTGGGGCCCTCCCTCTTTGCCGTCCGCCCCCCTTTGCCGTCCGCCTTTTTGCTCTTTGTCGTCCGCTAGCGAACGGCAAAGAGAGGGGGGCGTTAGGTTTTTTTTTGCAGCTCGTCAGTGGGGCCCCCTCCCTCTTTGCCGTCCGCTAGCCGACGGCAAAGAATCTCTGCCATCTGCTAGCCGACGGCAAAGAACTGGCTGATGGCAAAGACATAATTTGCCATCAGCCAGTTCTTTGCCGTCTGCTTTTTGGTAGCTGATGGCAAAGAGCTTCTTTGTCGTCTGCTAGCTGACGGCAAAGAGCTGGCAGATGGCAAAGTAGCTGATTCCAGTAGTGTCTCTCTCACACACACTCGGCAGCTCACCCCCTCTAGAAATGACACACAACTGAAAAGGACACCCCCACACGGGTCGAAGACCAAACAAGGAGTGGGCGACCCACAACCCGAATAAAAATCCCAACGACAAATAAACCCAACACACACTTTTGAGTGACATACAAATGAGGGACACCTGCGACGCTGAGATTCGTGAAATAAAAAACATCGGTGCTGACAATATTTAAGAAACCATCAAGTTTAATTTAGGAGACGGGACAAATTCTAAGGAGAATTACACTTGCTAGACTTTTCATAGCAAGGGCTACGACATTATGTGAAGACTCATTACTCAATTAGGACATTGTAATTTAAAGGAGGTAACTGCGGCTCCCTCCACATTTTCGCATCCGGGCTTGGGACCGGCAAAGACAGTGTTACACCACAACAATACAAAACACAAGTCACACAAGCACACATACAGTCAAGCAAATGCAATACACACACAGTCACACAAGCACACACAATCAAGCGCTTGCACACAAGAAAGACAAAGAAACATACATAGATATGGGCACATCACACAGTCACACACAAACACAATGTAGCACCTTGCACACAAGAAATAGACAAAAACAGACATAGATAGGGGCACATCACATACACAAACAACAATGGAGTGCATGCACACAAGAAATGGAAAGAATCAGACATAGATAATGGCAAAAAAAGAAAGCAAATACATGCAAGACCGAAGTATACTAAGAAAGTTAATAATATGCTCTTCCTTCTTTAGAAAACAAATTCTGGGAAACCATGTCCACTTTGTGTTTTTCAAGAACTTGCTTAGTGTTCGAGTGCGATCTGAAATTTACCACTGAGTCTCCTTACTGTTCGAGATGGTGTCTCTGACTTTGTGTTTTTCAGATGGCAAATTTGAAATTAAACCCTTACCATCACCATCACCCTCATCATCCTCGTCATTTGAATCATAACTAGCAAAACCATCAGATTGTTTCGCTTAGCAGGGGCTACAACTTTAGCTGTGGTCTTGACTTTTGATTCTCCCAGACCAAGCTGCTTTGAGCTAGAGACAACAGTGGTCTCATTTGCTGCAAGACAGAGGTGATAATCAGCAATGTAATTTACCCATTTATATTAACTCTTAGTATAATTCACTCACATTTAGCTGAAGAATCATCTTCAATCATAACTCGGTTGCAATCTCATTAAAAGGATCATGAGTAACCTGGAAATGACAAAAGTACAAACGTAAGAAATGGCAGTCTTGCTGAATTTAGAACAGAAGTACATTTTCTGCTAACCCTAGCTAAATAAGTAAATAACCTCCATGCAATGACAAACCTTCAGTAGAACTTCTGTCAACACACGTTTAATTTCCTTGTTGATTGCTGCCATCCATGCCACTTCAAGTCTTCAACTTCATCCTGCAAATGATTCAAGTTCCAGTACATCGATTTTAAATGAGGGCCATGTTAATATCCAAGTCGAATATGAATAGGAAAAAAAAGAGTGTGTGTGTCTGTAGGGAATGCTTCAGATACACTATCAACACCAAATGCTACAGGTGGAACATAGTTCGAACGAGAGAGTGCTCCAGTATGCAAAGAAGGATCCATCTGTAACTGAATAAAAATAAGTACCATTGTATCAATGATGCAAGAGATTATATTAGAGTACTAAACTTGTGATGTTTGTGGTGGTACTGGAGCTGGATGAAAATATCCAACTATTGCAGATGCACCCCATGATTGAGTTGATGTTGGAACTGTGCCATGTTCAGACACTGCTGTAGGAACAGTGTCCTTAGCAACACAATAAACAGCAAATGTGACATGTCCAGATCCACATGTATGTACCTTAAATACTCAGAAAAGTATTATTCCAGTGACTGGACAACAGTAATACAAAAATAAGGAAACACACATAAGCATGGGATACATTGGATGCCAAATCAGCCACACAACATAAATGACACAATTGGCAGATCAAGATCACAGTTTGACACTATAAAACTTGAGCCTAACTGTACACATCTGCCTATAACTACATATTTCACATGATTGAGTTAATTGCGTTTATAGCATGTACGGAACACACATTATGCTACGAAGCTGAAAAAAATCATGAAAAGACATTACAAATAATGTGAGGAACAAATCAATCAATAATCATAAAGCAAAAGACGTCGTTGAGCCCCACACATTATGCTACCATCGTTGGGGCGGTAGACCCACCTGCCACCGTCGATCCTGCCGTGCAACAATCTCAGAGAAAAGCGTGTGGTGTGTTCCGCTGCTAGCCACGCGAAGGAGGCGAAGGCGGAGTTGGATGCAGATTCGGAAGGTGAGATCGGGGGGTCGGCAGGGGGCAGAACCGAAGGAGTCATGCGAGCAAAGAAAAAAAAGAAAGATCTTTTTAGGGCTAAAAAAGGAAGATTGAGGGCGGGACGGACACGGGAAGCCCAGACGTGCTTTGCACAAACTCCGGTTGCATCGGAGCGGTAGCAAGGTTGGACAGCGGGTCTGACCGAACCACAGACGTCGTATTAACGATTGACCCACGACTTATGGAGAACTACAGAATCTTCCTACCTTTAATATTGTTATTACTATTATTATTATTATTATTACTAGCACATATGCCCGTGTGTTGCAACCCGAGATTTTTTTTTTGCGAGAAGCATTGGGAGAGGTAATTGATGTTTCCATCAAAACGGTCTCCACACGGTGGGGCGACAGAGCGAGTGGTTGCGGTGTTCTCATGGGTCATGTTTTGGCCCGTGAGATTTTGATAGTGGTGGGGTTGGTCGGTGTGGTGGCCACCACTCAACTCGTGCCTTTTTTTTCTCTGGGTCCGCCTCCATGTCTAGGTTATGGGTGCCTCCTTATTTTGTGGTTGCGCGGTGAGCTTCGAGGCATAGTTGCTTCGACCACTCTCTCCTACGATGGCGTAATCGGATGAATTACTAATTCAGTGAATCCCATTTCATTGCCATAATCAGCGCATAACCAGATAGTCCCTGCTTTACCAGGCTTTATTCTCTTTAACTATTTTAGCACTTACTTGCCTACATTTTTTAAATCGGAACCAAACCGGCATATCCTTTTTTATTGGCATGTTCCTACAATTTCTTTTAATTATAGCCAACCAATATATTCTCTTCTATCGTCAGATGGCATGTGGGATGCACAACAATTCGTGTCTGGGTTAGGCGTACAAAAACGACGTGTGTTTGTAAGACACGAATAAAAAACCAAAACGACCGCTGAGTTGAAGGATTAGACTCATGACCTCAATATCCCGACCACATGCTGATAGACATTTGAACGAACAGCTCCTGCGAAAAAATGGCCAACACGAATGTTTAAGAACATAATGTAGCGTAAAATTCGAAACATTTTTTTCATTTTTCTGGTCTTTTTTGAGCTTTTCAAAAAAAGTAAAGTAATAATTCTGAAATTCTGAATATTCTTTGAAATGTGAACAATTTTTGAAGTCCTGATTCTTTTTCTAAAACGTGCGAGCAATTTTTTGTTAAAAATTTCATTAAATTTGGAAATTCACAAACATTTTTTGAAAACATGAACCTCTTTTTAAGAAAACTTTTTTTTGAATATGTAATTTTTTTGTAAAAATGAAAACATGTTTCCAACATTGAAAATAATTTTTAAACGTGTTTTTTAACACAAACAATACGCAAAATTTGTGAACATTTCAATAAACATGAATATTTTTCGAATTTGTATTATTTTCTGAAATATCATTTACTTTGAAAATTTCAAACAATTTTGGAAAACGTAAAGATTGTTATAAAAATGCGAACATTTTTGTAGTTTTGAAAGAAGAAAAAAAATAAAGTTTCAAACATGTTCCAAAATGAGAACAAAATTGTAAATTCGACTGATTTTACAAAAATTTAAACAAAAAAAGAATTCTGAAAAAAAATAAAAAAAAATATAAAAAGGGAAAAAAAAGAAAACAGAATAGAAGACAAACAAAGACGGGCTGACCCAATCTCTGGCTCCATGTGCGAAATTCTGACTGTTTGCTGCCCCATGAGGTAAATAAAGATTCTTAAATGCATGGGCAGGAGGAAACCAATGGGCCTGGTTTGCTGGGCTGTAGCGTGCGCGGCCCACCTTGGATAGAACAAAAAAAAATTCGATGGTGAACGGATGAAAAAATTGGAGGAACCCACCTTGCTTTATTAGTAGGTATAGATATAGATATAGAGGTATAGATTATTAATTATAGCAAGGAAGGATGCATTTCAAGCTTGAATCCCACATTATCTTAAGACTCGCTATTCGATTAGGACAATAACCTAAACTATGAATTTTCACACTTCTAAGGCAAACAATACAAAGGAGGTACTGCAGCTGCCTCCACATTTTCACATCCGGGCTTGGGACCGGCAAAGGCAGTGTTAGGCCACACCAATCAATCATTCAGCAAAGCATATAAGCCACACACACAGTCAAGCCACACACAGTCATAGTCAAAATGCAATACACACACACACATACACACACAGTGACACATCACAGTCAAATGCACAATATTCAGTCACACAACACACAGTCACACATTACAGTCAAATGCAATATTCACACACAGTCAAATGCACAATATTCAGTCACACAACACACAGTCAAACACACAGTTACATATTACAGTCAAATGCAATATTTGCACACAGTCACACACACACAGCCAAGCCACACGCACGCAAGAGAGTCAAGCCACACAGTCAGACACACACAGAATGCCACACGCACACAAGAGAGTCAAGCCACACACAGTCAGACACACACAAAATGGAGCGCTTGCACACAAGAAACAAAAAGAAATAGACCGAAGTAAATACATGCAAGACGAAAGTAAACTCAGAAAGCTATAAAGAAATTTCAGAACCTGAATGACTAATCTGATTTCTCTCGATGAGTGAGGGTGATTCAGATCTTCGTTCCTGAAAACAGGAAGTTGGTTAGAGGCAGATTAAGCGATTATCTTCATCACTACCCACAAGTTTGTAGGCCTATGGACAGAAAAGAAATGTTAAATGTGTTCTTGTTCTACTTACTAGAGAAAGCAAGGCATGTAACATGAGCAACATTCTTATAGAAATTCTGGCTAAGGTAAGCCATTCATACCTAAAAAATTATATGTTTCAAGTTGACAACAGTGGTTGCCTCTCATTCCTTCCAAGCCGATGGCTAGCCTGAAATGACATTAGCAACTTAAAATGTGAGTGACCAATGTAAATGATGTTCCTATTATTCTTGAAGCAAGAAAAGTAGCTTACGTCATGAGCAGCACCAACAGTCATATTAGAAAAGAAGATTTAGATGACCTGTGATGTAATAAGCATCATATGAGTCCAAAATACTTGGAAATCAGTTTATGATCATAACAACATAAGTAATTATTCATGTATGTATATCAAAGTTCTCAAGGAATCAAGGATTCAGTATAAAACAAGTCAGACAAACTGATCAAAATTCATACTCCGGCCATTTAAAAGGATAGAAACTTACCAATGATTATGTGTATCTTGCAACTCCAATAATTCACTTGGTTTTTCGTCTTTGACTTTAGCTGTAGGTGAGAAGAACCTGAGAACAAATAGAAGTTACACAAATAGAAGTACCCGATTCCTGCAATGTTCATATTACACGGTATGATGTCTAGGAAAGAATGAGGAAGTGGCAGGGGCTAGGAATCTGGTAGCAAAGAGGACCAAGGCTAGGCTATACATTATCCCAATAAGATTTAAGTTGTTTGGTAGTACCTTCTAGGAATAACTTTTGCTATTTCTGCCCACTTATTCCCATATACCCGATGGGCATTAATCAGTGCACGTTCCTCCTCAATAGTCCAAGCTTCTCTCTGTAGTATGAATTCAAAATCAGCTTCATATTTACCAATCAGCTCTTCACATAACCAGTGTGCTTCTGAATTAGTAAACATTCCCTGTTTGTCTTGCACAAAGGGGGAAATGCATTTAAGCAAACCATAAAAATAAAACAATCAAAAGAGTAACTCTCTTGACATTGCTTGCCTATATGTCCACCTTGCAATGAGACCATTTTGTTTGTCCATACTGCATTTTGAGCACAAATATCAGGTGCCAATAGGTAGTTATGGATACAGCACATCTAAAAACACAAGTAGCCAGAAGTAGCAAAAAATTTGGGACTTCAGGCATCAGCATCACAAAATGTAAAGAACGTAGATATACCTGCATTCTATGCAAACCCAACCCATCAGTGTCCTTAGCATCATTTCCAGATCCACATGTTTGTACCTTAAATACTTAGAAAAGCATTATTCCAGTGACTGGACAACGGTAATACAAAAAAGTGTTGATATCCACATAAGACATAATCACAAAAAAGTTTATAAAAAAGAATAGTGTTAGGTCTGTTCACATTCAACAAACAACAATCAATCGTTACATATAAAACACAAGTTATACAAGCCACACCATCAAGCAAATGATTCACACACAGTCACACACAGAGTCAAGCCACACACACACACAGAGTCAAGCCATACACATATTCACCATCAAGCCACACACAATCTCACACACACAGTCAAGCCACACACATAATCAAGCCACACATAGTCAAGCCACACACACAATCAAGCCACACATAATCAAACCACACACACACACAGTCAAGCCCACACACACAGTCAAGCCACACATAATCAAGCCACACACACAGAGTCAAACCACACACATAATCAAGCCACACACAGTCACACACACAGAATGGAGCGCTTGCACACAAGGAACAGGGATAGATAGGGGCAAAAAGAGAAAGATAATACATGCAAGACCGAAGTAAACCCAGAAAACTATAAAGAAATTCCAGAACTTGAATGAATAAACTTATTTCTCAAGAGGGGTGAGGGTGATTCAGATCTTCATTCCTGAAAAGGAATAATAATATGTTCCACTGAGACTGTCGAACCAAAGAGAAACCATGCAGTTAGATTAAGGACACTAACTAACCAGTTGGAAAAGTGGGTCCTCGGGTAAATATTCGAATGTGAACTCCCTTTGGCACGAGTATCTTGGGTCTGTATTACGTAGAACTCCATGACCATAGCCAGGAACAACCTATGGATGCAACCAGACATCAGTAATTTATAATTTTCGCTTGTAAGTTCAAATAAGATCAACAGTGAAAAGCAACCTTAGATCTCTATCTTGGATCTCTTGTTTAGCATTCAACTAGAATAGTTTAGCAGTGCAAACTTCCCATAAACTCATAAACAATAGTCAATGTTAAATCTCAGAATGGGCACGTGTGTAATGAAGGTGGTAACAACTTAATTCAGTGAGACTAAAACTCTAAATAAATGGCGCGACTCCGTAAAGTCACACTGCATTGATGGTTTCTAATTGGCAAAACAGGAACAAGAGACAAGACGATCATGATGGTTACAAGTTACTGCAGCAATTAATGATAATAAGCTGAATAAAAAAGGTGTGAAATCACAGGACACTGAGATGAACTAAAAGCCAATACCTTGTACAATGTAGCAAGAACACCAGAACGTTGTGGGTCAGCACCAGCCAATATTGTGCATGTTGCAGCAGCACTAAGAAACATGTTCCATCAAGATTTTTGAGAATAAAATATGGAGGCAATATCAGTTCCAAACGCGACTTGCTAATAACCACTGCAGTACTTAGACATGAGTATCAAGTAGGGTAATTTATTACATACAGCCACTACACCAGCAAGGCAACAAAGAACCATACAAGACAGAACATTAAAAAGGAGTAAATTGCAGAAGAGAGAAACAAATCTACAACTGAATGGGGTAAGCCTTACTCATTCCCAATTTGGCGTTGCTCAGTTTGAGAGATACCATAGTATCAAAGTGCAGCTTCCAAGAATTTACGCTTTAGATCTAAAATTCTCGCATAACAGACCTACAAGAGATATAAGAGGGGAAATAAAAGTTTGTCCTTGGTTGTAGACAGATAGATTACT
This sequence comes from Triticum urartu, assembly GCF_003073215.2. Taxonomy (NCBI): domain Eukaryota; kingdom Viridiplantae; phylum Streptophyta; class Magnoliopsida; order Poales; family Poaceae; genus Triticum; species Triticum urartu. Next base: position 707,450,199 of record NC_053024.1, on the reverse strand, counting down.
AAACTGTTTCTGAACCAACAAACCTTGTATTGTAAGTTCATAACTTCCTGGTTGTTGTTTGTGACAAAAAAGGAGGCTTTGTTGATAAAAGCTTGAGCATTCACTGCATCATTATCCTACAAAATGAAGAACTACATTAGTCCAGCTGACAATGCAATGCCAACAAAGGCTAAAAACAGGACTAACCTCCAAATAGAGTCGTGCAATCTGGACGCACTTGGATAATTTGTTTGTGTCATCAAGCATCCTGGTTTTTAAGAAGATGGCCAGCTTTCCCAGACTTAGAAGATCCAATGACATGTAAAGAGAGACAGAAGCTGCTTCTACCTGATTCCTGAGTCCAAGTCAATGCCACTAAGCATTTGTGCTGCTCTCGACCATTGTTGTTCAAATTCATACAGTTCCGCAAGCTTCTCTCTAATCACTAATAAAACCTGCATATAGCCAGCATGGTTATAGATCAAGAATGTTGCAAGACTTTTTTACATAATAACAACAAAGTCAATCACAAAGTCACCGAAGAAGATTTAATGAGCAGTTACAAAGCCCACAGAAACAGATATTATGTCAGTTATTTGTGGTAGTGAAACTGGAAGCAGTAAATATTCTCTATGAGATTTACATGAAGACACTGGAAGCAGTAAATTCACTGGATGATTTCTTTCACAAGATGACAAGCATGATGCAGGCATTCTTTGTACATTTTTCTGCACAGGTATATATTAACCAGCTTTGATCTACATAATCTTTCAATACCTAGATATATGAATAGCTAAGACTAAGACCACATGATTGCAATAAATAGAAGAGAACATCAACTACACATAAAATCAAGTGTACCTGATTAGCCAGGACGTGCAGTGGCCCAGCCAAACCGTCCAGCAAATGTGACATGTCTAGATCCACATGTCTGTACCTTAAATACTTAGAAAAGCATTAGAATATGATATCCACATAACACAAATATCACAAAAAAGTTGAGAAAAAAGAATAGTCAGTTGTCTACACTAAACAAGTACTGGTCTGTTACCTAAGATCAGGAACTACCAATACCAGTATCTCGAGGAATATTTGTAGGAGATATGATAATAACTTGAATAAAACACGTCATATCCAGTATACTAACACAGAAGTGATATCAATATTTCTACCTTCCACATCAGATAGTATAAAACACACCACGGCCTACATGGTTTGCACCCCTGAACGCACTGGCGGACCTCCCCGGTGGGCAGGGTATGGCGCCTGCCACACCTTAATTTGGAGCAAAAAAAAATTTATACTTAGTATGCATCAATCGCTAGCAGAAAACTGCCTTGTCGCTGTTAATACACGTGATGGGCCGACGGCCCGATGCAGTGAGCGGCAAGATGGGCCAACACCCAGCCACGCGAGGCAGCAGGTTCGAGCGTCCACGGAGCGAGCAGAGACGCAACACACGCACGCACTCGACCACCCTGTTCTCTCCCCAGTCCCCACGACGCCAACCCTAATCCCGACGGCGGCGGCTGGCCAGGTCTCCAGCCTCCAGGAGTGGGCGGGGCAGGCAACGGCAAGTGACGGTGGGGCAGCAAGCGGCGTCTCCAGCCGGGGATTAGGCGCCTAGCAGCAGCAACAGCAGTCCGGCCGGCGCAGTCACGGGCAGACGGGCTCATGGCCAGATTGCCTGAAGATGGAAAGGAAGAGGAAGGCAATAGGAAATTCAAAGGAAAGGGGAGGAGGTGATTTCTCAATTTTCCTGAAATTTTGTTGCAAATTCTAGCAGTAGCTTCAAGCCTCAAATTCAGCAGGATTAATGTTGTGATTTGTGAACACTCTAATTGTGAATTGCAGATTTGAAAAGATATTTTGAAGTGCTTGGTAGTGGTAGCAGCTCGAAATCGAATCCAAGTACTCGTGAAAGTGTCAATGTTTCGGCACAAGCCACTCATCAAGATCAAGTGAGTTCGGTGCGAGTAGAGCATGAAAATTTGATGCAAACTGAACAAGTGGAAGAACAAACTACAGATTCTCTTGAAGCTATAGTGGAAGAGAATGTTGAAGTTCATGAAGTTGAAGGTATATCTGTTTTTAGTGAAGATTACATAAATGGTGATCCTGGACTTCGCATTCCACTTGATAGATTTGCCCCCAACATTAGAGATGATGTTAGATTTGCTTATATACGAATGGGTGCAACTTGACCAACTAGTTGCACTTTCCCCCCAAATAGAAATGGAAGATGCTTCCGACCACGATGGTATAAGGACTTTGATTGGTTGGAATATAGTGTAACAAAGCATAAGGCCTATTGCTTCTATTGTTATCTTTTTAAGCATGACCGAATGGATGAAAAATTTGGGCATGATGTTTTCTCCAAATTGGGTTTTGACTGTTGGAAAAATGCGGTTGCAGCATTCCGTAAACATGTTGGTGGGCCATGTAGCATCCACAATATTTCAAAAACAGCATGTGATGATTTTAAAAATCAAGGGGCAAGTGTGAAAAGTAAAGTTACAACTTACAGCAAAGGTTCACTAGTGAAGTATGAAACTCGTGTGGATACATCTTTGGGCATTGTAAGTTATCTAGCATTGCAAGGTGAACCATTTCGTGGACATGATGAATCCAGTACTTCTTTGAACAAGAGAAATTTTTTAGAGTTACTTGATTGGGTGAAAGAAAGAATTCCAGAAGTGAAGGTTGCATTTGATGAGCTATTCCCTAAGAATGCCAAAATGACTTCTGGAAAAATTCAAAAAATCCTTGCTAAGCATTGTGCACAAGCGGTCACCAAGGCAATCAAAGAAGAGATGGGTGATTCTCTTTTCTCTGTTCTTATTGATGAGTGCCGTGATATATCAGTGAAAGAACAAATGGCCGTGGTAATTAGGTACGTGTTTAAGTTTTTGAAGTGTATATGTGTTTTTTGATCATTTTGTTCTATGTAGAGTGGTCAACTAATTATATGACTTCCTGTAGGTATTTGAGCAAATAAGGAGAGACTATTGAACGCTTTTTAGGTATTAAGCATGTTTCGGACACAACATCTGCTTCTTTAAAGAAGGCATTATTGGAGGTTTTTGCTAAGCACGGTCTAGTTGTTGCACGACTACGACGGCAGGGTATGATGGGGCATCTAATATGAGAGGAGAATTCAATGGCCTTCAGAAGTTAATTCGAGATGAGAACCCATATGCTTTCTATATTCATTGCTTTGCCCACCAACTGCAATTGGTAGTTGTTGCTGTTTCGAGATGCTGCAAGCGTGTAGAGGATTTTTTTGAATATGTGACCATGATTGCTAATCTCAGTACTTCATCTTGCAAGAGGAAGGATAAATTGCTTGACAAGCAAAAAGAGGTTCTTTTGGATAAGATTAAGAGTAGTGAGATGCCAACGGGAAGAGGGAAAAATCAAGAAACATCCTTGGTCAGACCTGGAGATACAAGATGGGGCTCTCATTACACAACCTTATCTCGCATTGAATCAATGTGGGATGCAGTCATAGAGGTTTTGGGCATTGTTGAGGATGATGTGCGTGTTCCATGTAGGGCAGGAGGTTTGGTTCATCAAATGGAGACTTTTAGCTTTGTGTTCATCTTGAAGATGATGCTAAAAATCCTTCGCATGACAAATGATGTGTCTCTTCTATTGCAAAAGAAGGATCAAAATGTTGTTCAGGTATGTGATGGATCATGCTATATGTATCTAGTCTGCTTGATATATTTTGTTCATGTAAACATTGTCTAAAATTGTAATTATCTCATTTCAGGCAATGTCATTGGTTACGGATGTGAGAACACATTTGATCAACTGGAGAAATAATGGTTGGGAGCCACTCTTGGAAGATGTCAAAGCCTTCTGCACCAAAAACGACATTCCGATACCAAATATGGATGACATCTTTACAAAGTGGGGAAAATCAAGAAAAGGTGGACGAAACAATGTCACGGATGATCATTTTTTCCGCGTGGACACCTATGCTGCCATAGACTCCATCACCACAGAGTTTGATCATCGTTTTAATGAGGTATCTTCGGAGCTGCTCCAGAACTTCTCTTGTCTTGACCCAAGAAACTCCTTTTCTAGGTTCAATGTGAATAAGCTTGCTAGACTCACAGAGATTTATCATGAGGATTTCTCAGATTACGAACGTGAACATATAGTTGATAACCTAGAGCTATTCATTATCCATATGGAGAAGAATTGAAGACTTTAGAGCTTGTCATGATATTGCAAGTCTAGCTAAAAAGATGGTTGAACTTGAAAGGCATGTCATGTTTCCTGCTGTTTATCGCCTCATTGAGTTGGCATTGCTACTACCGGTAGCGACGGCAACAGTAGAAAGAGCCTTCTCATCAATGAAAATCATCAAGACTGAGTTGCGCAGCAGGATGTCTGATGGCTGGCTTAATGACTTGATGGTGTGTTACATTGAGCGAGAGATCTTCAAAAGTATTGATCTTGGTAAAATTAAGGAAGATTTTTAGAAGGAGGGTAGGGCACTGCCATTACCTGGGTCTTCCCGCCATTAAATGCTTCATTATCGGTACGTAGTGTATTGACACATGTCTACAATTTCATTGTATTTGGTTATTTGTTTGTAGTGTACAATTTCATTCCTTTGATTCGCATAAAGAAAAATCTTAGTGAGACTTCTCCCCACCTAAATTTTTTTTCATGGTCCGCCTCTGCCTGAATGCATCCCCATGTATGGAAAGACAGACATTGGGAACATAAGCCAAGCATGACAAGAAGAACCCAATTGGAAACAACACTAAATAAGAAACCATCATAATGAATCACCCCAGCTCTGCTTATAAGATGGGCGAATTCAAGAACATAAGAACAACCGTAACGAACAACCATAACGACCAGCGAGCTAAATCAGAGTATCACAAGGGCGCATGCGTTTGAGGTCTGGAAATCGCCGACGAACAACGCAGCGACCGAACAGAGGCACCGATCTGAACGAACACGATAAACTGACCTTGCATTCGCCTCTCCCCGTCTCCATAATCCAAATTCATAACTAGACAGCGAACACGGAACACAGGAACATGAAACTTAATCGCTCATCGCTCCGCCACGAACACGATAAACTGACCTTGCTTTCCTCTCTCCGTCTCCTTAATCCAAATTCATAACTAGACAGTGAACATGAAACACAGGAACACGAAACGTAATCAACTAATCATTCATCGCTCCGCCACGAACACGAAACAGAGGATCATGAATGTCTCTCAGATAACCAAAGCGCATGCAGAAGTTGAATGATCCAACAAACTCAGAATCAATATTAACTATTCAATGATCTAGCAAACATAACAATAGAATTTTAGAGAATAGGGTGTCAGAAGATCAATGATCAATGATCGCACTATAAGTTAATTGTCACAAAGCCTAGGCAAAGCAAGAAAAGCATTTTCCATTGACTGGACATTAGTAATACAAAAAAAAAAGAATATGGTATCCACATAAGACATAATAGAACACGCATACCACTAAAAATTTAAGAAAAAAGAAGTTGACGGTCTACACTAAACAAATACTAGGTCATTAATCACAATACCGAGTTGATGCCATAAAATTAAACATGACAAACAATAATTTTTCAGGCAAACTAACTGGGAATTAACAAATGTCAGAGCATAAGAGTTGGGCTAGTCAACTGGATCACCATTATCACAAGAAAACAAGCAGCACATGTCCACATTAGAGGTTCATTAGGAAGTTAGCAGCATTGACAAAAAAACATGTGATGAACGTGCTTTCACAGATCAATAAATTCTGGAGTTATGCTCATAACAGAAACATATGCCCAGGTGTGCAATGACAAAATTCTAGAGTTATGCTATGCAGTCTAGAATGTAGTCCAAGGGGAACTAACTAGCAGCAGTTCATCTAGTACTTCAATGGAAATAGCAACATCAGGCAGGAAAGAAGGAACCTTGTCCAGCAGTAGCAGCAACAAGTGTTCAATTAGTCAAGCAGTAGGCCACATGGTAAAACTTTTCTGCTCGGAACACACAAGAAAAGCATGATAAAAAGAAACAAATTGGAAAGAACATAAGCAGTATACACCATCAATTGGAAAGAACAAGCGTAATGAATCACCCCGTCTCTGCATCGAATTAATGGACCCTGTAACTCAAGAATTGACAGAGGGCCAACAAGAACTGGCAGAGAGCCAAGAATTGATAGAACATCACACGAGAGCAACGCAGGTGACGGAACAGAGGAACCGATCTAAACTATGTGGCCGGCCGTAATCCAATTTCGAAACCAGACCCGGTTGTTCCTGCAACCGACGCGAACACGAACCCGGGATAAAAGAAGCGCACGCAGAAGGAAAGAATTGCTAGTTCGCAAACGAGACGGAGAACCCCGACGAGGAGAACGAGACGGACCAAGAACACGTGAGCGCATCGGGACAACGGCGAGGACGAGCGAAATCGAATCAGACGTGAGACTACACGAACGACGGAGAGGACGAGCAAGATCGATTCGGACGCGACTCTAAACGGACGACGGCGAGGACGAGCGAAATCGAACCGGACGCGGCTCTAAATGGACGACGGCGACGAGCAAAATTGAATCGGACGCGGCTCTAAACGGACAACGGCGAGGACGAGCAAAAACGAACCGGGCGCGACATTTCTAGCTACTAGGGTGCTCGAGGCAGAGGCGGTTCCGTGCAGACCCACGGTGCGGGCACACGGGCTATCCGGCCGGCGCACATGAGAAGCCCGGCCCATTTGGTCGTGTTAGGTTGTGTGTCGTGTCTTATCTTAGAAAAAAATGTTTTTTAGGATTACCGCGTGTTTCATTAATCACATACATAGTGAATACAACGCACACACGTGGAACCGGTCAGAAAGACCGAGAGAAAACACGTGTTCCCACAACTTTGCGTAAAACCCCTCCAAGAAAATAAAATCACATTGAAGACCATAGAAATTCCGGCAACTACCGTCACCACCGACACCGTCGCTGAATTCGGAGAACTATAGCCAAGAAGGGCGCTGTGAGCCGATGAAGAAGTCTGCCAAGGACGAGGCTTTTTATCGTTGTGGCGTGTCGACCGGGGATCTCCCTCATCCTCCTTGAATCCTGGAGCAACTGTCAACCATCGATGTCGTCGAGGCCCAGCACCAGATCCGCCGCCATCAAGCCGCAAGTCAAGATCCGAAACCACCATCCTCTCACAGTCACCGGTGATGTCACCAGGGAAGACAACCACCGGCCATAGACTTAAAACTGCCTTCCAGAAGGATCGGCGGGAGACTGAGCTCACCTGCTCCTCGATGCCGCCATGTACGATATCAAGAAGGGACTGGAGCTTCGGCATTATTCTTGGTTGCGATGCCGCAATCACCATCAAAAACAGCGCCGTGCTAAACACAATACCTTGCATTGCAGTCGTTGTCCCGATGCAGGCGCATGGAGACGCTGGACTCGCTGATCGAAAGGAACAGTGAATACACATATCCACGAGCCTCTCAACACTACCGTGAAGGACGCCGCCGAGATGATGCCAGGACTCGGGAAATCTTATTCGACACGGCGCCGCTAACACCATTGAAGTGAGGCAGTAGGACCAACCTATCTATACACCTGAGGTGGAGAACTGGGGCTCCTCCATCTAGCCGTTGCCGAGGCAGATGAAGGAGGAAGGAGCTCGCGGCCTCGCCAGTGGCTGAGGCGGGATTGGAGGCGCCCTCTTTGTGCGTCTTTGGAACCGTTCAAGAGACACACTTGGGAGGTTGTGGGTTTGTGTAAAGAGGAATAGAAAAATTATGTTGGTGCAAAAAGACATCCGCAATGCTTTCATTTCGTTAACATCAACTTCAGGTCCGGCTTGTTTCAAATAAAAAAACTTAAGGTCCAACTAATTTTCCAACTAGAATAGCGAGGGTACGTGTCTGAAGTGACTGTGTTTGAGGTGACTTGTGGCGATAATCCCACGGCCGAAGTGGTGCCAACTCTTCCCTCCCAGTTGATCCCCTCCCTCTTCCAATTCGATCCTTCGTCTGTCTCTGAGATCCACTGAAGGAAATATGCCCTAGAGGCAATAATAAAGTTGTTACTTACATTTCCTTATATCATGATAAATGTTTATTATTCATGCTAGAATTGTATTAAACCGGAAACTTGATACATGTGTGGATACATAGACAAAACACAGTGTCCCTAGTAAGCCTCTACTAGACTAGCTCGTTAATCAATGATGGTTAAGTTTTCTAACCATAGACATGAGTTGTCATTTGATGAACGGGATCACATCATTAGGAGAATGATGTGATGGGCATGACCCATCCGTTAGCTTAGCATAATGATCGTTAAGTTTCTATTGCTATTGCTTTCTTCATGTCATATACATATTCCTTTGACTATGAGATTATGCAACTCCCGGAGAAATACCTTGTGTGCTATCAAACGTCACAACGTAACTGGGTGATTATAAAGATACTCTACAGGTATCTTCGAAGGTGTTTGTTGGGTTGGCGTAGATCGAGATTAGGATTTGTCACTCCGAGTATCAGAGAGGTATCTCTGGGCCCTCTCGGTAATGCACATCATAATAAGCCTTACAAGCAATGTGGCTAATGAGTTAGTTGAGGGATGATGCATTACGGAACAAGTAAAGAGACTTGTCGGTAACGAGATTGAACTAAGTATGAAGATACCAACGATCGAATCTCGGGCAAGTAACATACCGATGATAGAGGGAATAATGTATGTTGTCATTACGGTACGACCGATAAAGATCTTCGTAGAATATGTGGGAACCAATATGAGCATCCAGGTTCCGCTGTTGGTTATTGACCGGAGAGGTGTCTCGGTCATGTCTACATAGTTCTCAAATCCATAGGGTCTGCACGCTTAACGTTCGATGATGATTTTGTATTATATGAGTTATGTGATTTGGTGACCGAATGTTGTTCGGAGTCCCGTATGAGATCATAGACATGACGAGGTGTCTTGAAATGGTCGACAGGTAAATATTCATATATAGGACGATGATATTCGGACACCGAAAGTGTTCTGAGGGTACCGGGTACATATGGGGTCATCGGAAGGGGTTACGGGCATCCCCCCGGCAACTACATGGGCCTTGGGCCAAGAAGGGGACAGACCAGCCCCGCCCCATGTAGGCCAAAATAAGGGGGAAGGAAGGGGAGGGATTCGGCCTCCCCCTTCCTTCTCTCATCCCTCCTCCTTCCTTTCCCCTCCGGATAAATATGGAAGGGGGGAGGCCGAATTGGGAGGCGCCCAAGTAAGATTCCTCCTACTTGGGTGCCCCCTTGGCTGCCTCTCTTTCCCTCCAACCTATATATATGAGGGGGGCACCGCTAGAACACACAACATTGATTCCTAGCGGTGTGCGGCGCCCCCTCCATAGTTTACACCTCCGGTCATATTGTCGTAGTACGCTTAGGCGAAGCCCTGCGTGGATCACTTCACCATCACCAAGTTCGACTACATCAACCGTGTTGTCAAAGCTTCCGCTTTCGCTCTATGAGGGTACATGGACACACTCTTCCCCTCTCGTTGCTATGCATCTCCTAGATAGATCTTGCGTGAGAGTAGAAATTTTTTGAAATTGCATGCTACGTTTCCCATCATCCACCACTACTCTCCCTAGTTTGTTCTTATCCCTTCTCTCATAATTGGTTTCTCTTCCTCTAGTGCTGTTTCAAGTGGCCGAGGTGGGATTTTCTCAAGTCCTAGTGTTGAGGGAGGGGCATTGAAGGAAAATACAAAAAAACTGATAGTACTTAAGTGTACAAGCAAACTCATCATGTTGGGGAGGGTCCTGGCCCATGCTAGCCGCCCCATGCCTCTCTAGTTATTTCACCCTATCAATCCTCTATTCATCATCTCCCTTGGTAGTTCTTTCAATCCATGGCCTCCTTAATTGTTCTTTACCCAAAAGATCCACACTTGGCGCATGTGTGTTGACTACCAACCCCTAAACAAGGCTTGCCCCAAGGATCCATTCGTGATGCCACATATCGGCCAAGTGATCGATTCCATGGCCGGTTGCGAGGGTTTGCGTATTTTGGGTGCATATTCAAGCTATCATCAGATAAAAATGAAGTATTCGGCCAATATCAAGACTCCTTCGTCATCTCCTATGAAACTTTCTCCTACATTTTCATGCATTTGACCTAAAAATGTTGGTGCGACTTACCAATGGTGTATTCGAAAATGTTGACACCATCGGGGCGGCAGAAACTTCCACAGCTATGTCAACGACATCGTGGTAAAGTCCAAGTGAGGGGATGATCTCCTGGCGGATCTGGCGAAAACCTTCATAGACCTCATGCAAATCAACTTGAAGCTTGACCAAGAGAAATGTGTAATTAGATTACCTGCAGAATCTCCCTGGTTTCATCATTTCTATATGCGAGAACGAGGCCACCCGGAGAAGGTCAAAGCGATCCTAAAGATGGCTACACACAAAAAATCTAAAGTATGTGCAGTAATTCATCGGATGCATTGCAGCCTTAGGGCATCTCTAACGGCGACCCTCTAACCACTCGTATACGTCCGTACCGCGGAAGCCATCCAACGTGGGACTGTATCGGTCTGCGGCGCAGTCCGGACGTGTTTTCTCCATGTTAATGTGTGAACTTACTGTCACGGTCTCATTTCCTTCCACTATGCCCTTCTCCTTCTTGCTTTGCATCCGCACCCTCCACCTCCCCCGCCACCGTTGTATGTCTCTAGCCGCCATAGAGGCATTGTCAGACGTCCCCAACCAGCAAAGACGGTGTTGTCCTCCCTAGAGTCGTTTGTACCCAGGTACACTTCTAGCCTCCTCGTCGGCGACCTCCATGGCGGACAGCACGCCCGACAGGTGTCGGTCAAATGCCATTGAACTTATTTTCAAATGCTATGTCGTTTATTAGAGTATGAATGATGGTGAGCTACTCGACCATGTAGGATGAGTTGTTGTGCGATGTGTGGTTGGCCGTATCTGTAGATTTCGTAAGCAGAAGTAGAGGGGGACCTTCTGGCAGCAGGTGCATGAATCATTTCACGCACGAAAGCACACTGCGCCCTACGACAGTTACATCATTCAACAATGCAGTGTGAGGTCGTTATCGTATTGCTTGCATGCCATCCAGACTAGCGTAACCAAGTTTTATCAAGTGGTTGCTCAACTGGAGGCAAGGTGGCCATTGCATGTGGCAAAGGAGATCATAAGTTTTGCTTCTCTTGCTCAACTTGTTTAAATTATTCATTCACTCAAAGTTGGTCTACACATTATGTAGCCCGCACGCACTGCCATGATGTACCACATGACAGAGGATGGTCATTTACGTACACACTGTTGGATGAAACTGAAAAGGGAGTATGAGTGGGACGAACTGATCCGTTGATGAAAAACTTGTTGGACATTCAATTAATCCAGTCGAATTAGAGACATTGTTGTACTAAACTTATTTACATGCTACGTATGGATGATTCGTGCTATTTTTCTATCCGAACTTTGATGAATATCAACCGGTGTGCATGAATTTCGTCATGTTAGTTAAAATGCGGGTTGAAATGTATGTGGGTAGCTTTGGATGGCGACCTCCCGAATCCGTGTCTGCAGACTGCCCCCCTGTCAGTGGACAGATGCGGGAGGAAATTTGCGGGTTCCCATTGAAGATGTCCTTACTCGGTTCATCTCTAGGCTTGGCGAGAAGGGCCTACCACTCTATTGGCTCCTCAAGAAGGTTGATTCTTTCGAATGGACTGTTGTGGCGCAACCGGCCTTCGATGACCTCAAGCGCTTGCTCTTCATTCCACCAATCCTCTCCAACCGGGCCAAGAGGGAGCCCCTGCTCCTTTACGTCATCGTCAACCAAACGTGCGACCGAGCGTTGTCCCGGTGGTCATCATTTTACTAGGAAAGTGAGTTCCCTCCGAGTCCAAACTAAGATATCAACATTACCAGAAACTAGTCTACTGTGTGTTTCTAGCATCAAGGAAGCTACTACATTACTTGCAAGCCCACTTGGACATCGTGGTAAGCAATGCCCCTTTGTCAGACATCAACGGCAATAGGGATGCCACTGACCGGGTGGGGAAGTGGGCCATCAAGCTAGGGGCGCACGACATAATATATGAACCACCGAAGGCTATCTAGTTTTAAGCTCTGGTCGAATTCCCTTTCGCTTCAAGTCCAGTCGGTTCCAGTCGGAGTACTGGACCATGTACTTTGACGACTCTAAAGTAAACGGAGGATTGGAGGCTAGCGTCATCCTCATCTCCCTGAAAGGTGCAAAACTCGATTATGTGCTTCAGATCCACTTTGTTGCATCCAATAATGTGGCTGAATACAAGGCTTTTCTACATGGTCTACGGATTGTTGTATCACTCGACATAATGTGTGAACTTACTGTCCTTCGTCTGAAGGCAATAGTTGGCTAACCTATACTTTATGCTATGGAAATATCTAGGATTAGTAGCAAAAGTTGCCTATAATTTTATAATCCAGTTTGGTAATTGACTATGGAGACTATAAATCTTTATGTTGCAAATACTAAATTGATGTATTGTTAATTAAGATCTTTGTGACAAGAGCTATTACTAAAAGATGTAATACAATGGGAATCTTAGAACTTATAGGCGATTGGACAGTTTGGTGCACACAGTTGTAAAATACGTGATCACATTCATCTAACTTGCGTGGGCGTGCAAATACGATCAAATTTCTCGTATGCAGGTGTATCCAACGCTTGTGTGGCACGTCAGCTTGGCCAGGGCCCACTGTCAGTGGCTGATAGCGTTTGAGATGTGATGCGCACATGTTTTTTTACAGCAACACCCTAAGCTTTTTGAACTTCGTACCAAGCCATTATGGGTCCCATCCGTCAATGCACAATGTAAATAAAATTTGGCTTAAAACACACGGGTGGGAGCTCGAACCCCAGCTGATCATACTTTATGTGTTAAATAGACTACTAGGACTAGGATATATATCCTTTAAGTCTACATAAAAGTGTCAATGAAACATGAGTATTTTATATTCTACATAAATATTTCATTTAAAACATGTACATTTTAAAATTATATGAATTAAAATATACTTATGAAATTATATGAACATTTAAAATAATATTTATGAAATTACAATTCATGTATATTAACATAACTTGAAAAATATTCACGTGAGTTAAAAACTATTCAAGAATAATTTCAGCCACGTGTAATTTTAAAAACTATTCATGTATTGTTTAGAAAGTGTTTAAGTATTAATAAAAACGTAATTAAAATCCAAATAAATGTTCACATAATTTTAATAATGGTTTCACATTTTTTAACGAAATATTTATGTGGAATATAAAAGCTTTCATGTTTTAAGATGTTTCTATGTTGTTTTAAAAGAGTGTTCATGTTTTTTAATAAAACTTATGTTTTGCTAAAATATATTTATATACTCATTAAAAATAGAAAATATCTATGAAACATTTAATACATGTTTGAGTGCACCTAGAGAGTAACCCTCAAGTGAATATTATTTAAATTATACAATCATTTTTCTAGTTCATATATATATGAATATTTTTAAGTAAGTTATTTTATTTGTATGTATGTGAATTACAACACTGTAATATTCTAACTTTATTTTTTTACAGTGATTATTACTTACATACCTGTTACCAATTTCAACAAAGAAAGAAAACTAAAATTTCCAAAATGGGCCGGACTGACTGATCCATTCACGCCCCACGCGCGTGTTTAATAGCTTAGTAAGTTTAGTTATGCAATACTGACAGGAAGGGCTTACGAGGAGTTAGTGTTTATCGTGTGCAGAGGTTTAGGAGGAGTTAGTGTTTATCGTGTGTAGAGGTTTAAGATTGAACGTCCCTGCTATCTATTTTTCTTTTGAATTATCCTGTGTATACTTTACTCTTATATATGTGGGACCCGAGGATTACATAGATGCATAGTGTGTGGATTTTTTTTACCAGAACTTGACACTAATTTAGGGGTGTTTTCACAAAAAATATGGCGTTCCAATCACCAACAGTGGGTAGACATGTGCATGGGCAGCCTGGCTCCGAGGCCTGAGCCCGAAAGCCCAGCATCTGGGCCAGGCCCGGACTCCATTTTCAAGCCCCAAAAAAAGCCCAAAATGGCAACAAATGTATATTTTATTTGAAAAATAGGTATATTATATTATTTTAATATCGCCAATATAATTATTTTAATTGGAAAATGGCACTGTTCATGTGCTTCAGGCCGGGCCCGGGCATGGGATTTTTGCTTCGGGCTTTACAAAGCCCGGCCCGAAACCCAGCCCGGTCTGGGGTTTGAACAGGTTTAACCGTGGGCCTGGTGTGCCACGCAAGCGCAGGATACACCCGCATATGAAAAATGTCAGCGTATTTACACGTCCAGAAGTTAGATTACTGCAATCACGTATTTTAAAAGTTTGTCCACCAAACTAACCGTAGCGCGCAAGTTCTAAGACTCTGAATGTATTTACCTCTTACTAAAAAGTGAATGTTGCAACTGTTATATCATAATATCATTGTGGTGTCAGTTAAAAAAGAATAATGTTCTCATTGGTACGTCAATTGTTATGTCGTTATGTCAACGTGGTGTGAGTTTAAAAAAGAAGAGTTTTGCATAGGTATGTCAAATGTTTCATTATGGTGTGAGTTAAAAAAGAAAAACATTTCCACTGATTTCTCGATTTCTATACAATAATGTCATTGCGGTGATAGACTGGTAGTTAAAAAGAAGAATGTTTCTATTGGTTTGTCAATTGCTACGTCATAATGTCATTTGCTCCTTTTTGCTTACATGGAGACAATATTCACCTCGTTGTTATCGCGACATTTCTATGCACCGTACAAAGCACTTTTCTTTTAGAAGATTGTTTCATACAGTGCGACAGGAATTATCCTGCCATCTATTTTTATTTTGATTTATCATGTGTAATTTACTCTGATATATGTGGGACCCGAGGATTATATAAATTCATAGTGTCGTTTAGTGGAATTTTTTACCAGAATTTGACACTAATTAAGGGGTGTTTTCACAAAATATAGCGCTCCCGTCACTAACAGTGAGTAGACATGTGCATGGGCTGGCTCGGAGGCCCGAGCCTGAAAGTCCAACATCCGGGTCAGGCCCGGGCTCCATTTCCCGCCCGAAAGCCTGACAAAAGCCCAAAATGGCAACAAATGTATATATTATTTGAAATATAGGTATATTATATTGTTTTTAATATCATGAATATAATTATTTTAATTAGAAAATGGAACTATGCATGTGCTTCGGGCCGGGCGGGCTTGGGATTTTGCTTTGGGCTTTACAAAGCCCGGCCCAGCCCGGGGTTTGAACAGGTTAAACTGTGGGCCTGGTGTGCCACACAAGCGCAGGATACACCGGCGTATGAAAAATGTGACCGTATTTACACGCTAGTGCAAGTTAGATGACTGCAATCATGTATTTTACAAGTTTGTCCACCAAACTAACCCCCGCACGCAAGTTCTAAGAGCATCTCCAGCCACGCCCCCAACAAGGCCCCCAGGCAACTTTTCGGCTGCCGGCGCCAAAAAATTGGCCCAGTCGCGCCCCTAAGGGCCCAATTTTCGTCGGCTCGGGCCGAAATTGGCGCCGGCGGACCCAACCCGAACCCGGCGCGCTGGGGCGCTCGGGGACGCCGGGCGAATCGTTTTTGGCGTGAAAGAGCCGCGGGCCCTCCTTGCCAGCGACTCGTCTCGCTTCTAGCCGCTTCGTCGTCCTCATCGCCTCGTTTCCTGCGGCGAATCAATGACAAAGCTGCCGCGCGCTGCCGCGCCGATCAGCATCCGCCATTGATGCCTCACGGGCGGCGCAGTGAAGGCGTGACGACGCGCGTCCCCGCACATGCCACGCGTAGACGAGGCGGTCATGCGTGCTCGCGCCGCCTCCGCCTATATAAGCCGACCCCAGCGCGCCGGTGGCACGCACAGTGTCTCCACCGCCGACGTGCCCTATCTCCCCTTCCTCCCTCTCCCCTCGCCGTCCCAGTTCGTAGAAATGGCCGTACGATTCCCAGGCGACGGCGCGGCGGCGAACGGCTTCGGCCGCCGCCACCTTCACGAAAATGAAGCTCGGCTCCTCTAAGAGGCCGAGTACCCGGTCCCGCCGGACATGCAGGTGCCCGGGGCGTGGAGAATCAGCGCCGGCGGGGTCCCGGTGCCACCACCGCCCACCGGGGCGGCGCGTCGTGCAGAGATCGCGCGTATTCGCGCCTCTCTGTTGCGGGCGGCGAGGGAGGGGCCGTGCTACGTCCCCGACAGCCCGCTCTGGGAGCCCTACTTCCGCCGCCGTCACGCCGAGCAGCTCGAGGCCACCAACGGCGTCGTGCCCTCCGGCAGGCTCAACTACGAGGGGCGGCGCCGATGGTGGGGCATGCCCGGCCGCACCCTGGAGGCCGTCCTCAAGTACATCGCAGGCGGCAACACGCCGAGGCTGGAGTACCTCTCCCCGCCGTCATTCTCTCATCGCCGTGGGAGCTCGTGGACACTGAGGCGCATGGACCCCAGGGCGTCCTCCTCCTCGTCCGGTCGGTCGACCGGCTCTCCCTGCCTCCATCCCGTCAAGCCGGAGCCCCAAGAGCCCCAGGACACGCCTGTCAGCCGGCGCACCCGCAGCGCCGGTATCCACATCATCGACTCCACCCCCGCTTCCGGGCGCCTCGTCCTCGTCGCGCCCAAGCCGGAGCCCAGTCTCCCCCAGGAGTATGAGGAGATAGCCCGGCGCGGCTTCTCCAACGCGGACGCCCTGCGGTGGGCGCACGACGACTACCTCCGGACGGAGATGACCCGGCAGACCCGGGCCCTGGAGGAGATCGCCGCCCGCAAGCGTGGGCGCGAGGACGAGCACGGCGTCGTGATCCTCGACAGCGACGATGACGAGGACGCCGCCGGACCGTCCAACCCGCCGCGCCAACCGGGGGAGGGTTGCAGCAGGGACGGCAGCCACGACGGAGGCGACGACGACGACGACGATGACGACGGCGACGACGACGGCGACGACTACACGAGGTTCTACAGCCTCCTCGGCATGTAGAACTGTAAGGGCGGCGGCCGGCGAGGAGCGGCGAGGCGAGCGAGACGGCGGGCGGGCCTAGTAGTGTGTTTTTTTGTAAAATACTTCAAATATGCATGAACTCGCCGTGTTTGCGCCGTGTTTGGTCGAATTTGGTTTGAAGTCGCCGAAATATGCATGAACTCGCCGTGTTTGCGCCGTTCAAAAAAATCCCGTGGGCGCCGCGACTAGGTAGCATCACGCCCCCAGCACGCATTTTGCGCCGATGCACCTCCAGGGGGCGATTTTTAGCGCCTCCTGAGGGGCCAACGGCTGGAGATGCTCTAAGACTCCGAGTGTATTTACATCTTACTAAAAAATGAATGTTGCAACTGTTATATCATAATGTCATTGTGGTGTGAGTTGAAAAAGAAGAATGTTCTCATTGGTATGTCAATTGTTACGATGTCATGTCATCGTGGTTTCAGTTTAAAAAAGAAGAGTGTTTGCATAGGTATGTCAATTTGTCATTATGGTGTGAGTTAAAAAAGAAAAATATTTCCACTGATTTCTTAATTGCTATATAATAATGTCATTGCGGTGGTAGACTGGTAGTTAAAAAGAAGAATCTTTCTATTGGTTTGTCAATTGCTACGTTATAACGTCATTTGCTCCTTTTTGCTTACATGGAGACATTATTCACCTCGTTGTTATTGTGACATTTCTATGCACGGTACAAAGCACATATTTTTAGAAGATTGTTTCATATAGTGCGACAGGAATTATCCTGTGTAATTTACCCTGATATATGTGAGACCCGAGGATAATATAGATTCATAATGCTGTTTAGTGGATTTTTTACCAGAATTTGACACTAATTTAGGGGTGTTTTCACAAAATATGGTGCTCCAATCACTAACAGTGGGTAGACATGTGCATGGGCAGCTTGGCCCGGAGGATCGAGCCTGAAAGCCCAACATCCGAGCCAGGCCCGGGATCCATTTTCCCGCCCGAAAGCCCGAAGTGGCAACAAATGTATATTTTTATTTGAAATATAGGTATATTATATTATTTTAAAATCCCGAATATAATTATTTTAATTGGAAAATGGCATTGTTCATGTGCTTCGGGTCGGGCTTGGGATTTTTGCTTCAGGCTTTACAAACCCCGACCCGAGACCCGGCCCGACCCGGGGTTTGAACAGGTTAACCGTGGGCCTGGTGTGCCACGCAAGCGCATGATACACCCGCATATGAAAAATGTGACCGTATTTACACGCCCACGCAAGTTAGATAACTGCAATCACGTATTTTACAAGTTTATCCACCAAAGTAACCGCCGCACGCAGGTTCGAAGACTCCGAGTGTATTTACCTCTTACTAAAAAGTGAATGTTGCAATTGTTATATCATAATGTCATTGTGGTGTCAGTTAAAAAGGAATAATGATCTCATTGGTATGTCAATTGTTATGTCGTCATGTCATCGTGGTTTGAGTTTCAAAAAGAAGAGTGTTTGCATAGGTATGTCAATTTTTCATTATGGTGTGCGATAAAAAAGAAAAATCTTTCCACTGATTTCTTAATTTCTATAAAATAATGTCATTGTGGTGGTAGACAGGTAGTTAAAGAGAAGAATGTTTCTATTGGTTTGTCAATTGCTACGTCATAATGTCATTTGCTCCTTTTTGCTTACATGGAGACATTATTCACCTCGTTGTTATTGTGACATTTCTATGCCCGGTACAAAACACTTTTCTTTTAGAAGATTGTGTCATACAGTGCGACAGGAATTTCATGACGGGGATGTTTGTCGATTTTTGCCACACTACACAAAGATATTAAGTCTTCACATCAAATAGTTGTTTGCATTGAGATGCAACATGCTTTAATTCCTTCATTAGTCTAGTAAAATGAAATGGTAGACCTTGATCTCAAACAAGAATGAGGAGCTCAAACAAAGATAAAGAGACCAATTGTGGCAATGGATAAAGACAACGCACAAGCTATTGAAGGAGCACAAGCCACTGAAGCGGCACAAGGTACTAGTTTTTTTGCGGGTGTACTAGTTCACGCTTCTGTATGCGAGGCTACCCAATTTCAATGTATAGGTATCCCATGAAATGCGACGTAAAACATTTTGTATATATGCATATGAAATGGAGAATTGAAAATAATTTGTATGTGATGTTGCCTTGTGTCTTGGATTGCTGAGAAGTTGGGGCTGCACTGCTAGCAGTAGTCCTACTGAAGTGCTAGACTACTACTAGTGCAGCCCATAGCTTGTAGCTAGATTTATAAATCACTGACCGACGAATAAGAAAGGGAAATCGGTGGTAAGTGTATGACCGACTAGCTCGTCAATGAAGACACATGCCACAAACAGGCCAGCTGGTCTGCCGGTAATGACAATGCCATCACTGACCCGGAGCCATATACAAGTCACTCACCAGTTAGTGATACACACTTTTGGGAGCTCAGTAAAATTCACGCGTGTAGTCGTGACTTATCCTTTGATGAAGAAAGAAAGACTACAAAGAGTGTTGGGGAACGTAGTAATTTCAAAAAAATTCCTACGCACACGCAAGATCAAGGTGATGCATAACAACGAGAGGGAAGAGTGTCGTCCACATACCCTCGTAGACCGTAAGCGGAAGCGTTATGACAACGCGGTTGATGTAGTCGTACGTCTTCACGATCGACCTATCCCTAGTACAGAACGTACGGCACTTCCGCGATCTGCACACGTTCAGCTCGGTGACGTCCCGCGAACTCACGATCCAGTAGAGCTTCGAGGGAGAGTTTCGTCAGCATGACAGCGTGATGACAGTGATGATGATGCTACCGGAACAGGGCTTCGCCTAAGCACCGATACGATATAACCGAGGTGGATTATGATGGAGGGGGGCACCGCACACGGCTAAAAAATCAACTGATCAACTTGTGTGTCCATGGGGTGCCCCCCTCCCCCGTATATAAAGGAGTGGAGGAGGGGGAGGGCCGACCCTCTCTATGGCGCGCCCTGGGGGAGTCCTACTCCCACCGGGAGTAGGATTCCCCCTTTCGTTGTAGAAGTAGGAGCCCTTCCAAGTAGGAGTAGGAGAGGAAGGAAGGAGGAGAGAGGGAGGAAGGAAAGGGGGGCCAGGCCCCCTCGCAATTCGGATTGGGCTTGTGGGGCGCGCCTCCCTCTTTTCCCTTCCCTCTCCTCTATTCCACTAAGGCCCAATAAGGCCATATACTCCCTGGGGGGTTCCGGTAACCTCCTGGTACTCCGGAAAAATGCCCAAACCACTCGAAACCATTCTGATGTCCAAATATAGGCTTCCAATATATCGATCTTTACGTCTTGACCATTTCGAGACTCCTCGTCATGTCCGTGATCAAATCAGGGACTCCGAACTACCTTTGGTACATCAAAACACATAAACTCGTAATACCGATCATCACCGAACGTTAAGCGTGCGGACCCTATGGGTTCGAGAACTATGTAGACATGACCGAGACTCATCTCTGGTCAATAACCAATAGCGGAACCTGGATGCTCATATTGGTTCCTACATATTCTACGAAGATCTTTATCAGTCAAACCGCATAACGGTATACGTTGTTCCCTTTGTCATCGGTATGTTACTTGCCCGAGATTCGATCGTCGGTATTTCAATACCTAGTTCAATCTCATTACCGGCAAGTCTCTTTACTCGTTCTGTAATGCTACATCCCGTAACTAACTCATTAGCTACATTGCTTGCAAGGCTTATAGTGATGTGCATTACCAAGAGGGCCCAGAGATACCTCTCCGACAATTGGAGTGACAAATCCTAATCTTGATCCATATACCAACTCAACAAACACCATTGGAGACACCTGTAGAGCACCTTTATAATCACCCAGTT
This sequence comes from Triticum urartu, assembly GCF_003073215.2. Lineage (NCBI taxonomy): Eukaryota > Viridiplantae > Streptophyta > Magnoliopsida > Poales > Poaceae > Triticum > Triticum urartu. The sequence goes on along the minus strand of NC_053024.1, from coordinate 707,429,296 downwards.
ACGTTGTGACGTTTGGTAGCACACAAAGTGTTCCTTCGGTATTCGGGAGTTGCATGATCTCATAGTCATAGGAACATGTATAGTTATGGAGAAAGCAAAAGCAACAAACTAAACGATCATCGTGCTAAGCTAACGGATGGGTCAAGTCAATCACATCATTCTCTAATGATGTGATCCCGTTAATCAAATGACAACTCATGTTTATGGTTAGGAAACATAACCATCATTGATTCAACGAGCTAGTCAAGTAGAGGCAAACTAGTGACACTTTGTTTGTCTATGTATTCACACATGTACTAAGTTTCCGATTAATACAATTCTAGCATGAATAATAAATATTTATCATGATATAAGGAAATATAAATAACAACTTTATTATTGCCTCTAGGGCATATTTCTTTCAGTCTCCCACTTGCACTAGAGTCAATAATCTAGATTGCATTGTAATGATTCTAACACCCATGGAATCTTGGTGCTGATAATGTTTTGCTCGTGAGAGAGGCTTAGTCAACGGGTCTGCAACATTCAGATCCATATGTATCTTGCAAATCTCTATGTCCCCCTCCTTGACTTGATCGCGGATGGAATTGAAGCATCTCTTGATGTGCTTGGTTCTCTTGTGAAATCTAGATTCCTTTGCCAAGGCAATTGCTCCAGTATTGTCACAAAAGATTTTCATTGGACCCAGTGCACTGGGTATGAAACCTAGATTGGATATGAACTCCTTCATCCAGAATCCTTCATTTGCTGCTTCTGCGGCAACTATGTATTCCGCTTCACACGTAGATCCCGCCACAATGCTCTGCTTGGAACTGCACCAACTGACAGCTCCACCATTTAATAAAAACATGTATCCGGTTTATGACTTAGAGTCATCCGGATCAGTGTCAAACCTTGCATCGACGTAACTGTTTACGACGAGCTCTTTGTCACCTCCATATACGAGAAACATATCCTTAGTCCTTTTCTGGTATTTCAGGATGTTCTTGACCGCTGTCTAGTGATCCACTCCTGGATTACTTTGGTAACTCCCTGCTAAACTTATAGCAAGGCACACATTAGGTCTGATACACAGCATTTCATACATGATAGAGCCTATGCTGAAGCATAGGGAACACCTTTCATTTTCTCTCTATCTTCTACAGTGGTCGAGCATTGAGTTGAGTCTGACTCAACTTCACACCTTGTAACACAAGCAAGAACCCTTTCTTTTCCTGATCCATTTTGAACTTCTTCAAAACTTTATCAAGGTATGTGCTTTGTGAAAATCCAATCAAGCATCTTGATCTATCTCTATAGATCTTGATGCCCAATATATAAGCAGCTTCACCGAGGTATTTCATTGAAAAAATCTTATTCAAGTATCCTTTTGTGCTATTCAGAAACTCAGTATCATTTCCGATCAACAATATTTCATCTACATATAATATCAGAAATGCTACGGAGCTCCCACTCACTTTCTTGTAAATACAGGCTTCTCCAAAAGTCTGTATAAAACCATATGCTTTGATCACACTATCAAAGCGTATATTCCAACTCCGAGAGGCTTGCACCAGGCCATAAATGGATCGCTGGAGCTTGCACACTTTGTTAGCACCTTTTGGATCGACAAAAACTTCTGGTTTCATCATATACAACTCTTCCTTAAGATATCCATTAAGGAATGCAGTTTTGACATCCATTTGCCAAATTTCATAATCATAAAATGCGGCAATTGCTAACATGATTCAGACGAACTTAAGCATCGCTACGGGTGAGAAAGTCTCATCATAGTCAACTCCTTGAACTTGTCGAAAACCTTTCGCAACAAGTCAAGATTTGTAGACACTAACATTACCATCAACGTCAGTCTTCTTCTTGAAGATCCATTTATTCTCTATGGCCTGCCGATCATCGGGTAAGTCAACCAAAGTCCACACTTTGTTCTCATACATGGACCCCATCTCAGATTTCATGGCTTCAATCCATTTTGCGGAATCTGGGCTCATCATCGCTTCCTCATAATTCGTAGGCTCGTCAGGGTTAAGTAACATGACTTCTAGAACAGGATTACCGTACCACTCTAGTGCGGATTTTACTCTGGTTGACTGATACGTCTCCAACGTATCTATAATTTTTGATTGCTCGATGCTATATTATCTACTATTTTGAATGTTTATGGGCTTTATTATACACTTTTATATCATTTTTGGGACTAACCTATTAACCCAGAGCCCAGTGCCAGTTTCTGTTTTTACCTTGTTTTAGGGTTTCGAAGAAAAGGAAAATCAAACGGAGTCCAATTGACCTGAAACTTCACGGAACTCATTTTTGGAAGGAAAGAAGCCCAGAAGACTTGGAGTGCACGTCGGGGGATCTGCGAGGAGGTCACGAGGCAGGGGGGGGGGGGGGGGGGGGGGGGGGGGGGGGGGGGGGGGGGGGGGGGGGGGGGGGGCGCGCCCACCCCCCTGGGCGCGCCCTCCACCCTCGTGAGCCCATCGTGGCCCCCCTGACGTACTTCTTCCGCCTATATATCTCCATATACCCTAAAAACATCCGTGAGCACAATAGATCGGGAGTTCCACCGCCAGAAGCCTCCGTAGCCACCGAAAGCCAATCTAGACCCGTTCCGGCACCCTGCCGGAGGGGGCAATCCTTCTTCAATGGCCATCTTCATCATCCCGGTGCTCTCCATGACGAGGAGGGAGTAGTTCTCCCTCGGGGCTAAGGGTATGTACCAGTAGCTATGTGTTTGATCTCTCTCTCTCTCTCTCGTGTTCTTGAGGTGATACGATCTTGATGTATCGCGAGCTTTGCTATTATATTTGGATCCTATGATGTTTCTTCCCCCCTCTACTCTCTTGTAATGGATTGAGTTTCCCCTTTGAAGTTATCTTATCGGATTGAGTCTTTAAAGATTTGAGAACACTTGATGTATGTCTTGTTGTGCGTATCTGTGGTGACAATGGGACACCACGTGATCCACTTGATGTATGTTTTGGTGATCAACTTGCGGGTTCCGCCCATGAACCTATGCATAGGGGTTGGCACACGTTTTCGTCGTGATTCTCCGGTAGAACTTTGGGGCACTCTTTGAGGTCCTTTGTGTTGGTTGAATAGATGAATCTGAGATTGTGTGATGCATATCGTATAATCATACCCACGGATACTTGAGGTGACATTGGAGTATCTAGGTGACATTAGGGTTTTGGTTGATTTGTGTCTTAAGGTGTTATTCTAGTACGAACTCTAGGGTTGTTTGTGACACTTATAGGAATAGCCCAACGGATTGATTGGAAAGAATAACTTTGAGGTGGTTTCGTACCCTACCATAATCTCTTCATTCTTTCTCCGCTATTAGTGACTTTGGAGTGACTCTTTGTTGCATGTTGAGGGATAGTTATGTGATCCAATTATGTTAGTATTGTTGAGGGAACTTACACTAGCGAAAGTATGAACCCTAGGCCTTATTTCCTATCATTGCAATACCGTTTACGCTCACTTTTATCACTTGCTACCTTGCTGTTTTTATTATTTCAGATTACAAATACCTTTATCTACTATCCATATACCACTTGTTTCACCATCTCTTCGCCGAACCAGTGCACCTATACAATTTACCATTGTATTGGGTGTGTTGGGGACACAAGAGACTCTTTGTAATTTGGTTGCAGGGTTGCTTGAGAGAGGCCATCTTCATCCTACGCCTCCTACGGATTGATAAACTGTAGGTCATCCACTTGAGGGAAATTTGCTACTGTCCTACAAACCTCTGCACTTGGAGGCCCAACAACGTCTACAAGAAGAAGGTTGTGTAGTAGACATCATTGACCTACGAGGTTCAGTAGTAACTTGATCAGAAGTTTCATGATCATCATCATTAGCTTCCTCACTTACTGGTGTAGGAATCACTGGAACTGATTTCAGTGATGAACTACTTTCCAATAAGGGAGAAGGTACAATTACCTCGTCAAGTTCTACTTTCCTCCCACTCACTTCTTTCGAGAGAAACTCCTTCTCTAGAAAGGACACATTTTTAGCAACGAATATCTTGCCTTCGGATCTGTGATAGAAGGTGTACCCAACAGTCTCCTTTGGGTATCCTATGAAGACAGATTTCTTCGATTTGGGTTCGAGCTTATCAGGTTGAAGCTTTTTCACATAAGCATCGGAGCCCCAAACTTTAAGAAACGGCAACTTGGGTTTCTTGCCAAACCACAGTTCATAAGGTGTCATCTCAACGGATTTAGATGGTGCCCTATTTAACGTGAATGTAGTTGTCTCTAAAGCGTAACCCCAAAACGATAGCGGTAAATCAGTGAGAGACATCATAGATCGCACCATATCTAGTAAAGTATGATTACGACGTTCGGACACACCATTATGCTGTGGTGTTCCAGGTGGCGTGAGTTGCGAAACTTTTCCGCATTGTTTCAAATGAAGTCCAAACTCATAACTCAAATATTCGCCTCCACGATCAGATCGTAGAAACTTGATTTTCTTGTTACGATGATTTTCCACTTCACTCAGAAATTCTTTGAACTTTTCAAATGTTTTAGACTTATGTTTCATTAAGTAGATATACCCATATCTGCTCAAATCATCTGTGAAGGTGAGAAAATAACGATATCCGCCGCGAGCTTCAATGTTCATTGGACCACACACATCAGCATGCATGATTTCCAATAACTCTTTTGCTCGCTCCATTGTTCCGGAGAACGGAATTTTAGTAATCTTGCCCATAAGGCATGGTTTGCAAGTACCAAGTGATTCATAATCAAGTGATTCCAAAAGTCCATCAGAATGGAGTTTCTTCATGCGCTTTACACCAATATGACCTAAACGGAAGTTCCACAAATAAGTTGCACTATCATTATCAACTCTGCATCTTTTGCCTTCATGCTACCTCTTGAGCACTGTGTTGGTTTTCCCCGAAGAGGAAGGGATGATGCAGCAAAGTAGCGTATGTATTTCCCTCAGTTTTTGAGAACCAAGGTATCAATCCAGTAGGAGGCTACGCACGAGTCCCTCGCACCTGCACAAAACAAATAAATCCTCGCAACCAACGCGATAAGGGGTTGTCAATCCCTACACGGACACTTACGAGAGTGAGATCTGATAGATATGATAAGATAATATTTTTGGTATTTTTGTGATAAATATGCAAAGTAAAATAAAAGCAAAGTAAAAAGCAAAGGAAATAACTAAGTAGTAGGAGATTAATATGATGAAGATAGACCCCGGGGCCATAAGTTTCACCAGTGGCTTCTCTCGAGAGCATAAGTATTCTACAGTGGGTGAACAAATTACTATTGAGCAATTGACAGAATTGAGCATAGTTATGAGAATATCTTGGCATGATCATGTATATAGGCATCACGTCCGAGACAAGTACACCGACTCCTGTCTGCATCTACTACTATTACTCCACTCATCGACCGCTATCCAGCATGCATCTAGAGTATTAAGTTAATGAAAACAGAGTAATGCCTTAAGCAAGATGACATGATGTAGAGGGATAAACTCATGCAATATGATGAAAACCACATCTTGTTATCCTCGATGGCAACAATACAATACGTGCCTTGCTGCCCCTACTGTCACTGGGAAAGGACACCGCGAGATTGAACCCAAAGCTAAGCACTTCTCCCATTGCAAGAAAGATCAATCTAGTAGGCCAAACCAAACTGATAATTCGAAGAGACTTGCAAAGATAACCAATCATATATAAAAGAATTCAGAGAAGATTCAAATATTGTTCATAGATAGACTTGATCATAAACCCACAATTCATCGTCTCAACAAACACACCGCAAAAACAAGATTACATCGAATAGTTCTCCACAAGAGAGGGGGAGAACATTGTATTGAGATCCAAAAAGAGAGAAGGAGCCATCTAGCTACTAACTATGGACCCGTAGGTCTGAGGTGAACTACTCACACTTCATCGGAGGGGCTATGGTGTTGATGTAGAAGCCCTCCGTGATCGATGCCCCCTCCGGTGGAGCTCCGGAACAGGCCCCAAGATGGGATCTCATGGATACAGAAAGTTGCGGCGGTGGAATTAGGGTTTTGGCTCCGTATCTGATCGTTTGGGGGTACGTAGGTATATATAGGAGGAAGGAGTACGTCGGTGGAGCAACAGGGGGCCCACGAGGGTGGAGGGCGCGCCGGGGGGGTAGGCGCGCCCCCTACTGCTCAGGACACTTGACTGGCTGGCATGTGTTTTGACGTAGGGTCCAAGTCTCCTGGGTCTTGTTCATTGAGAAAATCACATTCCTGAAGGTTTCATTCCGTTTGGACTCCGTTTGATATTCCTTTTGTTTGAAACCCTAAAACAGGGAAAAAACAGCAATTCTGGGCTGGGCCTCCGGTTAACAGGTTAGTCCCAAAAATAATATAAAAGTGGATAATAAAGCCCAATAATGTCCAAAACAGTAAATAATATAGCATGGAGCAATCAAAAATTATAGATACGTTGGAGACGTATCAAGCATCCCCAAGCTTAATTCCTGCTTGTCCTCGAGTAGGTAAATGATAAAAACAGAATTTTTGATGCGGAGTGCTACTTGGGATAATTTTAATGCAATTCTTCTTAATTGTGGTATGAATGTTCAGATCCGAAAGATTCAAGACAAAAGTTTATATTGACATAAAAATAATAATACTTCAAGCATACTAACAAAGCAATTATGTCTTCTCAAAATAACATGGCCAAAGAAATTCATCCCTACAAAATCATATAGTTTAGTCATGCTCCATTTTCGTCACACAAGAATGCTCTCATCATGCACAACCCCGATGACAAGCCAGGCAATTGTTTCATACTTTAGTAATCTCAAACCTATAAACTTTCACGCAATATATGAGCGCGAGCCATGGACATAGCACTATGGGTGGAATAGAATATAATGAGGGGGTTATGTGGAGAAGACAAAAAGTAGAAAGTCTCACATCAACGAGGCTAATCAATGGGCTATGGAGATGCCCACCGATTGATGTTAATGCAAGGAGTAGGGATTGCCATGCAACGGATGCACTAGAGCTATAAATGTATGAAAGCTCAACAAAAGAAACTAAGTGGGTGTGCATCCAACTTGCTTGCTCACGAAGACCTAGGGCACTTGAGGAGGCCCATTGTTGGAATATACAAGCCAAGCTCTATAATGAAAATTCCCACTAGTATATGAAAGTGACAAAACAAGAGACTCTCTATCATGAAGATTACGGTGCTACTTTGAAGCACAAGTGTGGCAAAGGATAGTAACATTGTCCCTTCTCTCTTTTTCTCTCATTTTTTTGGGCCTTCTCTTTTTTTATGGCCTTTCTCTTTTTTTTCTTTATGGACTTTTTTTATAATTCCTCACTTGGGACAATGCTCTAGAAAATGATGATCATCACACTTCTATTTATTTACAACTCAATGATTACAACTCGATACTAGAACAAAGTATGACTCTATATGAATGCCTCTGGCGGTGTACCGGGATATGCAATGAACCAAGAGTGACATGTATGAAAGAATTATGAACGGTGGTTTTGCCACAAATACTATGTCAACTACATGATCATGCTAAGCAATATGACAATAATGAATGTGTCATGATAAACGGAATGGTGGAAAGTTGCATGGAAATATATCTCGGAATGGCTATGGAAATGCCATAATAGGTAGGTATGGTGGCTGTTTTGAGGAAGATATAAGGAGGTTTATGTGTGAAAGAGTGTATCATATCATGGGGTTTGGATGCACCGGCAAAGTTTGCGCCAACTCTCAATGTGAGAAAGGGAAATGCACGGTACCGAAGAGGCTAGCAAGGATGGAAGGGTGAGAGTGCGTATAATCCATGGACTCAACATTAGTCATAAAGAACTCACATACTTATTGCAAAAATCTACAAGTCATCAAAAACCTCGGCACTACGCGCATGCTCCTAGGGGGATAGATTGGTAGGAAAAGACCATCGCTCGTCCCCGACCACCACTCATAAGGAGGACAATCAAATAACACCTCATGTTTCAAATTTGTTACACAACGTTTACCATACGTGCATGCTACAGGACTTGGAAACTTCAACACAAGCATTTCTCAATTTCACAACTACTCAACTAGGACGACTTTGATATTATTACCTCCATATCTCAGAACAATCATCAAGCATCAAACTTCTCTTAGTATTCAAAACACTCATAAGAAAATTTTACTAATCTTGAATACCTAGCATATTAGGATTTTAATAAAATTACCATGCTATTTAAGACTCTCAAAATAATCTAAATGAAGCATGATAGATCAATAGTTTCTATAAAACAAATCCACCACCGTGCTCTAAAAGATATAAGTGAAGTACTAGAGCAAAACTATATAACTCAAAAGATATAAGCGAAGCACATAGAGTATTCTAACAAATTCCAAATCATGTATGGCTCTCTCAAAAGGTGTGTACAGCAAGGATGATTGTGCTAACTAAAAAGTAAAGACTCAAATCATACAAGACGCTCCAAGCAAAACACATATCATGTGGCGAATAAAAATATAGCTCCAAGTAAAGTAACCGATAGAAGTAGACGAAAGAGGGGATGCCTTCCGGGGCATCCCCAAGCTTTGGCTTTTAGGTGTCCTTAGATTATCTTGGGGGTGCCATGGGAATCCCCAAGCTTAGGCTCTTGCCACTCCTTGTTCCATAATCCATCAAATCTTTACCCAAAACTTGCAAACTTCACAACACAAAACTCAAAGTAGAAAATCTCGTGAGCTCCGTTAGCGAAAGAAAACAAAAGACCACTTCAAGGTACTGTAATGAACTCATTCTTTATTTATATTGGTGTTAAACCTACTGTATTCCAACTTATCTATGGTTTATAAACTATTTTACCAGCCATAGATTCATCAAAATAAGCAAACAACACACGAAAAACAGAATCTGTCAAAAACAGAACAGTCTGTATTAATCTGTAGCTAGCGCAAGATTTGGAACCTCAAAAATTATAAACTAAATTGCTGGACGTGAGGAATTTATCTATTAATCATATGCAAAAAGAATTAACTAAATAGTACTTTCCAAATAAAAATGGCAGCAGTTCTCGTGAGCGCTAAAGTTTCTGTTTTTACAGCAAGTGTAACAAGACTTTCCCCAAGTCCCAACGGTTCTACTTGGCACAAACACTAATTAAACACAAAAAACACAACCAAAGCAGAGGCTAGATAAATTATTTACTACTAAACAGGAGCAAAAATCAAGGAATAAAAATAAAATTGGGTTGCCTCCCAACAAGCGCTATTGTTTAATGCCCCTAGCTAGGCATAACAAGCAAGGATAGATCTAGGTATTGCCATAATGATAAGATAGATCATTAAAACTCATTTCATATTCTCTATGTTCGGCGGCATGTTTTCTTTGAGGCAAGCAAAAGTAATCAAAAGGGCTAAATTTAATGGGGTAAAAGTCCCCAAGATCAACCTTAGGAGGTATAGGTTCCTCCTTTGGTCCTTCGTACTGCACAACCAATTCATCATTGTAGACATTCTTTTGACAGAACTTTGTGAGCCTATATTCAAGAGAATATCCTAGTTCATTATTTCAAATAGCCAAATCATCATTAAGTTCAGAAATTCTATCAACTAAAACATTGGTAGGAACCCTTTTTCTAAGATTTTCATTGAAAGCAACATAACCTAGAGATTGAAAACGCATTATTTCTTCTTGATTAAAGAGGATGGCCTCTATGGGAGGACGACAAGCGTCCACCCTATAATGTGCAAAGATTTCTTTGGCCTCTTTTATTATGAATCTAAACTCATGAGCCAAAAAGATAGTAGCGGCACGCTTGCTACCTCTTTTAGCACTGCGTTGGTTTTCCCCGAAGAGGAAGGGATGATGCCGCAAAGTAGCGTAAGTATTTCCCTTAGTTTTTGAGAACCAAGGTACCAATCCAGTAGGAGGCTACGCGCGAGTCCCTCGTACCTGCACAAAACAAATAAATCCTCACAACCAACGCAAATAGGGGTTGTCAATCCCTATAGGGCCACTTACGAGAGTGAGATCTGATAGATATGATAAGATAATATTTTTGGTATTTTTATGATAAATATGCAAAGTAAAATAAAGGCAAAGTAAATAACTAAGTAGTAGGAGATTGATATGATAAAGATAGACCCGGGAGCCATAGGTTTCACTAGTAGCTTCTCTCGACAACATAAGTATTCTACAGTGGCTGAACAAATTACTGTTGAGCAATTGACAGAATTGAGCATAGTTATGAGAATATCTAGGTATGATCATGTATATAGGCATCACGTTCGAGACAAGTAGACCGACTCCTGCCTGCATCTACTACTATTACTGCACTCATCAACCGCTATCCAGCATGCATCTAGAGTATTAAGTTAAAAACAAAGTAACGCCTTAAGCAAGAAGACATGATGTAGAGGGATAGACTCATGCAATATGAAGAAAACCCCATCTTGTTATCCTCGATGGCAACAATACAATAAGTGCCTTGCTGCCCTTACTGTCACCGGGAAAGGACACCGCAAGATTGAACCCAAAGCTAAGCACTTCTCCCATTGCAAGAAAGATCAATCTAGTAGGCCAAACCAAACTGATAATTCAAAGAGAATTGCAAAGATAACCAATCATACATAAAAGAATTCAGAGAAGATTCAAATATTATTCATAGATAGACTTAATCATAAACCCACAATTCATCGGTCTCAACAAACACACCGCAAAAAGAAGATTACATCGAATAGATCTCCACAAGAGAGGGGGAGAACATTGTATTGAGATCCAAAAAGAGAGAAGAAGACATCTAGCTACTAACTATGGACCCGTAGGTCTGAAATAAACTACTCACACTTCATCGGAGAGGCTATGGTGTTGATGTAGAAGCCCTTCATGATCGATGCCCCCTCCGGCGGAGCTCCGGAACAGGTCCCAAGATGGGATCTCGTGGATACAGAAAGTTACGGCGGTGGAATTAGGGTTTTGGCTCCGTATCTGATCGTTTGGGGGTACATGGGTATATATAGGAGGAAGAAGTACGTCGGTGGAGCAACAGGGGGCCCACGAGGGTGGAGGGCGCGCCCCCTACCTCGTGGCCTCCTGTTACGTGTCTTGACGTAGGGTCCAAGTCTCCTGAGTTGTATTCGATGAGAAAATCACGTTCCCGAAGGTTTCATTCCGTTTGGACTCCGTTTGATATTCCTTTTCTTCAAAACCCTAAAACAGGCAAAAAGACAACAATTCTGGGCTGGGCCTCCGGTTAATAGGTTAGTCCCAAAAATAATATAAAAGTGGATAATAAAGCCCAATAATGTCCAAAACAGTAGATAATATAGCATGGAGCAATCAAAAATTATAGATACGTTGGAGACGTATCAAGCATCCCCAAGCTTAATTCCTGCTCGTCTTCGAGTAGGTAAAAGATAAAAACATAATTTTTGATGCGGAGTGCTACTTGGCATAATTTTAATGTAATTCTTCTTAATTGTGGTATGAATATTCAGATCCGAAAGATTCAAGACAAAAGTTCATATTGACATAGAAAATAATAGTACTTCAAGCATACTAACAAAGCAATTATGTCTTCTCAAAATAACATGGCTAAAGAAAGTTATCCCTACAAAATCATATAGTCTGGCTATGCTCTATCTTCACCACACAAAATATTTAAATCATGCATAACCCCGATGACACGCCAAGCAATTGTTTCATACTTTTGACATTCTTGAAACTTTTTTAATTTTCACGCAATACATGAGCGTGAGCCATGGATATAGCACTATAGGTGGAATAGAGTGGTGGTTGTGGAGAAGACAAAAAGGAGAAGATAGTCTCACATCAACTAGGCGTATCAACGGGCTATGGAGATGCCCATCAATAGATACCAATGTGAGTGAGTAGGGATTACCATGCAACGAATGCACTAGAGCTATAAGTATATGAAAGCTCAAAAGGAAACTAAGTGGGTGTGCATCCAACTTGCTTGCTCATGAAGACCTAGGGCAATTTGAGGAAGCCCATCATTGGAATATACAAGCCAAGTTCTATAATGAAAGATTCCCACTAGTATATGAAAGTGATAACATGAGAGACTCTCTACTATGAAGATCATGGTGCTACTTTGAAGCACAAGTGTGGTAAAAGGATAGTAACATTGTCCCTTCTCTCTTTTTCTCTCATTTTTTTATTTTTTATTTGGGCCTTTTCTCTTTTTTTATGGCCACTTTTCTTTCTCTTTTTTTATTTGGGCTTCTTGATCATAAACCCACAATTCATCGGTCTCAACAAACACACCGCAAAAAGAAGATTACATCGAATAGATCTCCACAAGAGAGGGGGAGAACATTGTATTAGGATCCAAAAAGAGAGAAGAAGCCATCTAGCTACTAACTATGGACCCGTAGGTCTGAAGTAAACTACTCACACTTCATCAGAGAGGCTATGGTGTTGATGTAGAAGCCCTCCGTGATTGATGCCCCCTCTGGCGGAGCTCCGAAACAGGCCCCAAGATGGGATCTCGTGGATACAGAAAGTTACGGCGGTGGAATTAGGGTTTTGGCTCCGTATCTGATCGTTTGGGGGTACGTGGGTATATATAGGAGGAAGAAGTACGTCGGTGGAGCAACAGGGGGCCCACGAGGGTGGAGGGCGCGCCTGGGGGGGGGGTAGGCGCGCCCCCTACCTCATGGCCTCCTGTTATGTGTCTTGACGTAGGGTCCAAGTCTGCTGAGTTGTATTCGATGAGAAAATCACGTTCCCGAAGGTTTCATTCCGTTTGGACTCTGTTTGATATTCCTTTTCTTCGAAACCCTAAAACAGGCAAAAATAGCAATTCTGAGCTGGGCCTCCGGTTAATAGGTTAGTCCCAAAAATAATATAAAAGTGGATAATAAAGCCCAATAATGTCCAAAACAGTAGATAATATAGCATGGAGCAATCAAAAATTATAGATACGTTGGAGACGTATCAAGGCTTAACAGAAGAATGTTCAATATTAGAAAATTCTAGGAAAATCCTTTGTATGCAAGGGTGCATGTGCATAAATTGCCTTTCAAGTTCAACTACAAGCATGGCAATAGCATCCGCAAGACTACTAGTTCTATGAAGGATGGAACTACCCATAGAAGGTAAAGTACCGGCACAAGTAAAGAAATCTTGAATAACTCCTTTTCCAATAATACTACCACTACCAACACGGATTTTTTTTGTATGTAAGATGGGTGGTTCTTTAGCAGGAGTATCAAATTTTTTCATGATATTATTATTGTCCATATCGACAACAATTTCCCCAATTTCAGTCATAGAGGTAGAAGGTAAGGGACTAGCCATAACGACAAGCAAACGAACTAACACACAAGCAAACAAAAAGCAAGCGGGCAAAAAGAGGCAAATAGAGAAAGAGAGGGAGGATAGAGAGAGAGGGCGAATAAAACGGCAAGGGTGAAGTGGGGAAGAGGAAAACAAGAGGCAAATGGCAAATAATGTAATGCGGGAGATAAGGGTATGTGATGGGTACTTGGTATATTGACTTTTGCGTAGACCTCCCCGGCAATGGCGCCAGAAATCCTTCTTGCTACCTCTTGAGAACTGCGTTGGTTTTCCCCGAAGAGGAAGGGATGATGCAGCAAAGTAGCGTAAGTATTTCCCTCAGTTTTTGAGAACAAGTGTATCAATCCAGTAGGAGGCTACGCGCGAGTCCCTCGCACCTGCACAAAACAAATAAATCCTCGCAACCAACGCGATAAGGGGTTGTCAATCCCTACACGGCCACTTACGAGAGTGAGATCTGATAGATATGATAAGATGATATTTTTGTGATAAAGATGCAAAGTAAAATAAAAGAAAGGAAAAAGCAAAGGAAATAACTAAGTAGTAGGAGATTAATATGATGAAGATAGACCCGGGGGCCATAGGTTTCACTAGTGGATTCTCTCGAGAGCATAAGTATTCTACGATGGGTGAACAAATTACTGTTGAGCAATTGACAGAATTGAGCATAGTTATGAGAATATCTAGGCATGATCATGTATATAGGCATTAAGTCCGAGACAAGTAGACCGACTCCTGCCTGCATCTACTACTATTACTCCACTCATCGACCGCTATCCAGCATGCATCTAGAGTATTAAGTTAATGAAAATAGAGTAACGCCTTAAGCAAGATGACATGATGTAGAGGGATAAACTCATGCAATATGATGAAAACCCCATCTTGTTATCCTCGATGGCAACAATACAATACGTGCCTTGCTGCCCCTACTGTCACTGGGAAAGTACACCGCAAGATTGAACCCAAAGCTAACCACTTCTCCCATTGCAAGAAAGATCAATCTAGTAGGCCAAACCAAACTGATAATTCTAAGAGACTTGCAAAGATAACCAATCATACATAAAGGAATTCAGAGAAGATTCAAATATTGTTCATAGATAGACTTGATCATAAACCCACAATTCATCGGTCTCAACAAACACACCGCAAAAAGAAGATTACATCGAATAGTTCTCCACAAGAGAGGGGGAGAACATTGTATTGAGATCCAAAAAGAGAGAAGAAGCCATCTAGCTACTAACTATGGACCCGTAGGTCTGAGGTGAACTACTCACACTTCATCGGAGGGGTTATGGTGTTGATGTAGAAGCCCTCCGTGATCGATGCCCCCTCCGGCGGAGCTCCGGAATAGGCCCCAAGATGGGATCTCGTGGATACAGAAAGTTGCGGCGGTGGAATTAGGGTTTTGGCTCCGTATCTGATCGTTTGGGGGTACGTAGGTATATATAGGAGGAAGGAGTACGTCGGTGGAGCAACAGGGGGCCCATGAGGGTGGAGGGCGCGCCTGGGGGGAGGCGCGCCCCCTACCTCGTGGCCTCCTCTTTTGTATCTTGACGTAGGGTCCAAGTCTCCTGTGTCTTGTTCGTTGAGAAATCACGTTCCCGAAGGTTTCATTCCGTTTGGACTCCGTTTGATATTCATTTTCTTCGAAACCCTAAAACAGGCAAAAAAACAGCAATTCTGGGCTGGGCCTCTGGTTAATAGGTTAGTCCAAAAAATAATATAAAAGTGGATAATAAAGCCCAATAATGTCCAAAACAGTAAATAATATAGCATGGAGCAATCAAAAATTATAGATACGTTGGAGACGTATCACTTCAATACTATGAACATGTGTATCACTAGTATCAAGATTTAGTAAAAATAGAGCACTCATCAAGGGTGCATGACCATAAAAGATATTATTCATATAAATAGAACAACCATTATTCTCTGATTTAAATGAGTAACTGTTTCGCATCAAACAAGATCCAGATATAATGTCCATGCTCAATGCTGGCACCAAATAAAAATTATTCAGGTCTAAAACTAATCCCGAAGGTAGATGTAGAGGTAGTCTGCCGACGGCAATCACATCGACTTTGGAACCATTTCCCACGCGCATCGTCACCTCGTCCTTAGCCAATCTTCGCTTAATCGTAGCCCCTGTTTCGAGTTGCAAATGTTAGCAACTGTACCAGTATCAAATACCCAGGCACTACTGCGAGCATTAGTAAGGTACACATCAATAACGTGTATATCAAATATACCTTTCACTTTGCCATCCTTCTTCTCCGCCAAATACTTGGGGCAGTTCCGCTTCCAGTGACCAATTCCTTTGCGGTAGAAAACTTAGTCTCAGGCTTAGGTCCAGACTTGGGTTTCTTCACTTGAGCAGCAACTGGCTTGTTCTTCTTCTTGAAGTTCCCCTTCTTCCCTTTACCCTTTTTCTTGAAACTGGTGGTCTTGTTGACCATCAACACTTGATGCTCCTTCTTGATTTCTACCTTCACAGCCTTTAGCATTGCGAAGAGCTCGGGAATCGTCTTATCCATCACTTGCATATTATAGTTGATCACGAAGCTCTTGTAGCTTGGTTGTAGTGATTGAAGAACTCTGTCAATGACACTATCATAAGGAAGATTAACTCCCAGTTGAGTCAAGTGGTTGTGGTACCCAGACATTCTGAGTATATGTTCATTGACAGAACTATTCTCCTCCATCTTGCAGCTGTAGAACTTATTGGAGACTTCATATCTCTCAATCCGGGCATTTTCTCGAAATATTAACTTCAACTCCTAGAACATCTCATATGCTCCATGACGTTCAAAACGCCGTTGAAGTCCCGGTTCTAAGCCGTAAAGCATGGCACACTGAACTATCGAGTAGTCATCAGCTTTGCTCTGCCATGTGTTCATAACATCTGGCGTTGCTCCTGCAGCGGGTTTGCCACCTAGCAGTGCTTCCAGGACGTAATTCTTCTGTGCAGCAATGAGGATAATCCTCAAGTTACGGACCTAGTCCGTGTAATTGCTACCATTATCTTTCAACTTAGCTTTCTCTAGGAACGCATTAAAATTCAACGGAACAACAGCACGGGCCATCTATCTACAACAACATAGACATGCAAAATACTATCAGGTACTAAGTTCATGATAAACTAAAGTTCAATTAATCAAATTACTTAAGAACTCCCACTTAGATAGATATCTCTCTAATCATCTAAGTGATCACGTGATCCATATCAACTAAACCATGTCCGATCATCACATGAGATGTAGTAGTTTTCAATGGTGAACATCACTATGTTGATCATATCTACTATATGATTCATGCTCGACCTTTTGGTCTCAGTGTTCCGAGGCCATATCTGCGTATGCTAGGCTCGTCAAGTTTAACCCGAGTATTCTACGTGTGCAATACTGGTTTGCACCCGTTGTATGTGAACATAGAGCTTATCACACCCAATCATCATATGGTGTCTCGGCACGAGGAACTGTAGCAATGGTGCATACTCAGGGAGAACACTTATACCTTGAAATTAGTGAGAGATCATCTTATAATGCTACCGCCGAACTAAGCAAAATATGATGCATAAAGGATAAACATCACATGCAATCAATATAAGTGATATGATATGGCCATCATCATCTTGTGCCTTCGATCTCCATCTTCAAAGCACCGTCATGATCACTATCGTCACCGGCTTGACACCTTGATCTCCATCGAAGCATCGTTGTCGTCTCACCAACTATTGCCTCTACGACTATCGCTACCACTTAGTGATAAAGTAAAGCAATTACATGGCGATTGCATTTCATACAATAAAGCGACAACAATATGGCTCCTGCCAGTTGCCGATAACTGTGTTAAAAAACATGATCATCTCGTACAATAAAATTTAGCTTCATGTCTTGACCATATCACATCACAACATGCCCTGCAAAAACAAGTTAGACATCCTCTACTTTGTTGTTGCAAGTTTTACGTGGCTGCTACGGGCTGAGCAAGAACTGTTCTTACCTATGCATTGAAAACCACAACGCGGTATAGTGATTGCTTTTTGATCTTCAGAAAGAACCATGTTCATTGAATCTGATTCAACTAAATCTGGAGAAATAGACACCCACTAGCCACCTGTGTGCGAAGCACGTCGGTAGAACCAGTCTCGCGTAATGTCGGTCTGGGCCGCTTCATCCAACAATGCCGCCGAATCAAGAATCAACTAGTGATGACAAAAAATATATATATACCCACGCCCATAACTCCTTTGTGTTCTACTCGTGCATATAACATCTACGCATAAACCTGGCTCTGATACCACTGTTGGGGAACATAGTAATTTCAAAAAAATTCCTACGCACACACAAGATCAAGGTGATGCATAGCAACGAGAGGGAAGAGTGTCGTCCACGTACCCTCGTAGACCGTAAGAGGAAGCGTTATGGCAACGCGATTGATGTAGTCGTACGTCTTCACGATCAACCGATCCGTAGTACCGAACGTACGACACCTCCACGATCTGCACACGTTCATCTCGGTGACATCCCGCGAACTCACGATCCAATAGAGCTTCGAGGGAGAGTTTCGTCAGCATGGCAGTGTGATGACGGTGATGATGATGCTACCGGAACAGGGCTTCGCCTAAGAACTGCTACGATATAACCGAGGTGGATTATGGTGGAGGGGGGCACCGCACACAGCTAAAAGATCAACTTATCAACTTGTGTGTCCATGGGGTGCCCCCCTCCCCGTATATAAAGGAGTGGAGGAGGGGGAGGGCCAGCCTCTCTATGGTGCACCCAGGGGGAGTCCTACTCCCTCCAGGAGTAGGATTCCCCCCTTTCCTAGTAGAAGTAGGAGCCCTTCCAAGTAGGAGTAGGAGAGGAAGGAAGGAGGAGAGAGGGAAGAAGGAAAGGGGGGCGGCCCCCCTCCCAATTCGGATTGGGCTTGGGGGGGGCGCCCTCCTCTTTTCCGTTCCCTCTCCTCTATTCCACTAAGGCCCAATGAGGCCCATATACTCCTCGGGGGGTTCCGGTAACCTCCTGGTACTCCGGAAAAATGCCCGAACCACTCGGAACCATTCCGATGTCCAAATATAGGCTTCCAATATATCGATCTTTACGTCTCGACCATTTCGAGACTCCTCGTCATGTCCGTTATCAAATCAGGGACTCTGAACTACCTTTGGTACATCAAAACACACAAACTCGTAATACGGATCGTCACCGAACGTTAAGCGTGCGGACCCTACGAGTTCGAGAAGTATGTAGACATGACCGAGACTCATCTTCGGTCAATACCAATAGCGGAACATGGATGCTCATATTGGTTCCTACATATTCTACGAAGATCTTTATCGGTCCAACCGCATAACGGTATACGTTGTTCCCTTTGTCATCGGTATGTTACTTGCCCGAGATTCGATCGTCGGTATTTCAATACCTAGTTCAATCTCGTTACCGGCAAGTCTCTTTACTCGTTCCGTAATGCTACATCCCGTAACTAACTCATTAGCTACATTTCTTGCAAAGGCTTATAGTGATGTGCATTACCGAGAGGGCCCAGAGATACCTCTCTGACAATCGGAGTGACAAATCCTAATCTTGATCCATATACCGACTCAAAAAACACCATCGGAGACACCTGTAGAGCACCTTTATAATCACCCAGTTACGTTGTGACGTTTGGTAGCACACAAAGTGTTCCTCCGGTATTCGGGAGTTGCACGATCTCATAGTCATAGGAACTTGTATAGTTATGGAGAAAGCAAAAGCAACGAACTAAACGATCATCGTGCTAAGCTAACGGATGGGTCAAGTCAATCACATCATTCTCTAATGATGTGATCCCGTTAGTCAAATGACAACTCATGCCTATGGTTAGGAAACATAACCATCATTGATTCAACGAGCTAGTCAAGTAGAGGAAAACTAGTGACACTCTGTTTGTCTATGTATTCACACATGTACTAAGTTTCCGGTTAATACAATTCTAGCATGAATAATAAACATTTATCATGATATAAGGAAATATAAATAACAACTTTATTATTGCCTCTAGGGCATATTTTCTTCAAAGAGATGCTAAAAATGTTGAAATTTATGTTGTCGAGGGTATTGAAGAGGTCAAAACTTTAGCTACTATTGAAACCTATTTGGCGGTGGATTGTTTATTTATTTTTGAATGTTAGTTATGGGGATAAGGAAATTGGGCTTGGAGAGGTCATAACTTTAGGTAGAAATGATCCCACAAGTTTAGAGAGTGTTTAAACGGATCATACTGTTGTCAAAAGTGGGTCTGGAGAGGTCAAAACTTTAGGTAGTGTGTATCCCACGGTTTTGGATGGTCATATTTTAATTATGACGATTTTAGTCTTACTGAACTCTGAATCTTTCCTAAACAAAGCCTTCAGAAAACATATTGATGAAGTTGTCCTAAAAGCTAGAGAAAAAACTTGAACAAAAAGTATCTATTCCGGCATAATTAGTAGATGGATGGGAACCAACTGTAAAGATAATAATTAATAGCTTTGAATTTAATGCTTTAATTGATCTAAGTGATATTGTTTTTACCATGCCTAAAATTTTATATGATGTAATTGGTTTGAAGCCTATGTCGGAATGTTCTTTGATTTTACATCTAGCAGATTCAACTGACAAGAAACCTTTTGAGAGGATATATGATGCACCTATTATAGAAAATAGCATTTATGTCCCTGCTGATTTCATAATTATGGATATAGAATGTAATCTGTCATGCCCCAATATATTACATATAGTGTTCTTGATAACAGTTAAGGTTGTTATTGACATTGAAGGAAGTGACAAATATAAAATTTCAACTCTATGAGAAAATGAATGGAACACTTTCCAAGGAAAATTTAAATGACCTTATGAATCTATTATGAGAGCAACATATTCCTTAAAAACTATTGATGAGAAAGTTGCCCCAAAAACACTGTGACTAGCTAAAATGCATTAAAGAGGAGTGCTTAAGGGAGGCAGCCCACAATTTATCTTTGTATAATTTGAGTCTAAATATTTTTTACTTTCTATTGCAACATTTCTTTACGTTTTTCTTAATAAAGTGCCAATTACCTTTAGCATGTTAAATTCGCAAGTTTATATATTGTTTTGCTAAAACAAAAACTTTACTGCTACTAAAAAATGTGATAGGATTAATAGTAGGTGATGAAATAATGAAAATGTAATGGAGTACACATATAAAAGTTCTTTATTAGTGTGCTAATTTTTTTATATAATTTCTGGATTTACATAAGAATTAAATATAGCTAGTTCTTCATAGACTTTTCTATTTTGACTTATTGATGTTATAGTTGTCTTTAACTTCTTATGTTTGCTTTTTATTGTTACTATTGGGGGTAGGACTTTTTAAATTGTGCTAGCATACATTATGTACTGATGAATTACAACTTTGCATTGGGATACAATAAGGTTTAACATCAATTAAATGTTAAGACAATGATATGAGGAGAATAAGGAGACACAAACACTTAAGCTTGGGGTTGCCTAAGGCACCCTCAAGAAATCTTAGACGTCTAAGCTTGGGGATGGTGAAGGCATCCCGTTTCTTCATCAACTACTATCCCCCTTTTATGTGTCTCCAACAAGTTATGATAAGTAGTGGAGGGTTTCTCTCTGGCACTCTCGGTTGACAGCTCGTTTGCCTAGTCGGATAGGTTAGTAGGTCTGGGAATGATCTAGCTGCACCCCAATCGTGTACTCATCTTTGTGGCATATGGGTATATGTTTAAATGCAATGATGCTCTTGAATCTGTGACCAACACACTAATGGAGGGTCATTCTCTCACAATCTTGATGGTGATTCAGTCTAATTGTGCAATTGCTTTTGATGCCTTGGTAGGAACAACACTTGATCACTTGCCCTTTGGCCATTTGTTGATCGAGATTAGATGTGTACTAGAAACTCATATATTTATCCTCCAAAATGTTGATCGTCATAAAAAATAGGGTTCCACATTATGTTGCAAATTTTGATAGAACTGGTGGTAGCACCACCTGCTAACCGTGCCAAGTGCGAGAGGCCCATATTAGCTGATTGTAACCCTAATATTGAGGATTTTTGGTACGGGGAGGGTTAGGATTTTCCAAAGGAATTCATCAAATTCTCGGGTTGAACCGTAATATTGAGGATTTTGGTATGTGGAGGGTTTGGATTTTCCAAAGGAATTCATCAAATTTTCATGTTGAGCCCTAATATTGAGAATTTTGGTATGTGGAGGGTTAGGATTTTCTAGAGGGATTCATCCAATTCGCGGGCATAATGTGATGATCAAGGAGATAGGTACGTAGGCCCATAAATGATGATGACTTGTGGCTAGTGTAATAAGGCGAGATGGACGTCCTGGTGAGAAAAGATAGGGGGGTTGTCGAAATGCGAGGGATTAGCATGGTGGAAGCTGGCTATAGCAAATCCAACAACATGAGACATAGAAGACAAAAGCAGGAGGGAGCATGGGTGATGCATGGTGGAGAAGCTCGTTGCCACGCTGGAAATGGAGAGTCTATATAGGGGCAAATCGCAGGTGGAGAAGCTCGTTGCCACGCTGGAAATAGAAAAATGTCTTAAGATTGAAGATACACGATAGGCGTTGGATCAAGATCCGTAGATTCTAATGCTTAGTGGCATTGAAAGTTTCAACACCCTTAATGGAACTGACATACAACTAAAGAAATCTCCAAGGTGGGCTATAATTTGTTTTTCTAGTTCTTTAAGTGTAGTTTCCTATTTATTCCTTGTATTTAGGTTATTACTATCATTATTTCTTTGCGTGCATTCAACAATTTGAAACTAACATGTAAATAATCAAAATAATTTTTCATTTGCAGAAAATCCAAATAATAGGTAATCCTTCATAATATTGCACTAAAGTTGCTGGCTCAGTATTTGACTTGTTAATTTTGTTTTTCTTAAAAAATATGGAATCTAAAAGAGGCCCTTAGTTTTCCCGTCCCCACATGTCAGCTTCCCGTCCTCTTCCCTCTCAGTGCCGCCGCACGCAACTGGAGAAAGGGTGGAGCTCGCGCGCCGCCGGCAACGCCGATTCATCGCCTTCGCCGGAGGCGCCGGCGCTCGCGCTGCCATTCCCCGCCGCGGACGCGCTTCTACCTCAACCCCGACGAGCACTGCGAGCGTCTCCAGGCACTTCCTTTCGTCTCTCCGAGGTAGGATCTCCGCTTCGTCGCTGGTTGGTTTCGAGCCGGCATTGTCAGAGTATGCGTGCTTGGGATTGGATCGATCTGCTGTCACTCGGTAATTTTGTTTTGAAAGGGGGCTGCGAATCTCATTCTCCCGTGGAAATTTTGTGGCAAATTGTGATAATGTATTGGACGGGGAAACCCAGCTTCCTTACTGGAGTCATATGCAGCGATGGATCCAACTTTCTCTGACGATGCAAGCGAACCCAATCCTGATCCCTGACAAAGTATGCATCTGTCTGGCCAAATGCAGGCTCCATCTTGTGGCTTGTGACATCACCATGTATCTGAAACATCCTGGCATGTCAGTTATCTGGATTGTGATACTGGGTTCTCATTCAGTCAAAGAAGACATGAGCACCCTGCAGCTCTTTGGTCAGCTGAAGCAAACTACTTGCTTGGGTATCTTCTCGAGCAGTTTCCATGCCTTGTTGGTCAGACTGATGGAAGGTTGGATGTCCGCGTGAACAGATTGCATTCAGGGATTCAGAGAAGTGACCGGAAGTCCGGTTTGGAGGCTCAAGTGCTTCCCTCCTAGCTAGAAATGGAATGAAGGCAATAGATTCAGACAAGGGACTCTTTGCTGCAATGGTGTCGAACCAGTATGGTGTGCCTCTATATGTAACGAATGAGGCAGAGGCCATGTAAAGGCTCATCCTAGAGACATCAAGATTCTCGTCGGTTATGGAGAGTTGTGTTGCTGGCACAGGACAGAAGACACCCATCTCCCCGACAAGCTGATGCTTTTTTTATGCCTGATCAATATAAGGGGCATCTGTAACTCTAGTCTCCAGCTGAGGCTTCTGATCGGGCTGTCATGTCTGGATTATTGGCAGCAAACTCGTGCACGAGCGTGTAGTTTGGTTTCAGATCAAGATCATGAGATCGGCGGGTGCGATGAAACGGCGAGAAATGAAGAGTTGGCTGCTGATTGCTTGCTGCTGGAAGGAACAGTTGACTTGGCTTTGGAGGTTCCAGGGCCATGCTTATCTGGTGAGCATCGCTGGCATGTTTCTAGTTTCTACTACCGCATTAGCTAGCATGTGGCTGTTTGCAATCTCAGGACAATCCACGTGATTTACAATTTCTTACTGCCGCATTAGGTGCTCCTAATGAGGGCAATCATGCTGTCATGTTCCAGTTATTGGCAGCAAGAAAATACACGGCTGATTACTGTATTGATTGGTCTCTCCATATACATGAATGCTTTAGCACCACTTTGTACTTAGCAATGTAATCTGATTGATATGCAAAATTTAGTTGATTCGTAGTGTTAACTGCAACCAGCATGCTATCAGTTATGGGGAGCAATACCCAATATATCATAAGGAGCAATGTCAAGGCTTCGAGTTAGTGTGTCTGAACAATTTTCTTAATCACACACTGAACATGGGCCTGAAATGTTTCTTCGCTTTCTTTGCTAATTGGGTGTAGGACTGAATATTGACTTGATAACGGCATTGTCTCCTCATTTCAGAATCAAGTGCAGTTCTTGGATGGTGGATGCCAGTCTTCAACTCTGAGAAACTTTCTTCATTGCATTGCAGAGGACAAGGAGCGGGGGAGATGGCTCGAGTTCTCCCCCCACTTGCTTTGCCTGCTGAATGTGGCAGAGTCTAACTTGGCCTCCAGGCAAGCACACATGATCTATTACGAATGGTCCAGCCATTCTCTGTTTCTCATACCATCACATACTGTTTCAATGGTCAGGGGTGGCCAAGAGTAGAGACCTAGTCCATTAGAGTGAGGGTTGGTAGGCACGCTGGCTGACCTTCCATGCTTGGGGCAGAAGCCGCAGTGCTATTTTTTCAGATGGAAAGGAAGAGAGGAGGAACTTTGCTCTAATGGTGTCTACCCCGGCATGCACATTTTGGTACCCTCATATATAGTGCAGAAGTAGAAGAGCCTACAGACATTCCCTCAAAAAAAAAGAGAGCCTAAAGACATCTTGTCAGTTGAGGTCCTGAGAGTTTGTCCCCCATCCTCAAGGCAAGTAATATGCTGCTCTGCTGTCATCTTATCGTTTCATACATGAATGAATGAGTATATGGGCCTGTCATGTCTAAATTATCAGAGGCAAACTCACACACGAGGACCAGTTTTTGTGTTATTTCTAGATAGCTTGATCATGTACATGCTGACTAACCCTCTTCATGCTTTGTCGCTGGTATTGTACAGCCTTGTCTTAGTTGTCAGTGGCAAACTCATATGCACGAGGGGGTGGTTGGTGCTTGCTGGTGCGTTGTGCTATCTTGTTCCGCTAATAGCCTTTGTCCATTGGCGTTCCAACCTTACAACCAAGCTCATGCCAGTCATCTCCTTGCTGTCATCAGAGGTCTGTATCTTCTCTCTTGGGATCCTTCCCCAAGATCCATTGAGCACTGCTAGGTGTTCAAGTGCACAAACCTTTGTGGCCCAAAATGCTTACATTTTCTGCAAATTGATATTAAGCATATATCGTCGCCATTGAGTGACAAGGTTATAGTGGAATAGGCATGGTTTTAAGACCTGGAACCATGTTTCTTGGACAAATAATATTTTGATAAATTTCAGCACGAAGTCTTACCAGCATGAGATTTTTTTTAGTGAATATAGTGGTAATGGATTTTACTGGCATTTGTATACAATGTAACAGGGGTGGAGAAAGAAAAAATATATATTAACTAAGTTTATCTACCATGCTTTGATGAGGCAAAATATTTCCCTTTTACTGGAGAGATGTTATTGGTGTTAATGTGTTAAAATTAAGATATGTTATCTCAAAAATTTATGATGCTCAATCCAATATTTATCTCCTATTAAATACCAAATAAAATTATGCTGAAGATACCAGCATACTAATATTTTTTTCATCTGTAGATATGGATTATTATTATTAAGAATATTTTTTATTTCATTTTCCCACTTGATCTACCCATCATATTTTGCTATTTGATTATATCAGCAATGTGAACTTATCATATGAATAACAATCTAGACATACATACCAAAATATTAACTGAGCAAGTGAGCATACGATCGCCAGAATTTACAACTATGAAGGGAATCTGCTACTCCATCTGATTTATGTGCTTATTACAACCATCAACCATGTGGCTTCAACCTGGCGTGTCCCATGCATGATAAGTGAGATCCACAAAATAAGGCTAATCATGAATCTTATGGTAGGTGTGGCGCAACCGATAACCTGCATGTTGGTCTAAAATCATTGTTGTTGTGATTTACCACAAAAATATAACCTGTAACAAAAACCTAATTAACAGAACCTAGTAAATATATGATGGATTGAAATCATACACATTTCCTTTTCTCATGCATATTCATCAAAGAGCTCCAGAGAGATGTTATCGATATCACAAAATTTGAGATGGATCAAAACTTTGCTCTTCGTTTCTATAATTTCTGTACATTTGTACTGTATACATATGGGAAAACTGCCTCAAGATCGGCTCATCCTCAAAAAGGCGGATGCCAATCGCAGGGAGTAGAGTGATGTGGAGTATCTATGAGCTAAGAATATTTAAAATAGAAACTCTGTTCTGGACTAATTTCCTGAACAGATTTCCTGTTCCATTCTGAAGATCTCCAATGTTGTACTCTAACTCCTGCAATTGCTCCTCCTCGCAGACAACTGCCTTCTTCTTGTAAAATGCCTTGCAGACAAGAGACTGCTTTGGCATTTCAATTTGCTTCGACAAGAGATGGAGTGTGGACTCCAACAGAGAGATGCAGATCTCTCTTGCCTTGGTCAATAGCATGACCATCTTATCGGATGCAGCCTTCTTGCCAGTCTTGAAATGTTTCCTGGCCTTCTTCGCCAAGCGAGTAAAGAACCGGATCTTGGCTTGAGCAGCTGCATCACCTCCTTTCCTTAGAGCCACCTGCAGCTCTTGGATGATGGCCAACATCTCGGCGAAGGTCTCTTGCATGTAGTTGCAGAGATCTAACAGCTCAATGGAGCACTCCATCTCTCCATCCAACATCTTCCTCTGCTGGGAGGAGCAAACTTGGTGGTTTGGTAGGCAAATGATCTCGTCAAGACCATCATACATGTTTGGAAGAGTCCTTAGACCATCGCACATCGTGTTGATGGAGTTGGAGGAAGAGATGCTTGCTTCTAGGCTGTGGAGCTCTTGCTCAACTTCGGTCTCACTGACGCGAGGCCTAGATGGCAAACTTATCGATCTTTGGTGGAAAGCCATATCTGAGCTTGAAGCTTTTCTCTGTATATATTGTGGTTGATGATAGCTGAAGAATAGAACACTTCTTGGTTCGATGTGTCTACTGCTCTGCTAAGGCCTATTTATACAGAAAACTTAAGTAGTTGCATTTGATTGGTAGACATGAAGAACCATGCCATCACATCTCCCAGATGCTGTCTGCTTACTATGCCTTGTGCTCTGGCAGAAGCATAGAGATCACAACCCTAAAGTCGTCTCATGTTCAGTACATAAT
This sequence comes from Triticum urartu, assembly GCF_003073215.2. NCBI lineage: Eukaryota > Viridiplantae > Streptophyta > Magnoliopsida > Poales > Poaceae > Triticum > Triticum urartu. The sequence continues at coordinate 707,402,307 of NC_053024.1, read as the reverse complement.
TTTGTCTGTCTACTGTCCTTGAGATGAGCCATCACATTATCATGTTCCAACAATTGGCAGCAAGAACCAGCATTAGCATAATTGCACGCTCAAGCCATTATTTAATGCACTACCAGAAAAACTGCGTTTGCCGACGGCCGAATCTATGCCGACGGCCCCTGTCGGCATCGCCGCACCTATGCCGACGGCCGAGGATGGGCCGTAGGCGTAGAAAAGCCGTCAGCATACATCAATCTATGCCGACGGGGCCGTCGGCATAGACGAGGCCGTCGGGACCGCCCGAGATACGCCTACGGGGCCCGTCGGCATAGGACAGGCCGTCGGCATATCCCGGGCCCACCTCCCCGGTCAGTGCTGACCACTTGACGGCGTTTATCCTACGCCGACGGGCGGTAACGGCGGCCGTCGGCATATCTGTGGCAGAGGTATGCCTACGGCGCAGCCGTCGGCATAGGCCCCTCTGCCACGTCAACGATCCGTGTGCCACACCACGTCATCGATCCGTGTGTGCACAGATATGCCGACGGCCTTGCCGTCGGCATACGTGTATTTTATTTTATTTTTTATTTTTACTTTGTTTTGTTATTTTTACTTTATTTTAGTTTTTGCTTTTGCATAAGATAATTATGCCTTATCTCAAAAAACATACCCGATGGTATATCGATTGCCCCCCATTACGAACGTCGCTATCGCCGTGTCACGGAGGGGGGAAACGGTCGACACGGAAGGAATTCTAGTTGGTGGGGGGATTCGGGGTGTAGCTATGTCACCGAAACATCGCACAGGTCCCGATGCATATGTGAAAGTGTTCATGCATGCGTAGACGCCCGTCTTGGGGCTCCGGGGTGTGCCCCCCCTCACGGATGGCGCCGCCGCCGGCACCTGGAGGGGGAAAACGGACGCGTGGGGTCTACACGGAGGGGATCTTGCTGTGGGTCTGGCCCGGATGTTGCTCCAAAGTGTTCCTATGGGCTGACATAACACAACCGGGTGGCGAGGTCCACTGGTCAAAGCCCGTCCGTGCAAAGTCAAAGGGGTAGATCCCGTGGTCAAACGCTACAGGGTTAGGCGGGACGGGGGCACTGGGGGTAGCAATGCCACCGGAGCGTCGCACCGGGCCCTCATACATGCGGGGTGGTGTGGTGGCATGTCCGAAGAGGCGGGACGCGTCTCCGGTGCGTGGCCCCCCTCACGGACGGCGATTACACGGTAGTAGACGTTCTGCGGTAACGATGCGGCGTCAATATTACTAAATACTCGGAGCGCGATAAAATCATGAGTTTTTTTGCACGACGTGGGCACATGTGCTATAGGAACGATGGTATTTTTTCATAATTTTTGTTGATGGAGAAGTATCCGAAAAATTCCCTCTACGCGGATTGCCCTTCGCGCGTCTACGGCTGTGGCCGGTGGCCTCCGGGGGCTAGCATGCCGCCAAATCTTGCGCCGGTGGCCTTTCACAAGTCTGGAAGTGTTATGGCGGTTGCAAACGCCCGGCACGCGTGTCCGGGGTGTGCCCCCCACATGGACGACGCCGCCGCCGGCACCTGGAGGGGGAAAATGGACGCGTGGGGTCTACACGGAGGGGATCTTGCTGTGGGTCTGGCCCGGATGTTGCTCCAAAGTGTTCTTATGGGCTGACCTAACACAACCGGGTGGGGAGGTCCACTGGTCAAAGCCCGTCCGTGCAAAGTCAAAGGGGTAGATCCCGTGGTCAAACGCTACAGGGTTAGGCGGGACGGGGGCACTGGGGGTAGCAATGCCACCGGAGTGTCGCACCGGGCCCTCATACATGCAGGGTGGTGAGGTGCCATGTCCGAAGAGGCGGGACGCGTCTCCGCTGCGTGGCCCCCCTCACGGACGGCGATTACACGGTAGTAGACGATCTGCGGTAACGATGCGGCGTCAATATTACTAAATACTTGGAGCGCGATAAAATCATGAGTTTTTTTGCACGACGTGGGCACATGTGCTATAGTAACGATGGTATTTTTCATAATTTTTGGTGATGGAGAAGTATCCGAAAAATTCCCTCTACGCGGATTGCCCTTCGCGCGTCTACGGCTGTGGCCGACGGCCTCCGGGGGCTAGCATGCCGCCAAATCTTGCGCCGGCGGCCTCTCACAAGTCTGGAGGTGTTGTTGCGGTTGCAAACGCCCGGCACGCGTGTCCGGGGTGTGCCCCCCTCACGGACGGCGCCGCCGCCGGCACCTGGAGGGGGAAAACGGACGCGTGGGGTCTACATGGAGGGGATCTTGCTGTGGGTCTGGCCCGGATGTTGCTCCAATGTGTTCCTATGGGCTGACCTAACACAACCGGGTGGGGAGGTCCACTGGTCAAAGCCCGTCCGTGCATAGTCAAAGGGGTAGATCCCGTGGTCAAACGCTATAGGGTTAGGCGGGACGGGGGCACTTGGGGGTAGCAATGCCACCGGAGCGTCGCACCGGGCCCTCATACATGCGGGATGGTGTGGTGGCATGTCCGAAGAGGCGGGACGCGTCTCCGGTGCGTGGCCCCCCTCACGGACGGCGATTACACGGTAGTAGACGTTCTGTGGTAACGATGCGGCGTCAATATTACTAAATACTCGGAGCGCGATAAAATCATGAGTTTTCTTGCACGACGTGGGCACATGTGCTATAGGAACGATGGTATTTTTTCATAATTTTTGGTGATGGAGAAGTATCCGAAAAATTCCCTATACGCGGATTGCCCTTCGCGCATCTACGGCTGTGGCCGACGGCCTCCGGGGGCTAGCATGCCGCCAAATCTTGCGCCGGCGGCCTCTCACAAGTCTGGAAGTGTTGTGGCGGTTGCAAACGCCCGGCACGCATGTCCGGGGTGTGCCCCCCTCACGGACGGCGCCGCCGCCAGCACCTGGAGGGGGAAAACGGACGCGAGGGGTCTACATGGAGGGGATCTTGCTGTGGGTCTGGCCCGGATGTTGCTCCAATGTGTTCCTATGGGCTGACCTAACACAACCAGGTGGGGAGGTCCACTGGTCAAAGCCCGTCCGTGCATAGTCAAAGGGGTAGATCCCGTGGTCAAACGCTACAGGGTTAGGCGGGACGGGGGCACTGGGGGGTAGCAATGCCACCGGAGCGTCGCACCGGGCCCTCATACATGCGGGATGGTGTGGTGGCATGTCCGAAGAGGCGGGACGCGTCTCCGGTGCGTGGCCCCCCTCACGGACGGCGATTACACGGTAGTAGACGTTCTGCGGTAACGATGCGGCGTCAATATTACTAAATACTCGGAGCGCGATAAAATCATGAGTTTTTTTGCACGACGTGGGCACATGTGCTATAGGAACGATGGTATTTTTTCATAATTTTTGGTGATGGAGAAGTATCCGAAAAATTCCCTCTACGCAGATTGCCCTTCGCGCGTCTACGGCTGTGGCCGACGGCCTCCGGGGGCTAGCATGCCACCAAATCTTGCACCGGCGGCCTCTCACAAGTCTGGAAGTGTTGTGGCGGTTGCAAACGCCCGGCACGCGTGTCCGGGGTGTGCCCCCCTCACGGACGGCGCCGCCACCGGCACCTGGAGGGGGAAAACGGACGCGTGGGGTCTACACGGAGGGGATCTTGCTGTGGGTCTAGCCCGGATGTTGCTCCAAAGTGTTCCTATGGGCTGACCTAACACAACCGGGTGGGGAGGTCCACTGGTCAAAGCCCGTCCGTGCAAAGTCAAAGGGGTAGATCCCGTGGTCAAACGCTACAGGGTTAGGCGGGACGGGGGCACTGGGGGGTAGCAATGCCACCGGAGCGTCGCACCGGGCCCTCATACATGCGGGGTGGTGTGGTGGCATGTCCGAAGAGGCGCGACGCGTCTCCGGTCCGTGGCCCCCCTCACGGACGGCGATTACATGGTAGTAGACGTTCTGCGGTAACGATGCGGCGTCAATATTACTAAATACTCGGAGCGCGATAAAATCATGAGTTTTTTTGCACGACGTGGGCACATGTGCTATAGGAATGATGGTATTTTTTCATAATTTTTGGTGACGGAGAAGTATCCGAAAAATTCCCTCTACGCGGATTGCCCTTCGCGCGTCTACGGCTGTGGCCGGCGGCCTCCGGGGGCTAGCATGCCGCCAAATCTTGCGCCGGCGGCCTTTCACAAGTCTGGAAGTGTTGTGGCGGTTGCAAACGCCCGACACGCGTGTCCGGGGTGTGCCCCCCTCACGGACGGCGCAGCCGCCGGCACGTGGAGGGGGAAAACGGACGCGTGGGGTCTACACGGAGGGGATCTTGCTGTGGGTCTGGCCCGGATGTTGCTCCAAAGTGTTCCTATGGGCTGACCTAACACAACCGGATGGGGACGTCCACTGGTCAAAGCCCGTCCGTTCAAAGTCAAAGGGGTAGATCCCGTGGTCAAACGCTACAGGGTTAGGCGGGACGAGGGCACTAGGGGTAGCAATGCCACCGGAGCGTCGCACCGGGCCCTCATACATGCGGGGTGGTGTGGTGGCATGTCCGAAGAGGCGGGACGCGTCTCCGGTGCGTGGCCCCCCTCACGGACGGCGATTACACGGTAGTAGACGTTCTGCGATAACGATGCGGCGTCAATATTACTAAATACTCGGAGCGCGATAAAATCATGAGTTTTTTTGCACGACGTGGGCACATGTGCTATAGGAACGATGGTATTTTTTCATAAATTTTGGTGATGGAGAAGTATCCGAAAAATTCCCTCTACGCGGATTGCCCTTCGCGCGTCTACGGCTGTGGCCGGCGGCCTCCGGGGGCTGGCATGCCGCCAAATTTTGCGCCGGCGGCCTCTCACAAGTCTGGAAGTGTTGTGGCGGTTGCAAACGCCCGGCACGCGTGTCCGGGGTGTGCCCCCCCTCACGTACGGTGCCGCCGCCGGCACCTGGAGGGGGAAAACGGACGTGTGGGGTCTACACGGAGGGGATCTTGCTATGGGTCTGGCCCGGATGTTGCTCCAAAGTGTTCCTATGGGCTGACCTAACACAACCGGGTGGGGAGGTCCACTGGTCAAAGCCCGTCCGTGCAAAGTCAAAGGGATAGATCCCGTGGTCAAACGCTACAGGGTTAGGCGGGACGGGGGCACTGGGGGTAGCAATGCCACCGGAGCATCGCAGCGGGCCCTCATACATGCGGGGTGGTGTGGTGGCATGTCCGAAGAGGCGGGACGCGTCTCCGGTGCGTGGCCCCCCTCACGGACGGCGATTACACGGTAGTAGACGTTCTGCGGTAACGATGCGGCGTCAGTATTACTAAATACTCGGAGCGCGATAAAATCATGAGTTTTTTTGCACGACGTGGGCACATGTGCTATAGGAACGATGGTATTTTTTCATAATTTTTGGTGATGGAGAAGTATCCGAAAAATTCCCTCTACGCGGATTGCCCTTCGCGCGTCTACGGCTTTGGCCGGCGGCCTCCGGGGGCTAGCATGCCGCCAAATCTTGCGCCGGCGGCCTCTCACAAGTCTGGAAGTGTTGTGGCGGTTGCAAATGCCCGGCACGCGTGTCCGGGGTGTGCCCCCCTCACGGACGGCGCCGCCGCCGGCACCTGGAGGGGGAAAACGGACGCGTGGGGTCTACACGGAGGGGATCTTGCTGTGGGTCTGGCCCGGATGTTGCTCCAAAGTGTTCCTATGGGCTGACCTAACACAACCGGGTGGGGAGGTCCACTGGTCAAAGCCCGTCCGTGCAAAGTCAAAGGGGTAGATCCCGTGGTCAAACGCTACAGGGTTAGGCGGGACGGGGGCACTGGGGGTAGCAATGCCACCGGAGCGTCACACCGGGCCCTCGTACATGCGGGGTGGTGTGGTGGCATGTCTGAAGAGGCGGGACGCGTCTCACTAGTAGAAAAAGGGTCAATCGTGAAGCACATTAGTGCCGGTTTGTATTTGAGCCGGCACTAATGTATACATTAGTGCTGGTTCCAACGGCTAGCCGGGCCGCTTTCATTAGTACCGGTTCGTGGAGAACCTTTAGCACCGGTTCGTGCCATGAACCGGTACTAATGAGAGTGGTGGCAGGATGTTGCCAGAGTGGGGCCCCTCCAGCACCTTTAGTACCGGTTCGTGCCACAAACCGGTACTAAAGGTCGTCCTATATAAACCCTTCGTCCACCAGCACTCTGTTCTTCCCCCTTTCCCCTCTCCGGCCCTCTCCTCTGTTCTTCCCTTCTTCCTCTCGAGTTCATCACAAAATTTGCCCAAAATTTGTCAAGATTTGAAGGCCCTCATCCATTCAAATGATCACAAAGGTTAGCAACTTTGTCCTTTCATCTCTCATTGCTAGATTAGCTCTTGCATTGGTTTATATAGTGATTAATTTGTGAGTTTAGTAATTTGGGAGGATATATATATATATGTGCTAGTATTTGATTTATATGCAATTTGAGGTAAAAAATAACACTTAGTTTGCATATGTAGGTGTGGTTTACTTAGTGCCTTCTAAATCTCCATCGTAGCCACCGTCGATCGCCCGCACCGTCCCGTCGCCGGCACCACCTTGTGGTGAGCCTCTTGTTCATGAAATTTTATATAAAAATTGATGTTTGTGATTTGGATATATAGTTACTCGTATAATTATCTTACCCGTACGTTGTTTGTTATACATATAGTGCCATGGTTTTGATATCCGTCCCCGTCGGCCCTAGTCCTTGTTATGATTCGGATGTGGTATGTATATTCTCTTTTAAAACTAGTTGCATTTCGTGTTTATGACAAATTATGCCCATCAAGTTGACATAGAAATTTTTTCTAGGAGGTATCTGAACCTGAAATTCCAACCGACCCTATTGCCGAGAGGTTAAATTTAGTTGAAAGAGAAAACGAGGTACTTGAAAGAAAAATTGAAAAGAATTGAGGGGGAGAAGATGGAATTGGAGTTGCATGTTGCCGATGTCGTCGATGATCACAAGATCAAGATGGAGAAAATGCGCTTGAAGATTAGAAAGATTAGAAAATATGCCATCGATAGTGAGGCTTGGTATCATTATGCTGTTGGATCCATTGTTACCTTAGTTGCGATCTTGATCGTATTTGTTGTTGCATTTAAATGCTTTAGCTAGAGAGTTATTTGTTTGTTGCATTTAAGTGTTGTATGAACTTTATGTATGAACTTGTATTAATTTGGTCTATTCGGTGTTGTGTAATGAAGATGAGCCGGCAATGGATGTACGATGACCGATGCTCTCCCCAGTTCGTTGAGGGCGTGCGTACTTTTCTGCTTGCGGCTGAGGCAAACAAGCGGGCGGATGGTTTTATGCCTTGTCCATGTGCTCGCTGTAAGAATGGTCACAATTACTCTACGTCAAGAACCATTCACGTCCACCTGTTTAAGACCGGTTTCATGCCCCATTATAATGTTTGGACCAAGCACGGAGAAAGAGGGGTTATGATGGAAGACAATGAAGAAGAAGAGGACGACGACAGCTATCCTGGCCATGGGTTCCCTGAATACGATGATACAACAATGGGGGAAGAAGCTGAGCCGGTAATGCGGGAAGAAGTTGAGCCGGCAATGCGGGAAGAAGCTGAAGAAGAGGCATCAGATGAGCTCGTTGATGATCTAGGTCGGGCCATTGCCGATGCAAAGAGAAACTGCGCAAGTGATTTGGAGAAGAAGAAGTTGCAGCGCATGTTAGAGGATCACAAAAAATTGTTGTACCCGAATTGCGTAGGTGACAAGAAAAAGCTGGGCACCACACTGGAATTGCTGCAATGGAAGGCAGAGAATGGTGTATCTGACAAGGGATTTGGAAAGTTGCTGGTAATGATAAAGGATATGCTTCCAGAGGTCAACGAATTGCCTGAGAGTACGTATGAAGCAAAGAAGGTTGTCTGCCCTCTAGGGTTAGAGGTGCAGAAGATACATGCATGCCCTAATGATTGCATCCTCTACCGCGGTGAGTACGAGGATTTGAACGCTTGCCCGGTATGTGGTGCATTGCGCTATAAGATCTGCCACGATGACCCTGGTGATGTCGAGGGCCGGCGCCCCAGGAAGAAGATTCCTGCCAAGGTGATGTGGTACGCTCCTATAATACCACGGTTGAAACGTTTGTTCCAAAACAAAGATCATGCCAAGGCGATGCGATGGCATAGAGAAGACTGTAAGAAAGAGGGAAAGTTGAGAGTACCCGCTGACGGGTCGCAGTGGAGAAAAATCGAAAGAAAGTACGGGAAGGAGTTTGCAGATGACGCAAGGAGCGTATGGTTTGGTCTAAGCGCAGATGGCATTAATCCTTTTGGGGAGCAGAGCAGCAACCATAGCACCTGGCCTGTGACTCTATGTTTGTATAACCTTCCTCCTTGGTTGTGCATGAAGCGGAAGTTCATTATGATGCCAGTTCTCATCCAAGGCCCTAAGCAACCCGGCAACGACATTGATGTGTACCTAAGGCCATTAGTTGAAGAACTCTTACAACTGTGGAATGGAATAGGTGTACGTGCGTGGGATGAGCACATGGGGGAAGAATTTGACCTAAAGGCGTTGTTGTTTGTGACCATCAATGATTGGCCTGCTCTCAGTAACCTTTTAGGACAGACAAACAAGGGATACCGCGCATGCACGCACTGTTTGGACGATACCGACAGTATATATTTGGCTAATTGTAAGAAGAATGTGTACCTGGGACATCGTCGATTTCTTCCGAGCAGGCATCCCGTAAGAAAGAAAGGCAAGCATTTCAAAGGTGAGGCAGATCATCGGACGAATGCCTCGCCACCGTACTGGTGCTGATGTACATGATATGGCCAAGGATTTGAAGGTGGTCTTTGGAAAGGGTCCTGGTGGACAACCTGTTCCGAATGACGCTGACGGACGCGCACCCATGTGGAAGAAGAAATCTATATTTTGGGACCTGCCCTATTGGAAAGACCTCGAGGTCCGCTCCGCAATCGATGTGATGCACGTGACGAAGAATCTTTGTGTGACCCTGCTTGGCTTCTTGGGCGTGTATGGGAAGACAAAAGATACACCTGAGGCACGGGAGGACCAGCAACGTATGCACAGAAAAGACGGCATACATCAGGGTCATGCAAGCTACGCTCTTACCAAAGAAGAGAAGGAAATCTTCTTTGAATGCCTGCTCAGTATTAAGGTACCGTCTGGCTTATCATCGAATATAAAGGGAATAATAAACATGGCAGAGAAAAAGTTCCAGAACCTAAAGTCTCATGACTGCCACGTGATTATGACGCAACTGTTTCCGGTTGCATTGAGGGGGCTTCTACCGGAAAACGTTCGATTAGCCATTGTGAAGCTATGTGCATTTCTCAATGTAATCTCTCAGAAGGTAATCGATCCAGAAATCATACCAAGGTTACAGAATGATTTGGTGCAATGTCTTTTCAGTTTCGAGTTGGTGTTCCCACCATCCTTCTTCAACATCATGACGCACGTCCTAGTTCACCTATGCGAAGAGATTAACGTTTTGGGTCCTGTATTTCTACACAATATGTTCCCCTTTGAGAGGTTCATGGGAGTCTTAAAGAAATATGTTCATAACCGTGCTTGGCCAGAAGGAAGCATCTCCAAGGGCCGTCAAAATGAGGAGGTCATTGAGTTTTGTATTGACTTTATTCCTGACCTTAAGCCGATTGGTGTTCCTGAATCGTGGCATAAGGGCAGACTGGATGGAAAAGGCACGCTAGGAGGGGAACAAATAATATGTATGGACGGACATTCTCTCACTGAAGCACACTACACAGTTCTACAGAATTCCGCCTTGGTGGCTCCGTATATGGATGAACACAAGAATTTGCTACGCTCCAAACACCCGGAGCGGTCTGATGACTGGATTACACGTGAACAAACCAGGAGTTTCGCCAGCTGGTTGGAAGCACGTACCATGCATGACACCTCTATTGAAGATGACCTGTACTTGCTGTCCCAGTTACCATCTTCGAATATAATGACTTTCAAAGGGTACGAGATAAATGGTAATACATTTTACATGATCGCCCAAGATAAGAAGAGCACCAACCAAAACAGTGGTGTCCGCTTTGATGCAGAAACCAAGATGGGAAAGGAAACATATTATGGTTATATACAGGACATATGGGAACTTGACTATCGACGTGGTTTGAAGGTCCCTTTGTTTCGGTGCAAATGGGTCAATATGACATGAGGCGGGGTAACGGAAGACCCGCAGTACGGAATGAAAACAGTGGGTCTCAACAATCTTGCGTATGCAGACGAACCACTCGTCCTAGCCAATGATGTGGCACAGGTTTTTTATGTGAAGGACATGTCTACCAAGCCAAGAAAAATAAAAGATAAGGAAGTGAATGCATCGTATGATGAGTCAAAGCGGCACATAGTTCTTTCTGGGAAGAGAAACATCGTGGGAGTGGATGACAAGACAGAAAAGTCAGAAGATTATGAAAAGTTTGATGAAATTGCCCCATTCACAGTGAATATTGACCCGAGCATCCCGTTAAATGATGAAGATTTTCCATGGCTACGACGCAAAGGGACACACGCGAAGAAAAAGTTTCACACCCAAAGATCTGGGATGTGATCGGCTTAGCTATCATCACTTTCTTTTGTGTTTCACACCCAGGAGGGAATCTCTATAATAGTTAGGGTAGCTAGTTACGTGTTTTGGCATTTGAAACGCGAAGAAATTTTATGTGCAAGCAAATTCTTTCATGCATTTATTGATTTTTTCAGCTAAATGACCCTGAAATTGAAAAGCATTTCAAATGAACTCAGAAAAGGATGAAAGTTGGCATGGTATCATAATTTGACCCACATAGCATGTGCAAAAAAGTAGAGAGGGTTACCGCAAAAACTGGATACACTTCGTGTACAGAATGGACAATCTGTTTTGAAGTATCAGGGTTTCGGACGAAAACTCATGCGTTACAAAGGCATTTCATTTTTAAATAACTTAAGCATTACCAAATTGAATATAATGATAAAACACACTAATATTAAACATAATAAAAAAGAATCACTGGAAAATGTATTTTTAAAGTTAAGTTATTCACAAACTAGTGATTCACACAAATTTCAAATAATTCAAAATTTAAACTATTCAAATTTAAAAACTACCGGCACTAACTGAAAGTTTCTAAAAACTATCAAAAATATTCACAAAGAAACTCTAAATACAGCAAAAAACAACTAAAAATAAATAAAACAAAATAAATAAAGCAGAAAAGAAAAAACTAAATGAAAAAAGCCCACCTACCGGGCCACAGCGGCCTGCATACGACTAGAAACCCAACCTGTTGTTGGGCCAGGATGCAGGCCCGCAAGCCCAATAGGCCCCACAGGGCAGAGTAGCAGAGGTAGGCCCAGAAGGCCTGCTTCAGAGAGGAGCTCGAGACAGCAGCGACGGCGGGGCTTAAAAGCAGGTGTGAGCGCCCTTCGGCTAGCGAGGTGGGACTAAACTTCTGCGCCCCTCGCCTGGCAGCGCAACCCCTTTAGTACCGGGTTGTGGCGCCAACCGGTACTAAAGGGGGGGCCTTTAGTACCGGTTGGAGCCAGGAACCGGTACTAAAGGGGGGTGCTCCCCCCCGCTTGGCCTGGCCAAAACAGGCCTTTAGTACCGGTTGGTGGCTCCAACCGGTACTAAAGGTGTCCCCTATATAAGAAACACTTCGAAAATTTTCAGTTTCTCATCTCCCACTTCTCTCTGCCGCCGCCCCGTCCCGCGCCGTCGCCGCCCCCGTCGCGCCGTCCCCGTCGACTCCGCGACGCCCCCGTCCTCGTCGCGTCGTCCCCGTCGACTCCGCGGCACCCCCGTCGCCGTCCCGGTCACCCATCCCCTCGCTTTGCCGTTGCCATCGCCTTTGGATCGACCCCGCCCTCGCCGTCGCCGTCGCCTCGACCTTGCCCGCGCGCGCTGTGAGCCCCTCCCCCGGCCCCTCTCCTCCCTCCAATCGATCGTAGCGCACACCGGCGCCGGCGCCGGCGCCGACCGTGCGCACACACACGCGCGCGCGCACACACACACTACATGCATGCACACACACACACACACACACTACACACACACTAGACGCGCACACACACACACAATTTTTCTGTTTTTAGCTTTTAGTTTTTTCTGTTTTTCTGTTTTTCATACAAAGGTTTAGATGAATTAATTAATTAGATTAGATTAATGTCAAATAGTATGTAGAAATGTTAGTTATAATATATATAATGTCAAATGTTATAGAAATGTTAGTTATATAGAAATGTTAGAAATTTTGGAAATGTTAGTTTTAGCTAGCTAGATGAATTAGATTAATTTCAAATTGTTAGATGATGATTGATGTTTTTTTAGTTTCTTATATTTTTAGTTATAAAATTTAGAATTTGCATATATGAAATCATCACAATCCATCATTTAAAAAATGTTACTTTACTTTTGCGGCATATAGTATTTTGTTGTCGACGATGCCCGGCCCGCATCCTCGCCGTCGACACGTCCGCGACGACGTCCTGCTTCAGAGGACCCATGTCCGGGACTGGGCTCCGCCGGGCTGGCACTGGGAGGTGCTACCTTCAGGGGCGCGACGCTTGGTGAGGAACCCGGCCCCGGGTCCCATCGTCGACCCTCATCTCCTTTGGTGGCATTCACGTGGGCCACTTTCGGTGCGGAGGGAGCCGGCCCCGCCGGAGGTGGTGTTGGAAATATGCCCTAGAGGCAATAATAAAAGCATTATTATTATATTTCCTTATCCATGATAATTGTCTTTATTCATGCTATAATTGTGTTATCCGGAAATCGTAATACATGTGTGAATAACAGACACCAACATGTCCCTAGTAAGCCTCTACTTGACTAGCTCGTTGATCAACAGATAGTCATGGTTTCCTGACTATGGACATTGGATGTCATTGATAACGAGATCACATCATTAGGAGAATGATGTGATGGACGAGACCCAATCCTAAACATAGCACAAGATCGTATAGTTCGTTTGCTAGGGTTTTTCCAATGTCAAAGTATCTTTTCCTTAGACCATGAGATCGTGTAACTCCCGGATACCGTAGGAGTGCTTTGGGTATACCAAACGTCACAACGTAACTGGGTGACTATAAAGGTAGACTACGGGTATCTCCGAAAGTGTCTGTTGGGTTGACATGGATTAAGACTGGGATTTGTCACTCCGTATGACGGAGAGGTATCACTGGGCCCACTCGGTAATGCATCATCATAATGAGCTCAAAGTGACCAAGTGTCTGGTCACGGGATCATACATTACGGTACGAGTAAAGTGACTTGCCGGTAACGAGATTGAACGAGGTATTGGGATACCGACGATCGAATCTTGGGTAAGTAACATATCGATTGACAAAGGGAATTGCATACGGGGTTGATTGAATCCTCGACATCATGGTTCATCCGATGAGATCATCGTGGAGCATGTGGGAGCCAACATGGATATCCAGATCCCGCTGTTGGTTATTGACCGGAGAGTCGTCTCGGTCATGTCTGCCTGTCTCCCGAACCCGTAGGGTCTACACACTTAAGGTTCGGTGACGCTAGGGTTGTGAAGATATGTATATGCAGTAACCCGAATGTTGTTCGGAGTCCCGGATGAGATCCCGGACGTCACGAGGAGTTCCGGAATGGTCCGGAGGTAAAGAATTATATATAGGAAGTGCTGTTTCGGCCATCGGGACAAGTTTCGGGGTTATCAGTATTGTACCGGGACCACCGGAGGGGTCCCGGGGGCCCACCGGATGGGGCCACCTGTCCCGGGGGGCCACATGGGCTGTAGGGGGTGCGCCTTGGCCTAGATGGGCCAAGGGCACCAGCCCCAAAAGCCCATGCGCCTAGGGTTCCACTTAAGGGAAGAGTCCCAATGGTGGAAGGCACCTCTAGGTGCCTTGGGGGGGAGGGAAACCTCCCCTTGGCTGCCGCACCTAGGAGATTGGATCTCCTAGGCTGGCGCACCACCCCCCCCCCTTGGCCCTCCTATATATAGTGGGGGAGAGGAGGGACTTCATACACCAGCCCCTGGCGCCTCCCTCTCTCCCCGTTACGTCTCTCTCTCGTAGTATAGGCGAAGCCCTGCTACTGTGACGCCCTGCATCCACCACCACGCCGTCGTGCTGCTGGATCTTCATCAACCTCTCCTTCCCCCTTGCTGGATCAAGAAGGAGGAGACGTCTCCCGTCCCGTACGTGTGTTGAACGCGGAGGTGCCGTCTGTTCGGCGCTTGGTCATCGGTGATTTGGATCATGTCGTGTTCGACTACATCATCACCGTTCTTTGAACGCTTCCGCACGCGATCTACAAAGGTATGTAGATGCATCCGATGACTCGTTGCTAGATGAACTCCTAGATGGATCTTGGTGAAACGAGTAGGAAATTTTTTGTTTTCTGCAACGTTCCCCAACAGGTGGTACGTCGCCGTGTCAGGGAGGAGGACGAGCACGTCCATCGCTACATGGCTGCTATGGACGTCAGGTTCTCCAATACCTGGCAGGTTCTTTGGGGAGATCACCCGAGCTATGATCCAGTGATGGTTCCTTCTCTTTGGGTGTCCACCGCCCGCACCTCAGGAACCGCGAGTGGCCTAGATTACTCTGTACTATTCGATCTTTATTAGCTTGCTAGCTAGCTAGCTAGTGATGTATTCAATATTATATCTATTATTCGAGATGATGTATTCGAGATTATATCTATTATTCGAGACGATGTATTCGAGATTATATCTATTATTCGAGATTATACTAAATTGTTTTATATTTCTTTTGGCATAGTTAAATAAAAGCTATGGCGGACAATACCGACAGAGATAGAGAACAGACCATGCTCGATATCATACGCGGGCCAGATGATGATCAGAATGAAGAAGATTTTGACGGCTCCGAATTTCTAAACAACACCGGAGAGGGTGATATGATATTCGATCGCGACGACCGAGAAGATGAAGTCATGAACTACGACGAAGAACATGTTGATCCTGAAACAACAAACACCGGCGAGGTATATATATTTATATAAGCAGGAATCTGGTGATCATCGCATGTTTTAAATGAGTTGAAGATATATTAACGAATCGATCTTTCTTCTTTCAGCCATCCAGATTGAGCAAATCTTCAGGCAAAAGGACGAAACGAGGCCCGAACAAAAAGTTGAAGGAGGGCGTAAAGTACAATATCGAGGCAATCAGACCTAATGGCGAACCATTAGCGCCTAAGAAGATTGCGGACAAGTTCGTTCGTCAGTGCGGAGTTATTGTGAAGGACCAACTCCCGATCTCCCTTCAAGAATGGAGAAAGCCAGCAAATCCACGTCCAGATGTTACTTTTGTCGACGAGAAGCAAAAAAATCTGCTTTGGGATACTCTCATGGAACATTTCACCTTACCAGATAATTTCACAGAAGCAGACGTGCGGAAAGTCAAGGACGCTGCTTTTAGGAAGATGGCGGTTGCATTCAAGAACCACAAGAGAATGACATGGGAGAAGTACGTCAAGGGAGGAAGGAAGACTCCAGTATTCGAGGGGATACTAGAGAATCAAAGTGCTCATTGGGACGATTTCGT
Source organism: Triticum urartu (assembly GCF_003073215.2). Taxonomy (NCBI): domain Eukaryota; kingdom Viridiplantae; phylum Streptophyta; class Magnoliopsida; order Poales; family Poaceae; genus Triticum; species Triticum urartu. Next base: position 707,386,821 of record NC_053024.1, on the reverse strand, counting down.
GAAATTCAAGGATTCAGAATTAGCTAAGGAACGATCGAGAATAAACAAGAAGAATGCCGAAAAAAAGGATAAGTTCCATAAGCTGGGGCCAGGTGGCTACGCGGTGGCAATGCCTAAGTTGGATAAGTCTGAGAAAGAGATGGAGGATGCAGGTGTCACTCCGGTTAGTAAGAGCTGGCCCCCCAGGTGCAGGACTTGGTTCTATGTGCATGGGGGGGAGTTGGACCCGAAGACAGGCAATGTTTCGACGAAGGCATGTCTGAATGGAGCCGATGATGCGCTACTTGTTGCAATAGAAGAGGCTCGATCGGGGGTGTTCCAGCCCAACAGAGAGAACGACGAGCTTACGCGTGCCCTGGGAAATCCTGAACACCCGGGAAGAACACGAGGCAAGGGCCCTATTTCGTGGTATGAGGGGTTTTCGGACTGGAACGCCGACTACAGAACCCGTGCGAGAAAGAAGATTGCGGAGGAGAAGAAGAGGAAGATGGAGGAGGAGCAAAGGAAGCTCGACTATGAACGCCTTCAAGGCCTAGAAGAAAGTCAAGCGGAATTGGCAGCTAAATTCCAGCGGCAGTAGGAGCAGATCGACTCACTTAGCCAGCAAAGGGGGTCTCAGCAGCTGCAGCAGCTAGCGGATGATCCAGTATTGGATACCACCGCCCCATCCATGCCGAGAAGCAGCGTGGGTTCCGCCCCGGGCGACGCAGTAGTGCTGGATAGATACCCCATGGATGACATCGCGGAGAACACTAACTGTGAGCTACACTTCAAAATGAAGAACATATCCATGAAGGTGGCGAACGCCGTTGCTTTTTCAAATTCCCCCGAGGCAACCTTCCATTGCAACACGATTCCAGCGGGCTATGCTCGTGTCTTGGTTGATGAGGTGGTGGACCAATATTCGGGGCTAGAGCTTGACATTCCTGGAGGTGATGAGGAGCACACACTCGGAGATGCCAAACATCGTATCATCCTATGGAGAAAGGATTGCATCATTTTTCGAAGGCCACCGACACCGCGTCACCCGACTCCTCGTCGAAGTCCGCCACCGAGTCAGCAGACTCCTGCTCCTCCAAGTCCACCAACGCGTGAGGCCACTCCTCCTCCTCCAAGTCCAGCAAAGTGTCAAGCCACTCCTCCTCCAAGTCCAGCACAGCTTCAGGCCACTCCTCCCCGTCCAACTCAGCCCCGTCAGCCGTCTCCGCCGCCTCAGCAATCGCAGAAGAGACACCCCGCAGCTATGGTGCGTAGCGGTACCAGTCGAGGTCATAGTACAAGAAGTACAGGCGGAGGCAAGCGATATAAATATGGTCCAAACCTCACTACTCCTCTTCCTGCGAGGGCTTACGACAGGACCGAGGAGCAAACCTATGCCATAGTGCGGGCAGAAGTCGACGCCCATTTTGGACCGAAACCGCCACCGCCGCCAAGGGAGAAAGTGCCTGTGGAAGTAGTTGACCACTTCATTCGTATGGCTCAACCACCAGCTCCTAAGCCTGTTGACACAGACTATGAGCGCCACATCAGGAAGTTACATCGACAACGTCTACAGAAGGAGGCGAGCTCGAGCTCGAGCAAACAACAAGCAGCTGTCAAAAAATGCGGGAAAACCGTTGCCCAGCTAGGAGAACAGGCGGCGCAATCGACCCCCCCGCTTGTTGTGCCGACAACACGTGACAGTACGCGCGCCCAATATTATTGTGGCCAAACAGTTTACGTTCCCGAGGTGGGCGATGTGGTAATAACCCAGGAGCATATAATGCAGGCTGAAGAACTCAAGATCACTGTTGGACAACTCCTCGAGATCGAGGACATGCCTGTGATTACAGAGGAGGAAATAAAACGGAAATATGTCCGGGGCCAACCTTTGGTCAAGCCAGAAGATGTCAAGAAGCTCCCAACGAGAATGTATGAATTGCATCAATGGTACATGGACATTACCAAGAGATCCGATCGAGAGTCCCTCATGGTGTATGTCAAGAAGGATCATTACTACCATGAGAAAGCTGTGGCCGTTGAGTATTCTGAACTGTTTCAGTTATACAATCAAGACGCACTCGACAAATCTATCGTCAGTTGCTATTGTCTGTAAGTGATTTCTTTCTGTAATTAATTTAAGTCTCAAGCTAGCTGTAGTGATCCTTTTGATCAATCATTACCTGTAATTATCCTCACTATATTCTTTTCTGTGGTATTATGCAGGATGAAGATGTATGAAATGAGAAAAGGTGGACGCTATGGCATTGGGTTCATTGACCCAAACACCGTTAATCAATACACATGGAAAATGAGCAAGTATTATGAAAAGCAGGTAGAGGACAGCATGATAGAGTTCTTGAAGGGCCTCAAATACAATGAAGATATACTACTTCCTTACAACTTCGAGTGAGTCACACTTTCTTGTACTACAAATTCTCTGTTTTTGCCTACTAGCTAGCTACATGTTTTTGCTTACATATGCCCGCTTAATTAAGACATGCAAACGTGTGTGCATGCAAATTTCACTGGATCTTGTGTATCATTAAAGTTGACGCCGGAACAGTTGAAATACTGGACTCGCTACTCAAAGCAAATAGTGACTACAACATCTTGTATGGGATAGTCAGCATGTAATTTCAATCATTATTAACTATATATCTCGGCCTATTTAGTTCGTCATTTCATGATATGAACTATTTAATAACCCCTTTATTCATTTTCTTTGTCGGCGGGCAGGGCTTGGGCAAGGTTCATCAGCGTCACGGAAGGCGAATGGAAACCACAGCTGAAATGGTTTCGATCCAAGGTAAGTAATTAAGTAGTACTAGCTAGCTAGCTAGCTGCCATCTCTTTAATTATCATGCTTGATTAATTATTATCTGATCAAATTAAATTCCATTCTCGTAGTAAAGGCCCTGAAGCAGGCGCAGGGGACTAATCTGTGTGCATACTGCGTTTGCGAGAACATTCGCATGATGGCGTCCGAAAGGAGCAGATCTCAAAGATAGGAATGGGTACGCTTGTCAGAATACTATTCACAATTTTTACACCATTATCGATATCTAGTCACACAACTAATACACATGCATATTGATCTCCTTCTTAACAGTTCAAAGAGGTGCGGGACAAGCTCCTAGAAACGGAGCGCGTAGAAGCACTTCAAGAGGAAATAGCGGGATTTTTGCTCGACCGGGTCATAAATCCGAAGGGAGAATACTATTACCCGCTACCGCCCCCATCGAACATGTCATGAACCACTTCCAATTGTCATCGTGCTCCGAAGGCACCAATTAGGCTAATGCCACTGGCTCCGAAGGCAACATGCATATGTAGGAGAAATTGTATATAGCTATACATGTGTGTATGTGTAAATTAATATGGTGGTTTGTGAGACATTGATGATATATATATATATGATTGGTTCTACTAGAAATTCTGTATATATATATATATATGCATAACGTGTACAATGTGTAGTACCGTAAAATACCAGCAAACGAAAAAGAATTAAAATGGAAAACACAAAATAAAATGAAAAAGAAATCATAAAACCAAAAACCCCCAAACATTTTAGTACCGGTTGGTGTTACCAACCGGTACTAAAGGGCTCCCGCCTCCGGAGCTGGCTCGTGCCACGTGGTTGCCCTTTAGCACCGGTTCGTGCTGAACCGGTACTAAGGGGGGGGGCCTTTAGTGCCGAAATGTTAGTGCCGGTTCCGAAACCGGCACTAAAGGGCCTTACGAACCGGTGCTAATGGCCCGTTTTCTACTAGTGTCTCCGGTGCGTGGCCCCCCTCACGGTAGGCGATTACACGGTAGTAGACGTTCTGCGGTAACGATGCGGCGTCAATATTACTAAATACTCGGAGCGCGATAAAATCATGAGTTTTTTTGCACGACGTGGGCACATGTGCTATAGGAACGATGGCATTTTTTCATAATTTTTGGTGATGGAGAAGTATCCGAAAAATTCCCTCTACGCGGATTGCCCTTCGCGCGTCTACGGCTGTGGCCGGCGGCCTCCGGGGGCTAGCATGCCGCCAAATCTTGCGCCGGCGGCCTCTCACAAGTCTAGAAGTGTTGTGGCGGTTGCAAACACCCGGCACGCATGTCCGGGGTGTGCCCCCCTCACGGACGGCGCCGCCGCCAGCACCTGGAGGGGGAAAACGGACGCGTGGGGTCTACACGGAGGGGATCTTGCTGTGGGTCTGGCCCGGATGTTGCTCCAAAGTGTTCCTATGGGCTGACCTAACACAACCGGGTGGGGAGGTCCACTGGTCAAAGCTCGTCCGTGCAAAGTCAAAGGGATAGATCCCATGGTCAAATGCTACAGGGTTAGGCAGGACGGGGGCACTGGGGGGTAGCAATGCCACCGGAGCGTCGCACCGGGCCCTCATACATGCGGGGTAGTGTGGTGGCATGTCCGAAGAGGTGGGACGCGTCTCCGGTGCGTGGCCCCCTCACGGACGGTGATTACACGGTAGTAGACGTTCTGCGGTAACGATGCGGCGTCAATATTACTAAATACTCGGAGTGCGATAAAATCATGAGTTTTTTTGCACGACGTGGGCACATGTGCTATAGGAACGATGGTATTTTTTCATAATTTTTGGTGATGGAGAAGTATCCGAAAAATACCCTCTACGCGGATTGCCCTTCGCGCGTCTACGGCTGTGGCCGGCGGCCTCCGGGGGCTAGCATGCCGCCAAATCTTGCGCCGGCGGCCTCTCACAAGTCTGGAAGTGTTGTGGCGGTTGCAAACGCCCGACACGCGTGTCCGGGGTGTGCCCCCCTCACGGACGGCGCCGCCGCCGGCACCTGGAGGGGGAAAACGGACGCATGGGATCTACACGGAGGGGATCTTGCTGTGGGTCTGGCCCGGATGTTGCTCCAAAGTGTTCCTATGGGCTGACCTAACACAACCGGGTGGGGAGGTCCACTGGTCAAAGCCCGTCCGTGCAAAGTCAAAGGGGTAGATCCCGTGGTCAAAGGCTACAGGGTTAGGCGGGACGGGGGCACTGGGGGGTAGCAATGCCACTGGGGGGTAACCCTGACACAGATGACCGCCGGGTCTATCCCTTTAACTTTCGCTGGACGTAGTTTGACCGGCGGGCCTTTTCACCTTGTTGTCATAGCCCAGCCATAGCTACACCCCCAACACAGTCCCGGCACAACCCACCCCAAGATTCCCTCTGCGTCGGCCCGACGTGGCCGTTTCCCCCTCCGGGGCACGGTGGCATCCACGCCCGTGAGGGGGGAGGGGGCACACCCCGGAGCCGCGTGCCTGCGTCTGCCACCACGTTTCCACAACCGTAGGAGGGCCCACCGCAACACCTGGCGGCATTGCTACCCCCCACAGGTACCCCGTCCCGTCTAACCTCTCCGTGACACGACGGAAGAAGGCCGTGTGGGGGGCAATCGATATATGTTTTCTGTACATTTAAGTTAATGAATTAGTATTGGAAACTGAAAAATAGTAATAATTGAATTTATAAAAAAATGCCGTAATTTTTTTTTTAAAATGTCGTAACAAAAAAAAATGCTAAGTAGGCCGTCGGCATATCTCATACCTTATCCACTCGGCTCTGTCGCTGGCAGGTGGGACCAAGCCTATGCAGACGGCTAAGCCGTCGGCTTAGGCCCCGCCCTTATCTAGTCGCCGCACGCCCTCCTCTCCTCCACTCGCTGCACGTCTCCTCTCCTCCACTCGTTTCTCTCCCCCAACCGTCGCCGCCACCCTCTCCCGTGCCGCGCCGCCGTCATCCCCGCCCTGACCCGTGCCGCCGTCCTCCCGACCCGCTCCGCCGTCCTGCCTGCCCCCGTGCCGCCCCGACGTCCTCCCCGCCACGCGCCTCCCCACCGTCCTCCCCTCCCCGTGCCGCCCCGTCCGCGCCCGCCCCGACCTGCCCTGCCCCGCCGGCCGCCACCTTGCCCCCATCCCGCGCTCCACCACCGCCCGCCGCGTCGCCCCATCGGTCACCTCCTCGCCCCGGCCCTGCCTGGCTCCGCCTCGCCCCGGCCCTGCCGCTCCGGTGAGACCTCCACCTTTTTTTTCTGTTTTTAGATAGATAGATTGTTAGATATATAGATAGATAGATCAATAGATAGATAGATTGTTAGATAGATATATTGTTAGATATATAGATAGAGATAGATAAATTTTTTGTTCGATGAGATGAATCGATGATGATGATGAATAGACAATGATGATGAATATATTGTTGATATTGTTAGTTGTGATGATGATGATGAATATTTATTTAATATTGTTAGTTGTGATGATGATGATGAATATGTGATGAAATAACCCTACATGATTCAAGAATAAATGAATGCACCTAAATTTGTGAGTTGATGATGAATATGCTTTATGAGTTGTGATGTTCTAAATTTTTGTCGCGTTGGAATTTGCAGGTTTTGTAGAGTTTCATGTCGGTGGAGTGATCGTCATCGGAGTTGTTGGTCAAGGATCGTCCCTTCTCTGTTCGACTACTTCCTCTACAGCCGAGGGTGAGCTACAAGTCCATCTCCTCCAATTTTTCATATCACTAGATTTCATTCTCAAGTCAACTGACGTAACCTAGGCGTCTCCCGTCCGAAAGGGTTGCATCGATAAATATGCATTCAATTGCATATTTATCACCGCGGCTCTTTCGGATTGTCCAGCGTTTTCCATGGACAGCCCGAGGATGTGTAGATTGGGTATGTTCTCCATGTTCTACCCCGTTCTGAGACAGGATTTCGGCGACGCCTCCCCATTGTTCTCCGGAGCACATTCTCTCGGCTATTTGCCGAGACGTGTATCTGGAGAACAGCGGGGAGGTGCTGCTGAAATTTTTTCTCGGAACGGGGTAGAATGGAGAACGTACTCAATCTACACATCCTCGGGTGGGATTAGGACCCATCTTTACCTATTAGAGCGTATCTGGAGTTACATCCTGACACACCTGACCCCATTGTGGCGCCTCTGGACGACATGGCGGTGGTGAGGATGGGGCCCAAGGAGCACGGTCGGGACACGGTTCTCGATGCTGTGATCACTCCTAGTATCTCCTACACACAGCTTCGTCGGATCCACCCGAGCCTGAGCCAATGCACGAGCCAGCCAGTGACTAGTACACGGTCCCTCTATCAGGAGCAACAATCTGTAAGTATTTTCCCTCTTATCTTCATTTCTCACTTCATTTTCCGCATTTAGTAGTTTTATGACTTCCATCATGTCATACCGTAGGCCTACATGGAGTACACACGCCAGGAGACCATGGCGTGGCATCAGAGGCTTTATGAAGACCAAGTGCAGAGGGATAGTCAGATGCAGCAGGCTTTTCAGGATATGGCGGCCGGCAGGTGTCCTCAGTTCCCTACAGCACAATGCCCTCCAGCACAACCAGTGCTGATGAGCTTTGAGGAGTTTGTGGCACAGAACGCTGGCCCCTCACCGGTTAGTTCATCCCCAATCTATTCACCCAAAGCATGTCATGCCTTTCAACACAGTCATAGATCCCGTGCATATGTCTTTTCAACATGTAGGGAACAGGTGGATCTACCGTTGGCGGTGGTCTTCGCAGCACTGCGGAGACACGGAGCCCGACCACTCCGATCCACGGAGGCGGAGGAGGAGGCGGTCTTGGCGGTAGCGCTGCCGCTAGCAGTGACGACCTGGGCTTCGGCGGTCTTGGCAGTGACGACCTCCGTGGTGCTCGACATCCTGGCGCTTAAGCCTTTGGGTCACATTGTGGCGGTCTTGGTGGTGATGATACTTATATGCTTGTGATGTTTCTTATTGTTGTTTGTGAGATTCTTATGCTTGGTGGTGATGATACTTATATGTTTATGCTTTGCAATACTTCTTATGATGTGTGATGATGAATTTGTTGTGTGATGCTGCTGGGTCAGCTGTTATGTGATGCATATATTTGTTGTGTGCTGTATATATTCAAATGAATTGAGCTAAAACAAAACAGAAAAAAGAAAAAAACAGACAGAAACTATGCCGACGGCAAGGCCGTCGGCATAGAGCTGCCGTGAGCTCCCAGTGGCTGCCACATGGCAGGTCTATGCCGACGGCCTAGCCGTCGGCATAGTTTCAAACTAAGCCGACGGCTAAGCCATCGGCATAGGCCTGCTCCAGGAGCTCCCAGTGGCTGCCACGTGGCAGGTCTATGCCGACGGGCTGGCCGTCGGCATAGTTTCAACCTAAGCCGACAGCTAGGCATTCGGCATAGGCCCGCCCCAGGGGTGACGCCTGCTCGCCATGTGGCACGTCTATGCCGACGGCCTGGCCGTCGGCTTAGTTTGAAACTATGCCGACGGCTAGACCGTCGGCACAAACCTGACACGTGGCGAGCAAGCATTGGTCAGCACTTGATGGCGGCTGCCGTTAGGCGATAACGTTGCCGACGGCCGGGGCCGTCGGCATAGATGTACGGACACCGTCGGGATAGGGCCTATGCCGACAGCCTTTCTATGACGACGGCATTCCTGGCTATGTCGACGGAAATGTTGCCGACGGCCCTATGCCGACGGGGGCCGTCGGCATAGGCCTGTCCCGACGGCCATTCAGGGCTATGCCGACGGCCCTGGCCGTCGGCATAGGGTGTGATTCCGGTAGTGATGGGTTGCTAACCTAGCATTTGGCTGTGACATATCTGTATATAATAAGGTGTTTTCCTTGGTGGGCACTCTTGCAAATCACAGGTTCAAGCCTCGACAGTCGGAGCTGGCATGTTGAGGCCATGGAAACAAGACCCATTGCACAAGCTCCACGTTAGCGGTTCAGAGTACCAACTCCATTTTTCAGTTTGAGGCTATCAGCCACCCACTGTGTGAGTAACATGGCCATTTCATATCTAACCATACAGAAACAAGCTTTTTTCAATATTTTTATACAATCTTATTACCTTTGAGTCGTAGTAACTTATTCTCGAATATCAGTATCTTTATTTGTGGTGAAGTTTGAAACAAGCATAATAAAGCATTGGTTGTTCTTTGTGTAATGAGAATTATTATATGGAAAGGAACAAAAACTTTGCATATGTATTTGTTACCCCCCCCCCCGCCCCGCACCCTTAAATGTTTAGATGATGATGTTAAAATCTGAGTACATTAATTTGGACTTTGTTGTATGAAATAAGAACTATCTTCAATTGTAGTGCCAGACTGCACAGCCATGTGGACATGTGGATATTAAAATTGATTGATTCTGCTAACTACAAGTTGAGACCTTGTGACTTTGATCTGGCATGTTTCATTCATAAGAAGCAAGATCCACTAACCAAGGATATCAACATAAAGTATCACAAACACATCTTCAAGGAAGAAATGGCCAAATGGATCAAAACTTTTCTTTCTATTTCTATAGTATCATGTACATTTGTACAGTATAGTGTATACATATGGGAAAATTGGATGAAGATCAGCTATTCCTTAAAAGGCGGATGCCAATCGGAGGGCGTCAAGAGTGACTTGGGAATCTATGAGCTAAGGATGTTGAGTAGGGAAACTCTGTTCTGGACTAATTTCCTGAACAAATGTTCTGCTCCACTCTCAAGATCTCCGATACTGCACTCTAACTCCTGCAATTGCTCCTCATTGCAAACAACTGCCTTCTTTTTTTGAAATGCCTTGGAAACAAGAGACTGTTTAGGCATTTCGATTTGCTTCAACAAAAGACGGAGTGTGGACTCGAGCAGAGAGGCAGAGATCTCTCTGGCCTTGGCCAACAGCATGACCATCTTGTATTCTGCAGGAGTCTTCTTTGTGTTCTTCTTGAAAAGATTCTTGGCCTTCTTCACCAAGCAGGTGTAAGATTGGAGCTTGGCTTGAGTAGCTGCATCATCCCCTTTCCTTAGAGCCACTTGCAGCTCTTGGACGATGGCCTTCATCTCGACGAAGATGTCTTGCATGGTGCTGCACAGATCTAGCAGCTCGAGAGAACCTTCCATTTCTTCATCCAATATGTTCCTCTCCTGGGAGGAGCAAACTTGGTTGCTTGGTAGGCCAATAATCTCTTCAAGACCATCGTAGATGTTTGCAAGTCTCCTGAGACCATCACACATTGTGCTGATGGAATTTGAGGAAGAGATGCTTGCTTCTAGGCTCTCAAGCTCTAGCTCAACTTCGGTCTCACTGACATGAGGCCTAGATGGCAAACTGGTCGATCTTTGGTGGAAAGCCATATCTGAGCTTGAAGCTTTACTCTGTATTGCGGGTGATGAGAGTTGAAGAAAAGAACACTTTTTGGTTGATGTGTCTACTGGTCTGCTGAGGCCTATTTATACAGAAATGTACAAGCAGTAGCATCTGTGGTAGACATGAAGAATCATGCCATCACATCTCCCTGATGCTGTCTGCTATGCCTTGAGATCTGCCAGCAGCGTATTGATTATAGCACCAAAGTCATCTCATGTTCACTACATTTTCTATTGTGATCTGCTGCCTTTGAGATGAACCATCGCATTGTCATGTTCGACTTATTGGCAGCAAGGACTAATTAAGAATGTTATAGTTTGCTGGTGGATCTTGACATAATTGCAATCTCAAGCTATTGTCTAGTGGAATTGTTCTGGCTACCGGATACCTATGTATTTTTCTTCATTTAATCAGGTATTTTTATTTTGTTGAATATACTCGTGATAACCACAGCCGGATGCTCAAGCTGGGATTTTTGTGTACTGGAAAAACAACATCTAATACACAAGGAACACATGCCTTCTATTTGTTCAACATTTTATCCCCATATTTTAAGTTATATCATATCAAACCATAAGATAAATGAGGGTTTTGAACTGTGGCCCTGCTCACCAATCTTCTTAATTTCGATGTTTTCCATACAATGTTGTTTCTTGTGGTTACACTAATTGATTCTCAAACATCGATGGCATTTTTTCATGAAGTTAACCATCCTAATAGGTTGCTTTTCATTTCCAGGCTATTGCTTCTGTTGCCGGCCAAATGGTTCAGTTCTGTGACTGAAAGTTTTTTGCTTCTTTTGCCAGCCACATCACAAGGTATGGATGCTGAAAAAAAAATCCTTTTTTCTGTTAATTTTGAAGGTTTCGGCCAGCATACCACGTCCTATAAGTTATGATGTTGATACAAACATGGATACATAACATCTCTTATTCTGCCAATGTTTGGCATAGCAAGCTGCTTTGACAAGAGGCGCGGTGTGGATTCCAAGCAATATGACTGTCATTTTTCTTATTGCTGCAAGTAGTCTGATCACCCCGTGGGCCTCCATAACAGGTGTATGTAACCGTCTTCCCGGTCTTCCTGAAATCTTTCTGTGCTTTCTTTCCTAATATTGACTTGATAGCTGCATTGTCTCCTCTTTTCAGAACCAAGTGCAGTACCTGGATGGTGGATGCTGGCCTTCAACTCTGAGAAACTTTCTTCATCACGTGCATGTTAGAGTTATAATATAAGTCATGTACCCCTTTGTATTTATCCCATTGTATAAGGGGTTTCCTGCATATGTTCCACACCTGTGCATGTATATATATATCGGCCTATGGCCTCATGGGAATACAAGTTGCATATTTCCTAACATGGTATTAGAGCCTTAGGGTTTTTTTATGCACGCGCAACTCGTGCTCTCGATCCAATCTCTTCTCCGAGCGGCCGTCCTTCTCCGAGCGGCGCTGCTGTCCGGCGTCTTCACCAACCGCAGGTTCACCCTGCTCCGGCGCTGCTCTCTCTCGTGCCCCTGCCCCCCTCCTCATCAAGCGCCTAGGCCGGCTGCCTCCGCCCTCGAGTTCGTCCGCCAGGCCTCTGCTCGATCCGGCTGGCTTTTCCGCTGGTCAATCCCATCCGAGCGTCCCTGCTGCTGCTGCTTGTTCATGATCCAGGCTGGTGCTGCTGCTCGTTTCCAATTCACCACCAAGGAGAGCCGCACGAGCGTCCCTGCTGCTGCTGCTTGTTCACGATCCAGGCTGCTGCTACTGCTCGTTTCCAGTTCACGGTCGGGGTTCTGCCCGCACGAGCCGCTCGCCCTCCAGATCGGGCCTCGACCTCTCGCCCCGGACTGCTGCTGCGGTTCTAGTCCGGACCCTCCGCTGGTTGCCTCCTGTTGAAAAAAAATGTCTGCTGCATCGGGCTATGTTGCTGTCCCTCGCTGTACGGTGATCTTTGATGGTACTAACTACACCGAGTTCACTGGCTTCATGCGCATTCACATGCGTGGCATCCGTCTCTAGGGTGTTCTTTCTGGCGAGGTCTGCTGTCCGCCACGTCCAGTTCCTCCGGTGGCCCCTACTCCGCCAACTCCACCGGTTCTTCCTACGGATGCTAATCAGGCTGCCAAGGATGCGGCTAAGCTTGCTGATGAGGCTGCTGCTCGTACTTATAATGAGAGGGTTTTGGCTTATGAGGAGGCTCTTCAGACGTATCATGGTGCTCTGTCTGTTTACACCCAGTGGCTTGATGATGATGCTCGTGCTGCAGCTGTTCTCACTGCTAGTGTTCTGCCTCAGTTTGCTTCTGAGTTTCTGGGTCTTCCTACTGTCTTTGAGATGTGGACCCGTCTTCGTCAGCGCTATCAGCCCTCTGGTGATGCCTTATACCTTTATGTGATCCGTCAGGAGCATGCTCTTCAGCAGGGTGACTCTACTGTTGATGACTTCTATGCACAGTGTTCTGCTATCTGGCGCCAGCTTGATTCTCTCTGCAGTGCTGGTTGTCGTACTTGCCCCTGTTGCCAGGCTGTCTAGGCCAATTTGGAGTTTCATCGCGTCTACGAGTTTCTGTCTCGGCTTCGTAAGGAGTTTGAGCCCCGGCGTGCTCAGTTGTTTGCTCGTGGCCGTATTTCTCTCATGGAGGCGCTTTCTGAGATTCGTGCTGAGGAGACTCGCTTACATGGTGCTGGTTTGCTGGAGGTTCCCTCTGTGCTTGCTACTCGGTCTTCTTCCACGCCACCTGCTGCACCACCGACCTCTTCTCGCTCGAGTGCTCCGCCGCTCTTGCCCACTCCTGGAGGCTCAGGTCGCCCCCGTCCACATTGCGACTATTGCAACAATGATGGTCATCTTGAGTCTCAGTGCTACACGAAGAAGAAACACCTGCGCAAGGCTCGATCATCATCTTCAGGGACTTCGTCATCTACCTCGACAGCTTCAGCCATTGCTTTGACTGAGCAGGATATTCTGAGACTTAAGCATCTGCTCGCGGCTTCAGGTTCTTCCTCGACGGGTACTGCTGGTTCTGTGACTGATGCTTCCCGCACTGAGCAATCACCCTCTACACAGTCAGGTACATCCCCATGGGTTCTGGACTCTGGAGCTTCTTTTCATATGTCTTCTCATTCTTCCACTTTGTCCTCTCTTCGATCACTGGATTCTCCTGTTCATGTCTTCACTGCTGATGGTACTCCACTTTCTGTTGCTAGTAGAGGAAATCTTACCACTCCTTCTTATCCTGTTCCTGATGTTGCTCATGTTCCTCGACTTACCATGAATCTGTTTTCTGCTGGTCAACTTACGGATTCTGGTTGTCGCGTCATCCTTGACGTTGACTCTTGTTCTGTCCAGGACCGTCGCACGCACACTCTGGTTGGGGCTGGCCCTCGCCGCCGTGATTCTCAGGGTCTTTGGGAGTTGGACTGGCTTCATGTTCCTTCCGCTGCCACCACCATCGCCAGTTCTTCTGCTTCTGTCGCCTCCGTTACTGGTTCCTTCCAGCAGTGGCATCATCGACTTGGTCATCTGTGTGGTTCTCGGTTGTCTTCTAATTTAGTTCGTCCAGGTCTTCTGGGGTCTGTCTCAGGAGATGTCTCTTTAGAGTGTCAGGGTTGTCGTCTTGGCAAGCAGATTCAGTTACCATATTCACATAGTGAGTCAGTGTCCAAGCGTCCTTTCGATTTAGTCCATTCTGATGTATGGGGTCCGGCCCCTTTCGCTTCGAAAGGTGGTCATAAATACTATATTATTTTCATAGATGATTTTTCTCATTACACATGGCTTTATTTCATGACTTCTCGTTCTGAGGTGTTGTCTATTTATAAGCGTTTTGCTGCCATGGTTCATACTCAGTTCTCTTCACCCATCCGTGTTTTTCGTGCTGACTCCGCTGGCGAGTATATCTCTAAGATGTTGCGTGGTGTTCTTGCTGAGCACGGGACTCTCTCTCAATTCTCTTGTCCTGGTGCTCATGCTCAGAATGGTGTGGCTGAGCAAAAGCATCGACATCTTCTTGAGACGGCTCGTGCATTGATGATTGCTGCCTCTCTCCCCCCTCATTTTTGGGCTGAGGCCGTCTCCGCATCCACCTATCTTATCAATATACAGCCTTCCGCTGCTCTACAGGGTGGTGTTCCTTTCGAGCGACTTTTTGATCGTTCTCCCGATTATTTGATGCTTCGCTCGTTTGGTTGTGTTTGCTATGTCCTTCTTGCCCCTCGCGAACGCACCAAACTGACCGCTCAGTCTGTTGAGTGTGTCTTCTTAGGCTACAGTGATGAGCATAAGGGCTATCGTTGTTGGGATCCTATTGGTCGTCGGATGCGTATCTCTCGAGACGTGACTTTTGATGAGTCTCGTCCCTTCTACCCACGCCCATCTTCCTCGACTTTTTCAGTGCAGGATATCTCTTTCCTCACTTTTCCTGACTCACCTATCACCCCCGTCGAGACTGTACCTCTCCGTTCCACTTCCTCTCCTTCTCCACCTCTACTTGATTTGCAGCCACCATCCTCCCCGGTCTCCTCGCCTAGCATGTCACCGGATTCTACACCTTCATCTCCGGTGACTTCTTTGTCGCCACCCCCCGATTCTACCTTGACGATTCCTCCTTCTATTATTCCATCTTTTCCTCAGCATTACACTCGTCGTCCACGACCAGTCGATGCCTCTGTGGATGAGTCGTCATCTTCCTCTCAGCCTACTTATGGCCTGCGTTCTCGTCCTCGTCCGCCTGTTGATCGCTTTGGATTTCCCACCGCTGGTGCTGCTGTTCTTGAGCCGACTTCTTACCGTCAGGCTGTTGTTCATCCTGAATGGCAGTTTGCGATGGCAAAGGAGATTGCTGCTCTTGAACGCACTGGTACCTGGGATCTTGTTTCTCTTCCTCCCGGAGTCCGTCCGATCACTTGTAAGTGGGTCTACAAGGTTAAGACTCGCTCCGATGGTTCTCTTGAGCGTCACAAAGCTCGTCTTGTGGCTCGTGGTTTTCAGCAGGAGCATGGTCGTGATTATGATGAGACTTTTACTCCTGTGGCCCATATGACCACTGTTCGTACACTTCTTGCCGTTGCCTCTGCACGCCACTGGTCTATATCTCAGCTTGATGTTAAGAATGCCTTTCTTAATGGTGAGCTGCGTGAGGAGGTGTACATGCAGCCACCACCTGGGTATTCTGTTCCTGATGGCATGGTATGTTGTCTTCGTCGCTCTCTCTATGGCCTTAAGCAAGCCCCCCGCGCCTGGTTTGAGCGCTTTGCCTCTGTGATCACTGCTGCTGTTTTTTTAGCAAGTGCTCATGATCCAGCGTTGTTTATTCACCTTTCTCCTCGTGGTCGGACTCTTCTTCTTCTTTATGTTGATGACATGATCATCACGGGGGATGACCCCGAGTACATTGCCTTTGTAAAGGCCCGTCTTAGTGAGCAGTTTCTTATGTCTGATCTTGGACCTCTTCGCTACTTTCTTGGGATTGAAGTCTCTTATACCTCTGATGGCTTTTTTATATCCCAGGAAAAGTATATCCAGGATCTTCTTGCTCGTGCTGCTCTTACTGACGAGCGCGTTGTTGAGACTCCTATGGAGCTCAATGTTCACCTCCATGCTACTGATGGTGATCCTCTCCCTGACCCGACGCGTTATCGTCATCTTGTTGGCGGTCTTGTCTATCTAGCTGTCACTCGTCCGGACATCTCTTATCCGGTTCATATTCTGAGTCAGTTTGTCTCTGCTCCCACCTCGGTTCACTATAGTCATCTCCTTCGTGTTCTTCGATATCTTCGAGGCACGATCTCTCACCGTCTATTCTTTCCTCGCTCCAGTTCTTTACAGCTTCAGGCCTATTCGGATGCTACGTGGGCTAGTGATCCTTCAGATCGCCGTTCACTTTCTGCTTACTGTGTTTTTCTTGGTGGTTCTCTCATTGCCTGGAAGATGAAGAAACAGCTTGCAGTTTCCCGTTCGAGTGCCGAGGCTGAGTTGCGAGCAATGGCTCTTTTGACGGCAGAGGTGACTTGGTTACGGTGGTTACTTCAGGATTTTGGTGTTTCTGTCACTACACCGACTCTGCTCTTATCTGACAGTACAGGTGCTATCAGCATTGCACGCGGTCCTGTGAAGCATGAGCTCACCAAGCATATTGGTGTTGATGCTTTCTATGTGCGCGCTGGTGTGCAGGATTAGGTTATTGCTCTTCAGTATGTGCCTTCCGAGTTACAGTTGGCGGATTTCCTGACGAAGGCTCAGACTAGAGCACAACATGGCTTTTATCTCTCCAAACTCAGTGTTGTTCATCCACCATGAGTTTGAGGTGGGGGGGGTGTTAGAGTTATAATATAAGTCATGTACCCCTTTGTATTTATCCCGTTGTATAAGGGGTTTCCTGCATATGTTCCACACCTGTACATGTATATATATCGGCCTATGGCCTCATGGGAATACAAGTTGCATATTTCCTAACAGTGCAGAGGACAACGAGCAGGGAGATCGCTCGAGTTCTCCCCCCACTTGCTTTGCCTGCTGAGCTTGGCAGAGGCTAACATGGACTCTTGGCAAGCACATTATCCCCCTTTTGGTCTGCTGTAAATGTGTCCTCCAACCTTTCCCATACCATCACACACACACACACACACACACACACACACACACACACACACATACACATATTTTATTTCAATGGTCAGGGAGGGCGAACAGCAGAGACGAGTGTGTTTAGGCCCTGAAGCTGTTCTTCGATGCTGATACCATTAGAGTGAGGGCTAGAAGGCACACTGGCAGACCTTCCATGCTTGGCGCAGAAGCTCTGGTGCTATTATTTGTTTCAGATGGAAAGGAAGAGAAGGGGAACATTTGGCTACCCTCATATATAGTGCAAAAGTAGAAGAGCCTACAGACAACAGGAATCTTGATCAGTTCAAGTCCTGGGAGCTTGTCACCCATCATCAAGGCAAGTTTTATGCTGCTCTGCTGTCATCTTAACATTTCATACATCTATGAGCATATGGGCCTGTCGTGTCTAAATTATTGGAGGCAAACTCACACACGAGGACCGGGTTTTGTATTAGATCTAGATAGCTTGATCATGCATGTGCATCGGTGTCTCAGCGTTACTACCATCTTCATGCTTTGCCACTGGCATGCTATGTACAGCTGTGTCTTAGTTGTTAGTGACAACCTCATCTGCACGAGGGTTTTGTGTCGACGGTTGGTGCTTTATTTCTTTTTGGCGAATGCGGTTGGTGCTTCCTGTTGTAAGGAGTCATTGAATTCATCGGCATGTTCCAGGTTGTGCTATCTGGTTCTGCTAGCAGGTTTTGTCTGTTGGCATTCCGATCAGTTTACACTGTTCACAACATCGCTGGGATGTTTCAGTCGCATGCTTACAAGTTTAGTACTGTTGATAATTTTACATTGAGATAATCCATCACATTATCATATGTTCCAGCAATTGGCAGCAAGAACCAATCAAAAAGATGCAGTTTAGTCTGATTGTGGATCTCGGCATAATTGCATGCTCAAGCCATTATTTAATGGGTTGCTAACCTAGCATTTAGCTATATTTAATAAGGTGTTCTCCTTGGTGGGCACTCTTGCGAATCACAGGTTAAAGCCTCAACGGTCAGAGCTGGCATGTTTAGGCCATGGAAACAAGATCCATTGCAAAAGATCCATGTTAGCGTGTTATCCCCAATTTCCAGTTTGAGGCTTCATTCACCCGCCATTTCATATTATGATCGACTTGACCATTTCATACTTCACCATTACAGGAATGATCTTTTGCTGTGCGCCACCCTATTTTTTCAATGTTTTTGTACAATCTTATTCCCCTCTTGCTCGTACTAATGATTCTCGGACATCGACATCTTTGTTTTTGGCAAAGTTCGAAATAAGCATATGAAGCATCGATTGTTCTTTGTCTACTGAGATTTATTAATATGGAAAGGAATAAAAACTTTGCGCACTGGCAAGTTTAGATTACGTCTTGCTCAGATTACTGTTAATCCTGTAGAAATTAGTTGTGGTTCTAGAGTAAATGTTATAATTACTTTTTCACTTTCAGTCCTTAAATGATATAGATCCCAACGATGTTAATATTTGAGTACCACTAGTTTGGACTTTGTTGTATAAAACAAGAAACGTATTCAATTGTAGTGCCAGACTGCACAGCCATGTGGTGGTGGTGGAGAATCTGGGTAATAAAATTGAATGATTCTGCTAACTACAAGTTGGGACCTTGTGACTTTGATCTGGCATGTTTCAACCATAAGGAGCAAGATCCACCAGCCAAGGATATCACCATAAAGTATCATAAACGCATCTTCAAGCATGAAAGGGCCAAATTGATCAAAACTTTGGTTTCTGTTTCTGTAGTATATATCATGTACATTTATACAGTATAGTGTATACATATGGGAAAATTGTATGATGATCAGCTATTCCTTAAAAGGCGGATGCCAATCGAAGGGCGTCAACAGTGACTCAGGAGTATCTATGAGCTAAGGATGTTGAGTAGAGAAACTCTGCTCTGGACTAATTTCCTGAACAGATGTCCTGCTCTGCTCTCGAGATCGCCGATACTGCACTCTAGCCCTGACAATTGCTCCTCCTTGCAAATCGCTGCCTTCTTTTTCTGAAATGCCTTGAAAACAAGAGACTGTTTAGGCATTTCGATTTGCTTCGACAAGAGACGGAGTGTGGACTCCAGGAGAGACACCGAGATCTCTCTAGCCTTGGCCAACAGCATGACCATGCTACAATCTGCTGGAGCCTTCTTCGCGGTCTTCTTGAAAAGATTCTTGGACTTCTTCACCAAGCGGCTGTAAGATTGGATCTTGGCTAGAGTAGCTGCATCATCACCTTTCCTTAGAGCCACTTGCAGCTCTTGGATGATGGCCTTCATCTCGACGAAGATCTCTTGCATGGCGCTGCAGAGATCTAGCAGCTCAAGAGAACCTTCCATTTCTCCATCCAATATGCTCCTCTGCTGGGAGGAGCAAACTTGGTTGCTTGGTAGGCAGATGATTTCTTCAAGACCATCGTAGATGTTTGCAAGAGTCCTGAGACCATCACACATCGCGCTGATGGAATTGGAGGAAGAGATGCTTGCTTCTAGGCTCTGAAGCTCTAGCTCGACTTCGGTCTCACTGACGTGAGGCCTAGAAGGCAAACTTGTCGATCTTTGGTGGAAAGCCATGTCTGAGCTTGAAGATTTGCTCTGTATTGTGGTCGTAGAGAGGAGGAAGAAAGAAGAGCTTCTAGTTTGATGCATCTACCATTCTGCTGACGCCTATTTATACAGAAGATATGTGTACAGCTGTGCTGCAGCATCTGATTAGTAGACATGAAGAATCATGCCATTACATCATCCTAGAGATCTGGCAGAAGCATAGAGATCCCAACACAAAAGTCGTCTCATGTTCACTCTGTCATGTTACACAAATTGGCAGCAAGGACTAATTAACAATGGTATAGTTTGATAAGGGATCTTCACATAGTTGCATGCTCAAGCTATCATTTAGTGGAACCTTGTTAGTTCAAGCCCTGAGAGTTTGTCCCCCATCTTCAAGGCAAGTTCATGCCGTTCTGCTGTCTTCTTATCGTTTCATACATTTATGAACGAGTATATGGGCCTGTCGAAAGTGTCTTAATTATCAGGGGCAAACTCACACACGAGGACCAGTTTTTTGTGCTGGATGAGCTAGACAGCTTGATCGTGTGTGTGATGACTAGCCCTCTTCATGCTTTGCCGCTGGCATGCTGCAGCCGTGTCTTAGTTGTTAGTGGCAAACTCATCTGCACGAGGGTGTTGACGTGTGGTTTCGTCTTTCTGGTGCAAGGAGTCATTGACTTCATCCGCATGTTCCAGCGTTGTGCTATCTGGTTCTGCTAACAGCCGTCCAACCTTACACTCTTGACTCCTCATAACATCGCTGGCATGTTTCAGTTGCATGCTTGCAATTCATCTAGTAATGCTAACTAATGTAGAGGTGTTCAAGTGCACAAACCTCTTTGTGGCCCGAAAATGCTTAAATTTTCTGTGAATTGATATTAAGTGTGTGTGTATATCGTCGCCACTGAGTGACAAGATTATAGTTGAAGAGGCACGGTTCTAAGGTTTTTTGACAAATATGCCAGTCAATTTCCTCACAAATTCTTAGCTACATGAGAGTTCTTAGTGTATATGGTTGTAATGGATTTTAGTGGCGTTCTTATACAATGTAAGAGGGGCGAAGAAACAAACAAAAGTATAGTACCATGCCTTGATGAGGCAAAATATTTCCATTTTACAGTAGAGATTTTATTGTTGTTAAGTCATCCTCCCAGGCGACACAGGAGGTGACTAGGGTTATCCTGCGCCGCCACTTCTAGCCCCTCATCTTCCTCACCTCCACCAGAGGAGGCTGCCGGGAAAGCCCGTGCGGCCGCCGGTGAAGGTGGTGACGGGGATTTCATCGCTCCGGTCTCGGCAAAGGGAATGGGGCTCTAGAGCGGCGGCCCTGCTTAGAGAGCTGACGCCATCTTCGCGGCTGGTGGTGCTCATGGGAGAGGGTCGGTGTCCTCGGCGGCGACGGCAGGCGCGGTACATGGCCGGCGGTCTGCTCTGGCAGTTCTCCTAGCGTCGGATCTGAAGTTTCTCGTCTTGTCCACTTCCCGCCGGATCTCGCGCCGGTGATCTTGTATCACCGGCCTGATGATGGCTGGGCACGGTGGTGTGAGTTGGGTTCGGGAGAAATCCTTTGGTGGCTTGGCTATCCATGTCGGTGAGACCGCCTGCGGGCGCTACTCCCCTCCTTGGAGGCACCGACGAGATCCCTTCTCCCCACCCCGTGTTCTCCGACCCAAGGTTAATTCCTGTTATCCCTTGTGGATACGGCGGCGGCAGCGCTCGGTGTCGTTACCTTCATTGGGGCACCGTTTGGCTAGGAGAGGCTGGTGTGTGGTGCCATGTGGTTAATTCCAACTCCTGAACCCCCACCCCACCCCCACCCGGACGAAAGTCCAAAACCCGCGTGCTTGGGCGGCGGCGATGCCTTGCTCGTCGTACCCTTCATGATGGCGTCGTCTGGGGAGGCTTGCGTATTCGGAAGAAGGCTGTTCTAGCGGTGGGATCCGGGTGGCAAGGGTCGGTGGCGGTGCGGTGCGGACTTTCTCAGGTGGAGTGGCATGTCATCTACAACATGAAGATGACGACTACTGGCGGCATGAGGCGGCTGGATCTCGACGACAGAACTGTCTGGATTGACGACTGCAGGGTGGTGACGTTGTTTGGCGCCATGGCAGCGTCCACGGCAGGACTAGCAAGGACGATGCGTATATACCTGCTCTTAAGATAGACCGCTGGAAGATGGTGGTGACGACCCATGAGAGTGCGTCAGACCGGTTTGTGCCCCACACCTAGGATGTGGCTTCGTTCAGGCCTTCGGTTTTAGATGTTAGGCTTTGGTGAGAGGTCTGTGAAGGAAATATGCCCTAGAGGCAATAATAAAGTTGTTATTTATATTTCCTTATATCTTGATAAATGTTTATTATTCATGCTAGAATTGTATCAACCGGAAACTTAGTACATGTGTGAATACATAGACAAACAGAGTGTCACTAGTATGCCTCTACTTGAGTAGCTCGTTAATCAAAGATGGTTAAGTTTCCTAACCATAGACATGAGTTGTCATTTGATGAACGGGATCACATCATTAGAGAATGATGTGATTGACTTGACTCATCCGTTAGCTTAGCACTATGATCGTTTAGTTTATTGCTATTGCTTTCTTCATAACTTATACATGTTCCTATGACTATGAGATTACGCAACTCCCAAATACCGGAGGAACACTTAGTGTGCTATCAAACGTCACAACGTAACTGAGTGATTATGAAGATGCTCTACAGGTGTCTCGGATGGTATTTGTTGAGTTGGCATAGATCGAGATTAGGATTTGTCACTCCGATTGTCGGAGAGGTATCTCTGGGCCCTCTCGGTAATGCACATCAATATAAGCCTTGCAAACAATGTGACTAATGAGTTAGTTGCGGGATGATGCATTACAGAACGAGTAAAGAGACTTGCCGGTAACGAGATTGAACTAGGTATGATTATACCGATGATCAAATCTCGGGCAAGTAACATACCGATGACAAAAGAAACAACGTACGTATATGCGGTTTGACCGATAAAGATCTTCATAGAGTATGTAGGAACCAATATGAGCATCCAGGTTCCGCTATTGGTTATTGACCGGAGATGAGTCTCAGTCATGTCTACATAGTTCTCAAACCCGTAGGGTCCGCACGCTTAATGTTCGATGACGATTGGTATTATGAGTTTATGTGATTTGGTGACCGAAGTTTGTTCGGAGTCCCGGATGAGATCACGGACATGACGAGGAGTCTCGAAATGGTCGAGAGGTAAAGGTTCATATATTGGAAGGTTATATATTCAGACATTGGAATGGTTCCGAGTGATTTGGGTATTTTTTCGGAGTACCGAGGGTTTACCGGAACCCCCCGCGGAAGTGTTAGGCCAACATGGGCCTAAAGGGAGATAGAGGGAAGCCCGTGGGGGTGGCCGTGCGCCCCCCTCGTAGGGAGTCCAAATAGGACAAGGAGGAGGGGGCGGCACCCCCTTCCCTTTCCTCTCCCCCTCCTTCCTATTCCCTCCGGTGGAGAAAGGAAAAGGGGGGGCAGTCCTACTTGGACTAGGAGTCCAAGTAGGACTCCCCCCATGGCGCGCCCCTCCTGGCCGCCGGCCTCCTCCCCCTTTATATACGGGGGCGGGGGCAACCCAAAGGCAGACCAAGAAATCTCTTAGCCATGTGCAGTGCCCCCCTCCATAGTTTACTCCTCCGGTCATATTGTCGTAGTGTTTAGGCGAAGCCCTGCGCGGATCACATCACCATCACTGTCACCATGCCGTCTTGCTGTCGGAACTCTCCCTCGACCCTCTACTGGATCAAGAGCTCGAGGGATGTCATCGAGCTGAACGTGTGCTGCACACGGAGGTGCCGTACGTTCGTACTTGGATCGGTTGGATCGTGAAGACGTTTGACTACATCAATCCATTAACATAACACTTTCGCTTTCGGTCTACGAGGGTACGTGGACACACTCCCCCCCTCTCGTTGCTATGCATCTCCTAGATAGATCTTGCGTGATCGTAGGAAATTTTTTGAAATTGCATGCTACGTTCCCCAACAGTCTGGGTATTCAGCTCAGGCTTACTGCATCCCTTCATCAATTGGATAGGAGTTGCGACACATCTCGCCAGGATGGTGGATTCAGACATTTTTTCAATAAAGGGAATATATTAATATCGCCGAGATACCAATTACACCCAGCCTCTGCAACAACGCAATATCCTACTCGCACTACGGATGCACACAACCAAAAAAATAAAATGAGAAGAAGCTAAAAAAGAAAAGTCCTACTACAGTGATCTACTCCTTGAAGCAGCATGACAAACACCACCAAGACAACACCTGAAGTACAAATTCTCCAAAAGCGACGCCTCCAAGAAGGAAACAGTGCACAAGCGCCGTCGTCGCCCGATCATAGATCATAGGTTTTCACCCTCACGCTCTCAAAACAATGACTTCAAAAAGGCCATTGCCAGGCACAACCAATTAAGGCCAGACATTGGATTTTCACCATGAAAGGTAAGACTTTGAACATCTCCTGTGTTGTCACCCGCACTTGCATGCCGCTGCTATGAGTCCCGAAACACCAAGCAAATTCCTCGTCACCGCAAAGACTCGAACCACCTTTACTAGTCCTCAGATCACAGCTTCCATGACATTCTCTGCCTCCGACTTCATCATGAAACGAAAAAGACATGTCCCATGATGGCAACAAGTAGCAGAGCTTCGCGCCGCTCCCTCCAGAAACCAAATGGTCGGAGAAAAAACATGGGTGCGCACAACCAAATCCCATCCAATCCAGCAATCTCCAGGCATGAGGCGCCCATGGGAGTTAGCCGGCGGAGCCTTCCGGAACTTGACACTCCGTCCAGATCAAGGAGGACAAGCATCAAGCAGATCTTCGCCATGATGTGAGAGAAACCATAGGACCGCCGCCTTTATTAGGCAGAACGACGGCCCTCACGCCGTCACCCACCGGCTCCCAATAGTAGGCCTCTATGCCGCCCTCGCGGCCACAACAATCGCCAAGGTCACTGAAGAAGGCCGAGGCCACCGCCCCGGCGTCCCTCTCCGCCGCGTGCACCTCGACGTCCAAAGCCGCCGATCTACAGCAGCTGAAGATCTCGTCGCATGGGGATGGAAGGCCCTTTCTACCACCCGCCACGCGAGGAGACGGAGGCCCGTCGCCACCATTAGCCACGTAGGCGTAGCCCGGTGGCCTCCTCCGGAGGCAGCAGGGGACGGAGTGTTGGGGATCGTAGCTGAAATTCAAAAAATTTCCTACGTTTCACCAAGATCAATCTATGGAGAGACTAGCAACGAGAGAGAGGAGTGTATCTTCATACCCTTGAAGATCGCAATGCGGAAGCGTTACAAGAACGCGGTTGGTGGAGTCGTACACGTAGCGATTCAGATCGCGATCGATTCCGATCTAAGCGCCGAACAATGGCGCCTCCGCGTTCAACACACGTACAGCCCGATGATGTCTCCCATGCCTTCATCCAGCAAGGAGAGAGGGAGAGGTTGGGGAAGACTCCGTCCAGCAGCAGCACAATGGCATGGTGATGGTGGAGGAGCGCGGTACTCCAGCAGGGCTTCGCCAAGTACTACGAGAGACGAGGAGGGAGAGGGGTAGGGCTGCGCCAAGAGAGAGATCAAATCACATGTATTGGGCAGCCCCATAACTCAAGTATATATAGGGGGAGGGGAGGGGCTGCGCCCCCTCTAGGGTTCCCTCCCCAAGGGGGGGCGGCAGCCCTAGATCCCATCTAGGGTGGCGGCCAGAGGGGAGAGGGAGAGAGGGGGGCGCCCTAGGGTGGGCCTTAAGGCCCATCTGGACCTAGGGTTTCCCCCCTCCCATTCTCCCTGCTCCTTGGGCCTTGGTGGGGGGCGCACCAGCCTACCTAGGGCTGGTCCCCTCCCACACTTGGCCCACGCAGCCTTCTGGGGCTGGTGCCCCACCTGGTGGACCCCCGGGACCCTCCCGATGGTCCCGGTACGTTACCGATAGCACCCGAAACTTTTCCGGTGACCAAAACGGGACATCCCATATATAAATCTTTACCTCCGGACCATTCCGGAACTCCTCGTGACTTCCGGGATCTCATCCGAGACTCCGAACAACATTCGGTAACCACGTACATACTTTCCCTATAACCCTAGCGTCATCGAACCTTAAGTGTGTAGACCCTACGGGTTCGGGAACCATGTAGACATGACCAAGACAACTCTCCGGCCAATAACCAACAGCGGGATCTGGATACCCATGTTGGCTCCCACATGTTCCACGATTATCTCATCGGATGAACCACGATGTCAAGGATTCAATCAATCCCGTATACAATTCCCTTTGTCTACCGGTATAGTACTTGCCCGAGATTCGATCGTCGGTATCCCAATACCTTGTTCATGTTGGGGAATGTAGTAATTTCAAAATTTTCCTACGCACACGCAAGATCATGGTGATGCATAGCAACGAGAGGGGAGAGTGTGTCCACATACCCTCGTAGACCGAAAGCGGAAGCGTTAGCACAACGCGGTTGATGTAGTCGTACGTCTTCACGATCCGACCGATCAAGTACCGAACGCACAGCATCTCCGAGTTCTGCACACGTTCAACTCGATGACGTCCCTCGAACTCTGATCTAGCTGAGTGTTGAGGGAGAGTTTCATCAGCACGACAGCGTGGTGACGATGATGATGTTCTACCGACGCAGGGCTTCGCCTAAGCACCGCTACGATATGATCGAGGTGGATTATGGTGGAGGGGGACACCGCACACGGCTAAGAGATCAAGATATCAATTGTTGTGTCTTTGAGGTGCCCCTGCCCCCGTATATAAAGGAGTGGAGTAGGGGGAGGGCCGGCCCTCTCTATGGCGCGCCCTAGGGAGTCCTACTCCCACCGGGAGTAGGATTCCCCCTTTCTTAGTAGAACTAGGAACCCTTCCAATTAGTAGGAGTAGGAGGGAAGGAAAGGGAAGGGAAAAGGAGAAGGAAGGAAGGGGGCGCCCCCCTCCCTAGTCCAATTCGGACCAGCCCATGGGGAGGGGTGTGGCCACCCTTTGAGGCCTTTCTCTCCTTTCCCGTATGGCCCATTAAGGCCCAATACGAATTCCCGTAACTCCCCGGTACTCCCGAAAATACCCGAATCACTCAGAACCTTTCCGATGTCCGAATATAGTCGTCCAATATATCAATCTTTACGTCTCGACCATTTCGAGACTCCTCGTCATGTCCCCGATCTCATCCGGGACTCTGAACTCCTTCGGTACATCAAAACACATAAACTCATAATATAACCGTCATCGAACTTTAAGCGTGCGGACCCTACGGGTTTGAGAACTATGTAGAAATGACCGACACACGTCTCCGGTCAATAACCAATAGCGGAACCTGGATGCTCATATTGGCTCCTACATATTCTACGAAGATTTTTATCGGTCAAACCGCATAACAACATACGTTGTTCCCTTTGTCATCGGTATGTTACTTGCCCGAGATTCAATCGTCGGTATCTCAATACCTAGTTCAATCTCGTTACCGGCAAGTCTCTTTACTCGTTCTGTAATACATCACCCCGCAACTAACTCATTAGTTGCAATGCTTGCAAGGCTTGTATTGACGTGCATTACCAAGTGGGCCCAGAGATACCTCTCCGACAATCAGAGTGACAATTCCTAATCTCGAAATACGCCAACCCAACAAGTACCTTTGGAGACACCTGTAGAGCACCTTTATAATCACCCAGTTACGTTGTGACGTTTGGTGGCACACAAAGTGTTCCTCCGGTAAACGGGAGTTGCATAATCTCATAGTCATAGGAACATGTATAAGTCATGAAGAAAGCAATAGCAACAAACTAAATGATCAAGTGCTAAGCTAACAGAATGGGTCAAGTCAATCACATCATTCTCCTAATGATGTGATCCCGTTAATCAAATGACAACTCATGTCTATGGTTAGGAAACATAACCATCTTTGATCAACGAGCTAGTCAAGTAGAGGCATAGTAGTGACACTCTGTTTGTCTATGTATTCACACATGTATTATGTTTCCGGTGAATACAATTCTAGCATGAATAATAAACATTTATCATGATATAAGGAAATAAGTAATAACTTTATTATTGCCTCTAGGGCATATTTCCTTCAGTCTCCCACTTGCACTAGAGTCAATAATCTAGTTCATATCGCCATGTGATTTAACATCAATAGTTCACATCACCATGTGATTAACACCCATAGTTTACATCGTCATGTGACCAACACCCAAAGGGTTTACTAGAGTCAATAATCTAGTTCACATCACTATGTGATTAATACCCAAAGAGTACTAAGGTGTGATCATGTTTTGCTTGTGAGGGAAGTTTAGTCAACGGGTCTGCCACATTCAGATCCGTATGTATTTTGTAAATTTCTATGTCAACAATGCTCTGCACGGAGTTACTCTAGCTAATTACTCCCACTTTCAATATGTATCCAGATAGAGACTTTGAGTCATCTGGATCAGTGTCAAAACTTGCATCGACGTAACCCTTTACGACGAACCTTTTGTCACCTCCATAATCGACAAACATATCCTTATTCCACTAAGGATAATTTTGACCAATGTCGAGTGATCTACTCCTAGATCACTATTGTACTCCCTTGCCAAACTCAGGGCAGGGTATACAATACGTCTAGTACACATCATGGCATACTTTATAGAACCTGTGGCTGAGGCATAGGGAATGACTCATTCTCTCTCTATCTTCTACCGTGGTCGGGTTTTGAGTCTTACTCAACTTCACACCTTGTAACGCAGGCAAGAACTCCTTCTTTGACTGTTCCATTTTGAACTACTTCAAAATCTTGTCAAGGTATGTACTCATTGAAAAACTTATCAAGCGTCTTGATCTATCTCTATAGATCTTGATGCTCAATACGTAAGTAGCTTCACAGAGGTCTTTCTTTGAAAAAAAAACTCCTTTCAAACATTCCTTTATGCTTTGCAGAATAATTCTACATTATCTTCGATCAACAATATGTCATTCACATATACTTATCAGAAATGTTGTAGTGCTTCCACTCACTTTTCTTGTAAATACAGGCTTCACCGCAAGTCTGTATAAAACTATATGCTTTGATCAACTTATCAAAGCGTATATTCCAACTCCGAGATGCTTGCACCAGTCCATAGATGGATCGCTGGAGCTTGCATATTTTGTTAGCAATTTTAGGATTGACAAAACCTTCTGGTTGCATCATATACAACTCTTCTTTAATAAATCCATTAAGGAATGCAGTTTTGTTTATCCATTTGCCAGATTTCATAAAATGCGACAATTGCTAACATGATTCTGACAGACTTAAGCATAGATACGAGTGAGAAACTCTCATCATAGTCAACACCTTGAACTTGTCGAAAACCTTTTTATGACAATTCTAGCTTTGTAGATAGTAACACTACTATCAGCGTCCGTCTTCCTCTTGAAGATCCATTTAATCTCAATGGCTCGCCGATCATTGGGCAAGTCAATCAAAGTTCATACTTTGTTCTCATACATGGATCTCATCTCAGATTTCATGGCCTCGAGCCATTTCGCGGAATCTGAGCTCATTATCGCTTCCTCATAGTTCGTAGGTTCGTCATGGTCAAGTAACATGACCTCCAGAACTGGATTACCGTACCATTTTGGTGCAGATCTCACTCTAGTTTACCTACGAGGTTCGGTAGTAACTTGATCTGAAGTTACATGATCATCATCATTAGCTTCCTCACTAATTGGTGTAATAGTCACAGGAACAGATTTCTGTGATGAACTACTTTCCAATAAAGGAGCAGGTACAGTTACCTCATCAAGTTCTACTTTCCTCCCACTCACTTCTTTCGAGATAAACTCCTTCTCTAGAAAGGATCCATTCTCAGCAATGAATATCTTGCCTTCGGATCTGTGATAGAAGGTGTACCCAACATTTTCTTTTGGGTATCCTATGAAGATGCACTTCTCCGATTTGGGTTTGAGCTTATCAGGTTGAAATTTTTTCACATAAGCATTGCAACCTCAAACTTTAAGAAACGACAGCTTAGGTTTCTTGCCAAACCATAGTTCATACGGTGTCGTCTCAACGGATTTAGATGGTGCCCTATTTAACGTGAATGTAGCTATCTCTAATGCATAACCCCAAAACGATAGTGGTAAATTGGTAAGATACGTCATAGATCGCACCATATCTAATAAAGTACGGTTACGACGTTCAGACACACCATTACACTATGGTGTTCCAGGTGGCATGAGTAGTGAAACTATTTCACATTCTTTTAACTGAAGGCCAAACTCATAACTCAAATATTTTACTTCTGCGATCATATCGTAGAAACTTTTATTTTTGTTACGATGATTCTCCACTTCACTCTGAAATTCTTTGAACTTTTCAAATGTTTCAGACTTGTGTTTCATCAAGTAGATATACTCATATCTGCTCAAATCATCTGTGAAGATCAGAAAATAATGATACATGCCGCGAGCCTCAATATTCATCGGACCACATACATCAGTATGTATGATTTCCAACAAATCTTTTTCTCGCTCAATTGTTCCGGAGAACGGAGTCTTAGTCATCTTGCCCATGAGGCATGGTTCGCAAGCATCAACTGATTCATAATCAAGTGATTCCAAAAGCCCATCAGCATGGATTTTCTTCATGCGCTTTACACCAATATGACCTAAACGGCATTGCCACAAATAATTTGCACTATCATTATTAACTTTGCATCTTTCGGTTTCAATATTATGAAAATGTGTATCACCGCGATCGAGATCCAACAAACCATTTTCATTGGGTGTATGACCATAGAAGGTTTTATTCATGTAAACAGAACAACAATTATTCTCTAACTTACATGAATAACTGTATTGCAATAAACATGATCCAATCATATTCACGCTCAACGCAAACACTAAATAACATTTATTTTAGGTTTCACACTAATCCCGAAAGTATAGAGAGTGTGCGGTGATGATCGTATCAATCTTGGAACCATTTCCAATACACATCGTCACTTCACCCTTAACTAGTCTCTGTTCATTCTGCAACTCCCGTTTCGAGTTACTATTCTTAGCAACTGAACTAGTATCAAATACTAAGGGGTTGCTATAAACACTAGTAAAGTACACATCAATAACATGTATATCAAATATACCTATGTTCACTTTGCCATCCTTCTTATCCGCCAATTACTTGGGGTAGTTCCGCTTCCAATGACCAGTCCCTTTGTAGTAGAAGCACTCAGTTTCAGGCTTAGGTCCAGACTTGGGTTTTTCACTTGAGAAGCAACTTGCTTGCTGTTCTTCTTGAAGTTCCCCTTTCTTCCCTTTGTCCCTTTACTTGAAACTAGTGGTTTTTGTTTACCATCAACACTTGATGCTTTTCTTGATTTCTACCTTCGTCAATTTCAGCATCACGAAGAGCTTGGGAATCGTTTCCGTTATCCCTTGCATATTATAGTTCATCACGAAGTTCTACTAACTTGGTGATGGTGACTAGAGAATTCTGTCAATCACTATTTTATCTGGAATATTAAATCCCACTTGATTCAAGCGATTGTAGTACCCAGACAATCTGAGCACACGCTCATTTCTTGAGCTATTCTCGTTCATCTTTTAGCTATAGAACTTGTTGGAGACTTCATATCTCTCAACTCGGGTATTTACTTGAAATATTAACTTCAACTCCTGGAACATCTCATATGGTCCATGACGTTTAAAACGTCTTTGAAGTCCCGATTCTAAGCCGCTTAAGCATGGTGCACTAAACTATCAAGTAGTCATCATATTGAGCTAGCCAAACGTTCATAACATCTGCATCTGCTCCTGCAATAGGTTTGTCGCCTAGCGGTGCATCAAGGACATAATTCTTCTGTGCAGCAATGAGGATAAGCCTCAGATCACGGATCCAATCTGCATGATTGCTACTAACATCTTTCAACTTAGTTTTCTCTAGGAACATATCAAAAATAAAACAGGGGAGCTAAACGCGAGCTATTGATCTATAACATAGATATGCTAATACTACCAGGACTAAGTTCATGATAAATTTAAGTTCAATTAATCATATTACTTAAGAACTCCCACTTAGATAGACATCCCTCTAATCCTCTAAGTGATCACGTGATCCATATCAACTAAACCATGTCCGATCATCACATGAGATGGAGTAGTTTCAATGGTGAACATCACTATGTTGATCATATCTACTATATGATTCACGCTCGACCTTTCGGTCTCAGTGTTCCGAGGCCATATCTGTTATATGCTAGGCTCGTCAAGTTTAACCTGAGTATTCCGCGTGTGCAACTGTTTTGCACCCGTTGTATTTGAACGTAGAGCCTATCACACCCGATCATCATGCGGTGTCTTAGCACGAAGAACTTTCGCAACGGTGCATACACAGGGAGAACACTTTTATCTTGAAATTTAGTGAGAGATCATCTTATAAAGCTACCGCCGAACTAAGCAAAATAAGATGTATAAAAGATAAACATCACATGCAATCAAAATATGTGACATGATATGGCCATCATCATCTTGTGCCCTTGATCTCCATCTCCAAAGCATCGTCACGATTTCCATCGTCACCGGCATGACACCATGATCTCCATCATCTTGATCTATATCAATGTGTCGTCACATGGTCGTCTCACCAACTATTGCTCTTGCAACTATTGCTATCGCATAGCGATAATGTAAAGAAATTATTTGGCGCTTGCATCTTATGCAATAAAGAGACAACCATAAGGCTTCTGCCAGTTGCCGATAACTTCAAAAAAACATGATCATCTTATACAACAACTTATATCTCATCACGTCTTGACCATATCACATCACAACATGCCCTGCAAAAACAAGTTAGACGTCCTCTACTTTGTTGTTGCAAGTTTTACGTGGCTGCTACGGGCTGAGCAAGAACCGTTCTTACCTACGCATCAAAACCACAACGATATTTTGTCAAGTTAGTGTTGTTTTAACCTTCTCAAGGACCGGGCGTAGCCACACTTGGTTCAACTAAAGTTGGAGAAACTAACACCCGCTAGTCACCTGTGTGCATAGCACGGCGGTAAAACCAGTCTCGCGTAAGCATGCGCGTAATGTCGGTCCAGGCCGCTTCATCCAACAATACTGCCGAACCAAAGTATGACATGCTGGTAAGCAGTATGACTTATATCGCCCACAACTCACTTGTGTTCTACTCGTGCATATAACATCAACGCATAAAACCTGGCTCGGATGCCACTGTTGGGGAACGTAGTAATTTCAAAATTTTCCTACGCACACGCAAGATCATGGTGATGCATAGCAACGAGAGGGGAGAGTGTGTCCACGTACCCTCGTAGACCGAAAGCGGAAGCGTTAGCACAATGCAGTTGATGTAGTCGTACATCTTCATGATCCGACCGATCAAGTACCGAACGCACGACACCTCCGAGTTCTGCACACGTTCAACTCGATGACGTCCCTCGAACTCCGATCCAGCCGAGTGTTGAGGGAGAGTTTCGTCAGCACGACGACATGGTGACGATGATGATGTTCTACCGACGCAGGGCTTCGCCTAAGCACCGCTACGATATGATCGAGGTGGATTATGGTGGAGGGGGACACCGCACACGGCTAAGAGATCAATTGTTGTGTCTTTGGGGTGCCCCCTGCCCCCGTATATAAAGGAGTGGAGGAGGGGGAGGGCTGGCCCTCTCTATGGCGTGCCCTAGGGGAGTCCTACTCCCACCGGGAGTAGGATTCCCCCTTTCCTAGTAAAATTAGGAACCCTTCCAAGTAGTAGGAGTAGGAGGGAAGGAAAGGGAAGGGAAAAGGAGAAGGAAGGAAGGGGGCGCCCCCCTCCCTAGTCCAATTTGGACCAGCCCATGGGGAGGGGTGCGGCCACCCTTTGAGGCCTTTCTCTCCTTTCCCGTATGGCCCATTAAGGCCCAATACGAATTCCCGTAACTCCCCGGTACTCCCGAAAATACCTGAATCACTCAGAACCTTTCCGATGTCCGAATATAGTCGTCCAATATATCGATCTTTACATCTCGACCATTTCGAGACTCCTCGTCATGTCCCCGATCTCATCCGGGACTCCGAACTCCTTCGGTACATCAAAACACATAAACTCATAATATAATCGTCATAGAACTTTAAGCGTGCGGACCCTACGGGTTTGAGAACTATGTAGACATGACCGAGACACGTCTCTGGTCAATAACCAATAGCGGAACCTGGATGCTCATATTGGCTCCTACATATTCTACGAAGATTTTTATCGGTCAAACCGCATAACAACATATGTTGTTCCCTTTGTCATCGGTATGTTACTTGCCCGAGATTCGATCGTCAGTATCTCAATACCTAGTTCAATCTCGTTACCGGCAAGTCTCTTTACTCGTTCTATAATACATCATCCTGCAACTAACTCATTAGTTGCAATGCTTGCAAGGCTTGTAGTGACATGCATTACCGAGTGGGCCCAGAGATACCTCTCCGACAATCGGAGTGACAATTCCTAATCTCGAAATACGCCAACCCAACAAGTACCTTCGGAGACACCTGTAGAGCACATTTATAATCACCCAGTTATGTTGTGACGTTTGGTGGCACACAAAGTGTTCCTCCGGTAAACGGGAGTTGCATAATCTCATAGTCATAGGAACATGTATAAGTCATGAAGAAAGCAATAGCAACAAACTAAACGATCAAGTGCTAAGCTAACGGAATGGGTCAAGTCAATCACATCATTCTCCTAATGATGCGATCCCGTTAATCAAATGACAACTCATGTCTATGGTTAGGAAACATAACCATCTTTGATTAACGAGCTAGTCAAGTAGAGGCATACTAGTGACACTCTGTTTGCCTATGTATTCACACATGTATTATGTTTCCGGTTAATACAATTCTAGCATGAATAATAAACATTTATCATGATATAAAGAAATAAATAATAACTTTATTATTGCCTCTAGGGCATATTTCCTTCAGTTCAATCTCGTTACCGGCAAGTCTCTTTACTCGTTCCGTAACACATCATCCCGTGATCAACTCCTTGGTCACATTGTGCACATTATGATGATGTCCTACCGAGTGGGCCCAGAGATACCTCTCCGTTTACACGGAGTGACAAATCCCAGTCTCGATTCGTGCCAACCCAACAGACACTTTCGAAGATACCCGTAGTGCACCTTTATAGCCACCCAGTTACGTTGTGACGTTTGGCTCACCCAAAGCATTCCTACGATATCCGGGAGTTGCACAATCTCATAGTCTAAGGAAATGATACTTTACATTAGAAAAGCTTTAGCATACGAACTACACGATCTTGTGCTAGGCTTAGGATTGGGTCTTGTCCATCACATCATTCTCCTAATGATGTGATCCCGTTATCAATGACATCCAATGTCCATGGTCAGGAAACCATGACCATCTATTGATCAACAAGCTAGTCAACTAGAGGCTTACTAGGGACATGTTGTGGTCTATGTATTCACACATGTATTACGGTTTCCGGTTAATACAATTATAGCATGAACAATAGACAATTATCATGAACAAGGAAATACAATAATAAACATTTTATTATTGCCTCTAGGGCATACTTCCAACACGGAGGTGGAGGGAGCGGGGCAACGGCAGCTGAGATCTGAATCGCCCATGCCGCCCCCTAGGGCGGCGGATTCAGACATATTGATGTATTACCTTGTAAGGTCCTTGTGCATAACTAATAAAATGGCTGCATGCATCTCCCAGATGCAGAGGCTGGGGGTCATCCTTCTTTTCGAGAAAAGATGTATTAACATTAGGATATGGTATCTCATAAATCCATGATGCTCAATTCAATAATCATCTCCCATGAAATACCAAATAACATCATGCAGAAGAAACCAGCATACAAATTTTTTCCATATGTGAATATGGATTATTTTATTATTAAGAACATTTTTTATTTCATTTTTTCAGTTAATCTATCCATCACAATTAGCTATATGATTTTATCAGCAATGCAAACTTATCATATGAATAAGAATAACAAGGTAGATACATACCAAAATAATAATTGAGCTTATGATGGACAGCATTTGCAACTATGAAGGGAATCTGGCTAGGTGTGACGCAACCATCAACCATGTGGCTTCGACCTGGCGTGTCCTATGCATGATCGGTGAGATCTACAAAATAAAGATTGTGTGCTAATCAAGAATCTTGTGCAGCTAAAAAAATCGAATCTTAAGGTAATGCTAACTTGTAAAAAAACTTGCATGTAGGTCTAAAATCATCTTGATCTTACCATTTACCACAGAAATGAAACCAGTGACACAAACCTAGGAAATACATGATGGATTCACATCATACACATCTCCTCTTGTCATGCATATATTCATCAGAAAGCCCCAAGAGATTTTATCAATTATCACAAAATCTGAGATGGATCAAAACTTTGGTCTTTGTTTCTATAATTTCTGTACATTTGTACTGTATAAATATGGCAAAACTGTATCAAGATCGGCTCATCCTCAAAAAGGCGGATGCCAATCAAGGGGAGTAGAGTGATGTGGAGTATCTATGAGCTAAGAAGGTTTAGAAGAGAAACTCTGTTCTGGACTAATTTCCTGAACAGATCTCCTGCTCCATTCTGAAGATCTTCGATACTGCACTCTAACTCCTGCAACTGTTCCTCCTTGCAGACAATTGCCTTCTTCTTGTAAAATGCCTTGCAGACAAGAGACTGCTTTGGCATTTCAATTTGCTTCAACAAGAGATGGAGTGTGGACTCCAACAGAGAGATGCAAATCTCTCTTGCCTTGGTCAATAGCATGACCATCTTGTCAAATGCAGGCTTCTTGGCAGACTTCTTGAAATGTTTCCTAGCCTTCTTCACCAAGCGAATAAAAGACTGGATCTTGGCTTGAGCAGCTGCATCATCTCCTTTTCTTAGAGCAAGTTGGAGCTCTTGGATGATGAGCATCATCTCGGCGAAGGTCTCCTGCATGGTGCTACAGAGATCTAACAGCTCAATGGAGCATTCCATCTCTCCATCCAACATGTTCCTCTGCTGGGAGGAGCAAGCTTGGTTGCTTGGTAGGAAAATAATCTCTTCAAGACCATCGTAGATGCTTGCAAGACTCCTGAGACCATCGCACATCGTGCTGATGGAATTGGAGGAAGAGATGCTTGCTTCTAGGCAGTGGAGCTCTTGCTCGACTTCGGTCTCACTGACGTGAGGCCTAGAAGGCAAACTAATCGATCTCTGGTGGAAACCCATATCTGAGCTTGAAGCTTTTCGCTGTCTTGTGGTTGATGGGAGGAGGAGGAGAAGCAGAAAAAAAGAGCTTCTTGTTTGATGTATCTACCGTTCCGCTGCCGCCTATTTATACAGAAGATGTGTACAGCTGTGTCGTAGCATCTGATTGGTAGACATGAAGAATCATGTCATTGCAACTCCCACATGCTGTCTGCTATGCCTTGAGATCGCAG
Source organism: Triticum urartu (assembly GCF_003073215.2). NCBI lineage: Eukaryota > Viridiplantae > Streptophyta > Magnoliopsida > Poales > Poaceae > Triticum > Triticum urartu. Next base: position 707,350,033 of record NC_053024.1, on the reverse strand, counting down.
CACTAAAGTCTTCTCATGTTTAGTACATTGTTTTCTGTGCCTACTGTCCATGAGATGAGTCACCACATTATCATGTTCCAGCCATTGGCAGCAAGAACCAATGAAAAAGATGCGGTTTAGTCTGACGGTGGGTCTTGGCATAATTGCACGCCCATGCAATTATTTAATGGATCGCTAACCTAGCATTTAGCTGTAACATGCCTTTTAATATGGTATTTTCCTTGGTGGGCACTGATGGGTATCACAAGTTAGATCCTCGACGGTCGGTGCTGGCATGTTTAGGCCACGGAAACAAGATCCACTGCTCAAGATTCATGTTAGTGGTTCAGCGTGTTATCCCCATTTTTTCAGTTTGAGGCTTTCAGCCACCCACCGTGTGAGTAGCATGACCATTTGATATCTAACCACTACACAGACAAGCTTTTATTGTGTGTCTCTTTTTTTCACTGATTTTGTACAATCCTGTCACCTTTTAGTCGTACTAACTGATTCTCGGACATCGGCATCTTTACTTAGGTGAAGTTTGAAATAATAAATAAGCATATAAAGAATTGGTTGTTCTTTGTGTATTTTTTCTCGAAAAGGGTTCTTTGTGTGTTGAGAATCATGATAAACAAAAACTGTGCGCAATGTCAAGTTTGGATTACGTCTTGCTCAGATTATTGTTGTTCCGGTAGAACATGCAAAAAGCTTGGTTGTAGGGTAATTTTCATTTTGTTCAATGCTAAATGATATAGATGTCGACGATGTTTAAAATTTGAGCGCACTAATTATGCCAGACTGCACATCCATGTGGTGGTGGTGGACAATAAAATTGATTGATTCTGCCAAGTACAAGTTGAGGCCATTTGACTTTGAGCTGGCATGTTTCATGCATAAGGAACAAGATTCACTAACCATGGGCTTCAAAATAGACTATACTGGGATCACAAACACGTCTTCAAGGAAGAAATGGTCAAATGGATCAAAACTTTTCTTTCTCTTTTTGTAGTATCATGAACATTTGTACAGTATAGTGTATATATACATATGGCAAAATTGTATGAAGATCAGCTATTCCTTAAAAAGGCGGGTGCCAATCGGAGGGCGCCAAGAGTGACTTGGGAGTATCTACGAGCTAAGGATGTTGAGTAGGGAAACTCTGCTCTGGACTAATTTCCTGAACAGATGTCCTGCTCCACTCTCGAGATCTCCGATACTGCACTCTAGCCACAACAATTGCTCCTCCTTGCAAACAGCTGCCTTCTTCTTGTGAAATGCCTTGGAAACAAGAGACTGTTTAGGCATTTCGATTTGCTTTGACAAGAGATGGAGTGTGCACTCCAGCAGAGACACAGAGATCTCTCTAGCCTTGGCCAACAGCATGACCATGCTACAATCTGCAGGAGCCTTCTTTGCAGTCTTCTTGAAAAGATTCTTCGACTTCTTCACCAAGCGGGTGTAGGATTGGATCTTGGCCTGAATAGCTGCGTCATCACCTTTCCTTACAGCCAGTTGCAGTTCTTGGATGATGGCCTTCATCTCGACGAAGATCTCTTGCATGGCGTTGCAGAGATCTAGCAGCTCAAGAGAACCGTCCATTTCTCCATCCAACATGCTCCTATGCTGGGAGGAGCAAACTTGGTTGCTTGGTAGGCAGATGATTTCTTCGAGACCATCGTAGATGTTTGCAAGAGTCCTGAGACCATCGCACATCGTGCTGATGGAATTAGAGGAAGAGATGCTTGCTTCTAGGCTCTGAAGCTCTAGCTCGACTTCGGTCTCACTGACGTGAGGCCTAGAAGGCAAACTTGTCGATCTTTGGTGGAAAGCCATGTCTGAGCTTGAATATTTGCTCGGTATTGTGGTCGAAGAGAGGAGGAAGAAAGAAGAGTTCTAGTTTGATGCATCTACCATTCTGCTGACGCCTATTTATACAGAAGATATGTGTACAGCTGTGCTGCAGCATCTGATTAGTAGACATGAAGAATCATGCCATTACATCAGCCTTGAGATCCGGCAGAAGCATAGAGATCCCAACACAAAAGTCATCTCATGTTCCACTAATTGGCAGCAAGGACTAATTAACAATGGTATAGTTTGATAAGGGATCTTCACATAATTACATGCTCAAGCTATCATTTAGTGGAACCTTGTCAGTTCAAGCCCCGAGAGTTTGTCCCCCATCTTCAAGGCAAGTCTATGCCGCTCTGCTGTCTTCTTATCGTTTCATACATTTATGAACGAGTATATGGGCTTGTCGAAAGTGTCTTAATTATCAGGGGCAAACTCGCACACGAGGATCAGTTTTTTGTGCTGGATGAGCTAGACAGCTTGATCATGTGTATGATGACTAGCCCTCTTCATGCTTTGTCGCTGGCATGCTGCAGCCGTGTCTTAGTTGTTAGTGGCAAACTCATCTGCACGAGGGTGTCGAGACGTGTGGTTTCGTCTTGCTGGTGTAAGGAGTCATTGACTTCATCCGCATGTTCCAGCATTGTGCTATCTGGTTCTGCTAACAGCCGTTGTCCAACCTTACACTCTTGTCTCTTCATAAAATTGCTGGCATGCTTGCAATTCGTCTAGTAATGCTAACAAATGTAGAGGTGTTCAAATGCACAAACCTCTTTGTGGTCCAGAAATGCTTACATTTTCTGTGAATATATAAATCGTTGAAGAGGCAAATATGTTGGTAAATTTTCTCACAAATTCTTAGCTACATGAGATTTTTTTTTAGTGTATACGGTTCTAATGGATTTTAGTGGTATTAGTATACGATGTAACCGGGGGGGGGGGAGAAACAGAAGTATATTACCAATGTCTATGCCCCATGCCTTGATGAGGCAAAATGTTTCCCTTTTACAGGTGAGATTCTATTGCTATTAATGTGTTAACATTAAGATATGGTATGTCCGAAATCTATCATGGTCAATCGAATATTCATCTTCCATGAAATATCTGTAGAAGTCAGTTGTGTTCTAGAGTAAATGTTTTCGTTACTTTTTCACTTTCAGTCCTTCAATGAATATAGATCCTAACGATGTTAATATTTGAGTATTCAATTGTAGTGCCAGACTGCACAGCCATGTGGTGGTGGTGGACAATCTGGGTAATAAAATTGAATGATTCTGCTAACTACAAGTTGGGACCTTGTGACTTTGAGCTGGCATGTTTCATGCACAAGGAGCAAGATCCACCAGCCAAGGATATCAACATAAAGCATCACAAACACATCTTCAAGGAAGAAATGGCCAAATTGATCAAAACTTTGGTGTCTCTTTCTGTAGTATCATGTACATTTATACAGTATAGTGTATGCATATGGGAAAAATTGTATGATGATCAGTTATTCCTTAAAAGGCGGATGCCAATCGAAGGGCGTCAACAGTAACTCAGGAGTATCTATGAGCTAAGGATGTTGAGTAGAGAAACTCTGCTCTGGACTAATTTCCTGAACAGATGTCCTGCTCCGCTCTCGAGATCGCCGATACTGCACTCTAGCCCTGACAATTGCACCTCCATGCAAACCACTGCTTTCTTTTTCTGAAATGCCTTGAAAACAAGAGACTGTTTAGGCATTTTGATTTGCTTCGACAAGAGACGGAGTGTGGACTCCAGGAGAGACACCGAGATCTCTCTAGCCTTGGCCAACAGCATGACCATGCTACAATCTGCAGGAGCCTTCTTCGCGGTCTTCTTGAAAAGATTCTTGGACTTCTTCACCAAGCAGGTGTAAGATTGGATCTTGGCTTGAGTAGCTGCATCATCACCTTTCCTTAGAGCCACTTGCAGCTCTTGGATGATGGCCTTCATCTCGACGAAGATCTCTTGCATGGCGCAGCAGAGATCTAGCAGCTCAAGAGAGCCTTCCATTTCTCCATCCAACATGCTCCTCTTCTGGGAGGAGAAAACTTGGTTGCTTGGTAGGCATATGATTTCTTCAAGACCATCATAGATGTTTGCAAGAGTCCTGAGACCATCGCACATCGTGCTGATGGAATTGGAGGAAGAGATGCTTGCTTCTAGGCTCTGTAGCTCTAGCTCGACTTCGGTCTCACTGACGTGAGGCCTAGAAGGCAAACTGGTCGATCTTTGGTGGAAAGCCATTTCTGAGCTTGAAACTTTTCTCTGTGATTTTGTTGATGAGAGGAGGACGAAAGAAGAGCTTCTAGTTTGATGCATCTACCGTTCTGGTGACGCCTATTTATACAGAAGGTGTGTGTACAGTTGTGATGCAGCATCTGATTAGTAGACATGAAGAATCATGCCATTGCATTAGCCATGAGATCTGGCAGAAGCACAGAGATCCCAACACTAAAGTCGTCTCATGTTCACGCTGTCATGTTCCACTAATTGGCAGCAAGGACTAATTAAGAATGGTATAGTTTGATGATGGATCTTCACATAGTTGCATGCTCAAGCTATCATTTTTAGTGGAATCTTGTCAGTTCAAGCCCTGAGAGTTTGTCCCCCATCTTCAAGGCAAGTTTATGCCGCTCTGCTGTCTTCTTATCGTTTTATACATTTATGAATGGAGTATATGGGCCTGTCGAAAGTGTCTTAATTATCAGGGGCAAACTCGCACACGAGGATCAGTTTTTTGTGCTGGATGAGCTAGACAGCTTGATCATGTGTGTGATGACTAGCCCTCTTCATGCTTTGTCGCTGGCATGCTGCAGCGGTGTCTTAGTTGTTAGTGGCAAACTCATCTGCACGAGGGTGTCGACGTGTGGTTTCGTCTTGCTGGTGTAAGGAGTCATTGACTTCATGCGCATGTTCCAGCGTTGTGCTATCTGGTTCTGCTAACAGTCGTTGTCCAACCTTACACTCTTGACTCTTCATAACATCGGCAGCATGCTTGCATTTCGTCTAGTAATGCTAACAAATGTAGAGGTGTTCAAGCGGACGCCTTTGGGGGTGGCCGGTGAGGAGGCTAAGGAGGTGGCGTTGCGGCTGACGACACGGCTGCTCCGGTTTGGGGTGGCAGGGTGCTAGGCGGCTCTGGCCAGGCCGCGGAGGCGCCTGCGTTGTAGTGGGGGTTAGCGCCCCGGCGGTGCTCCAGTGCTGGTGTGGCCGGTGGGCGCCGCGAGGTGGTCCTTCGGTGAGCTCTCTCGGATGCGGGTGAGGGGTGGCTTGGCTCTCCATGTCGATGGGCGGGCAGTCGTTGGTGGCCTCACGTCGAGCCCCGTCGGCTGCCACGGTGAGGCGACACGGGGGTGTGTCCGGTGGGGAGTTCTTAGGAGGGATGGGAGGCCCCGATGTCGGGCCACCCGTCACCGGTGCGGGGGTGCGCTAGTCTGGATGCGTCCACTCCCCCTTCCCCTTTCCTCAGCCGTGTGCCGTCTGGCGAGGCTCTGGTGATGTTCAAGGCAAGGCAGTTGCTGGCTGCTTCGTCGGTTGGGGGCTGCCAGTTATGCCAAAGCCAAGGCCTTCGGGTGCTCACGGAGGTGCTTGGATGCAGGGCAGCGGCCTTGGCGGCGGGAGACGCGATGTTCGTGGGCGGAGCACGCGTCATGGGTGCAGTTGGGCAGCCAAGGTCATGCGGGTGGCATATGGTTGATGATGTTCGGCGTAGCATGGTGGTTTGGTGGAGGGAGGGTTAACACCGGAGTGCACTACTCGCCCGGTTCTTTCAGGACGATGGTGGCGGCGGCCGCGAGCGTTGTTTCCTTCATGAAGGCTCCATCCTGGTGTTCCCTTCTTCTTCACATTGCTCTAGGTGAAAACTTGATCTTCGGGATCGGGCGGTAGTGACAATTCGGACGTGCCCTTCTTGAAGGCACCGCCATGGAGTCCATGCTCCTTCATTGTCCCGATTCACTTCTTCTCGGTGACTGGTTCTCGAGAGGTCCTCGTTGGCCCCAAGTGGTTCTTTTTGGCTCATCTGTAGTTTGCTTGGTGGTCGATTGGGTAGTGTTGTGATGCATCGGCACCCTTGTATCTTGCCTTGGTTGTGCGTGTGTTGCATTTTTCAGTGGCGTGTTGTATTCGGATTTGTATCTCTGATCGTTGCTTTATATATAAAGCCGGGTGAAAGCCTTTTTCGCTGAACTCTTGACTCTTCATAACATTGCTGGCCTGTTTCAGTTGGATGCATGCAATTCATCTAGTAATGCTAACAAATGTACAGGTGTTCAAGCGCACAAACCTCTTCGTGGCCCCAAAATGCTTGCATTTTCTGTGAGATATTAAGCATATATATGTTGTCGCCATTGAGTGTCAAGATAATAGTTGAACAGGCATGGTTCTAAGGTTTTTGGACAAATATGTTGGTAAATTTCGTCACGAATTCTTAGCTGAATGAGTTTTTTTAGTGTATAGGGTTGTAATGGATTTTACTGGCGTTCGTATACAATGTAAGAGGGGCGAAGAAACAAACAAAAATATAGTACCATGCCTTGATGAGGCAAAATATTTCTATTTTACAGTATAGATTTTATTGTTGTTAATGTGTTAACATTAGGATATGGTATCTCATAAATTCATGATGCTCAATCCAATAATTATCTCCCATCAAACATAAAATAAAATTATGCAGAAGATACCAGCATATAATTTCTTTTCGTATGTGCATATGGATTATTTTTGTTGTTAAGAACATTTTTTATTTCATTCTTTAACTTAATCTATCCATGAAAATTAGCCATATGATTTTAGCAGCACTGAAAACTTATCATATATGAATAAGAATAAGAAGGTAGATACATACCAAAATAATAACTGAGCTTATGATGGACAGCATTTGCAACTTTGAAGGGAATCTTGCGCAACCATCAACCATGTGGCTTCGACCTGGCTAATCAAGATTGTGTACTAATCAAGAATCTTAAGGTACAGATAAAAAAGAATCTTAAGGTAATGTTAACTTGTAAAAAAAACTTACATATTGTAGGTCTATAATCATTTTACTGTTAACATTTACCACAAAAATGACCAATAACAAAAACCTAGCAACTACATGATGGATTCACATCATACACATTTCCTCTTGTCATGCATATATTCATCACAAAGCCCAAAGAGATTTTATCAATATCGCAAAATCTGAGATGGATCGAAACTTTGGTCTTTGTTTCTATAATTTCTGTACGTTTGTACTCTATACATATGGCAAAACTGTCTCAAGATCGGATCATCCTCAAAAAGGCGGATGCCAATCACAGTGAGTAGAGTGATGTGGAGTATCTATGAGCTAAGAATGTTTAGAAGAGAAACTCTGTTCTGGACTAATTTCCTAAACAGATTTCCTGCTCCATTCTGAAGATCTTGGATGCTGCACTCTAACTCCTGCAATTTCTCCTCCTCGCAAACAACGGCCTTCTTCTTGTAAAATGCCTTGCAGACAAGAGACTGCTTTGGCATTTCAATTTGCTTCGACAAGAGATGGAGTGTGGACTCCAACAGAGAGATGCAGATCTCTCTTGCGTTGGTCAATAGCATGACCATCTTGTCGGATGCAGGCTTCTTGGCAGTCTTCTTGAAATGTTTCCTGGCCTTCTTCGCCAAGCGAGTAAAAGACTGGATCTTGGCTTGAGCAGCAGCATCATCTCCTTTTCGTAGAGCCAGTTGAAGCTCTTGGATGATGACCATCATCTCAGTGAAGGTCTCTTGCATGGTGCTGCAGAGATCTAAGAGCTCAATGGAGCATCCCATCTCTCCATCCAACATGTTCCTCTTCTGGGAGGAGCAAACTTGGTTGCTTAGTAGGCAGATAATCTCTTCAAGACCATCGTAGATGTTTGCAAGACTCCTAAGACCATCGCACATCGTGCTGATGGAACTGGAGGAAGAGAGGCTTGCTTCTAGGTGGTGGAGCTCTTCCTCGACTTCGGTCTCACTGACGTGAGGCCTAGAAGGCAAACTTATCGATCTTTGGTGGAAAGCCATATCTGAGCTTGAAGCTTATCGCTGTCTTGTGGTGAATGAGAGGAGGAGAAGCAGAAAATAAGAGCTTCTTGTTTGATGTATACACCAGTCCGCTGCCGCCTATTTATACAGAAGATGTGTACAGCTGTGTTGTAGCATCTGATAGGTAGACAGGAAGAATCATGCCATTGCATCTCCCACATGTTGTCTGCTATGCCTTGAATCTGCCAGAAGCGTAGAGATCACAACGCTAAAGTCTTCTCATGTTTAGTACACTGTTTTCTGTGCCTACTGTCCTTGAGATGAGTCATCACATTATCTTGTTCCAGCAATTGGCAGCAAGAACCAATCAAAAAGATGCGGTTTAATCTGACGGTGGATCTTGGCATAATTGCACGCCCATGCCATTATTTAATGGATCGCTAACCAAGCAATTAGCTGTAACATGCCTTTTAATAAGGTATTTTCCTTGGTGGGCACTGCTGTGTATCACAAGTTAGAGCCTCGACGGTCGGAGCATGTTTAGGCCACGGAAACAAGATTCATGTTAGTGGTTCAGCGTGTTCCCCATTTTTTCAGTTTGAGGCTTTCAGCCACCCACCGTGTGAGTAGCATGACAATTTCATATCTAACCACTACACAGACAAGCTTTTGTTGTGTCTTTTTTTTCAATGTCTTTGTACAATCCAATTACCTTTTAGTTGTACTAACTTATTCTCGGACATCCGCATCTTTACTTAGGTGAATTTTGAAATAACAAATAAGCAGATAAAGAATCAGTTGTTCTTTGTGTATTATTTCTCGAAAAGGGTTCTTTGTGTGTTGAGAATCATTATAAACAAAAACTTTGCGCAATGGCAAGTTTGGATTATGTCTTGCGCAGATTATTATTGATCCGGTAGAACATGCAAAAAGCTTGGTTCTAGGGTAAATGCTTTCTTTTCTTCAATGCATAAATGATATAGATGTCGACTATGTTTAAAGTTTGAGTGCACTAATTATGCCAGACTGCACAGCCATGGGTGGTAGTGGACAAGAAAATTGATTGATTCTGCTAAGTACAAGTGGAGGCCATTTGACTTTGATCTGGCATATTTCATGCATAAGGAACAAGATTCACTAACCATGGGCTTCAAAATAGACTACTAGGATCACAAACACATCTTCAAGGAAGAAATGGTCAAATGGATCAAAACTTTTCTTTCTCTTTCTATGGTACCATGTACATTTGTACAGTATAGTGTATACTTGTGCGAAAATTGTATGAAGATCAGCTATTCCTTAAAAGGCGGATGCCAATCGGAGGACGTCAAGACTCAAGAGTGACTTGGAAGTATCTATGAGCTAAGGATGTTGAGTAGAGAAACTCTGCTCTGGACTAATTTCCTGAACAGATGCCCTGCTCCACTCTCGAGATCACCGATACTGCACTCTAACTCCGACAATTGCTCCTCCTTGCAAAAGGCCGCCTTCTTTTTGTGAAATGCCTTGTAAACAAGAGATTGTTTGGGCATTTCGATTTGCTTCGACAACAGATGGAGTGTGCACTCCAGGAGAGAGGCAGAGACCTCCCTGGCCTTAGCCAATAGCATGACCATCTTGCAGTGTGCAGGACTCCTCTTCGTGTTCTTCTTGAGAAGATTCTTGGCCTTCTTCACCAAGCGGGTGTAAGATTGGATCTTGGCTTGAGTAGCTGCATCATCCCCTTTCCTTAGGGCCACTTGCAGCTCTTGGATGATGGTCTTCATCTCGACCAAGATCTCTTGCATGGCGCTGCAGAGATCTAGCAGCTCGAGAGAACCTTCCATTTCTCCATCCAATATGTTCCTCTGCTGGGAGGAGCAAACTTGGTTGCTTGGTAGGCAAATAATCTCTTCAAGAACATCGTAGATGTTTGCAAGTCTCCTGAGACCATCGCGCATTGTGCTGATGGAATTAGAGGAAGGGATGCTTGCTTCTAGGCTCTGAAGCTCTAGCTCGACTTCGGTCTCACTGGCGTGAGGCCTAGAAGACAAACTGATCGATCTTTGGTGGAAAGCCATATCTGAGCTTGAAGCTTTACTCTGTATTGCAGGTGATGAGAGTTGAAGAAAAGAACAGTTTTGGGTTGATGTGTCTACTGCTCTGTTGAGGCCTATTTATACAGAAATGTACAAGCAGTAGCATTTGATTGGTAGACACTAAGAATCATGCCAGTACATCTCCCAGATGCTGTCTGCTTGCTATGTCTTGAGATCTGGCAGAAGTATAGAGATCGCAACACTAAAGTCTTCTCATGTTTAGTACATTGTTTTGTGTGTCTACTGTCCTTGAGATGAGCCATCACATAATCATGTTCCAATAATTGGCAGCAAGAACCAGCAGGGAGGTTTAGTCTGATGGTGGATCTTGGCATAATTGCACGCTCAAGCCATTATTTAAAAGATCGCTAACTTAGCATCTAGCTTTATCATGCCTTTATAAATTATTTTCCTTGGTGGGCACTCTTGCAAATAAAAGTTAAAGCCTCGGCGACTGGAGCTGGCATGTTTAGGCCATGGAAACAAGATCCACTGCTCAAGATCTATCATCGGTTTCGCATTATCCTCATTTTTTTCAGTTTGAAGCTTACAGAAAGAAGATTTTGATATACAGAGTGCCTTCGAGAGCTAAGTTTTTATTTCTAAACACCTAGTTTGGGTTTAGCTTTCTCGGTTTAGCTTCATAGCTGTTCTCTTGTATAGCTGCACAGTTAGATAGATAGGTAGCTTTTTTTATTTCTTTTCCTTTTACTTACTTGTATATACTTTATATAAAATTTATAAAAATTCTGTGGAAAGAAACTCTTACAGTTTTGACAACCTGTTTTGTCAATGTTCTGTACAATCTTATTACCTCTTGGTCATACCAACTGATTCTCCAACATCAGCATCTTTATTTTTGGTGAAGTTGGAAGCATATAAAGCATCGATTGTTCTCTGTGTATTGAGAATCATTATATGGAGAGGAACAAAAGCTTTGTGCAGTGGCAAGTTTGGATTAGGTCTTGCTCCGACTACTGTTAATCCTAAAGAACAGGGAAAAGGCTGTGGTTCTACAGTAAATGCTTTTTTAATTCACCTTCCAAGCTTAAATGATATAGATGCGATGATGTTAAAATTTGAGTACACTAGTTTGGACCTTGTTGTATAAAATAAAAGAAAAGTTTGGACATTGTTGTATGAAACATGTATTCAATTGTAGTGCCAGACTGCACAGCCATGTGGTGGTGGTGGAGAATCTGGGTAATAAAATTGATTGATTCTGCTAACTACAAGTTGGTACCTTGTGACTTTGATCTGGCATGTTTCCTGCATAAGAAGCAAGATCCACTAGCCAAGGATATCGACATAAAGTATCACAAACGCATCTTCGAGCATGAAATGGCCAAATTGATCAAAACTTTGGTTTCTCTTTCTATACTATCATGTACATTTATACAGTATAGTGTATACATATGGGAAAATTGTATGAAGATCAGCTATTCCTTAAAAGGCGGATGCCAATCGAAGGGCGTCAAGAGTTACTCAGGAGTATCTATGAGCTAAGGATGTTGAGTAGAGAAACTCTACTCTGGACTAATTTCCTGAACAGATGTCCTGCTCCGCTCTCGAGATCGCCCATACTGCACTCTAGCCCTGACAATTGCTCCTCCTTGCAAACCACTGCCTTCTTTTTCTGAAATGCCTTGAAAACAAGAGACTGTTTAGGCATTTCGATTTGCTTCGACAAGAGACGGAGTGTGGACTCCAGGAGAGACACCGAGATCTCTCTAGCCTTGGCCAACAGCATGACCATGCTACAATCTGCAGGAGCCTTCTTCGCGGTTTTCTTGAAAAGATTCTTGGACTTCTTCACCAAGCGGGTGTAAGATTGGATCTTGGCTTGAGTAGTTGCATCATCACCTTTCCTTAGAGCCACTTGCAGCTCTTGGATGATGGCCTTCATCTCGACGAAGATCTCTTGCATGACGCTGCAGAGATCTAGCAGCTCGAGAGAACCTTCCATTTCTCCATCCAACATGCTCCTCTGCTGGGCTGAGCAAACTTGGTTGCTTGGTAGGCAAATAATCTCTTCAAGAGCATCGTAGATGTTTGCAAGACTCCTGAGATCATCGCACATCGTGCTGATGGAAGTGGAGGAAGAGATGCTTGCTTCTAGGCTCTGAAGCTCTAGCTCGACTTCGGTCTCACTGACGTGAGGCCTAGAAGGCAAACTTGTCGATCTTTGGTGGAAAGCCATATCTGAGCTTGAAGGTTATCGCTGCCTTGTGGTTGATGAGAGGAGGAGAAGAGCAGAGAGTAAGAGCTTCTTGTTTGATGTATCTACCCGTTCTGCTGCCGCCTATTTATACAGAAGATGTGTACAGCTGTATTGTAGCATCTGATTGGTAGACATGAAGAATCATGCCATTACATCGGCCACATGCTGTCTGCTATGCCTTGACATCTGGCAGACGCATAGAGATCGCAACACTAAAGTCTTCTCATGTTTAGTACATTTTGTTTTCTGTGCCTAGTGTCCTTGAGATGAGGCATCACAATATCATGTTCCAGCAATTGGCAACAAGAAGCAATCAAAAAGATGTGGTTTAGTCTGATGGTCGATTTCAGCATAATTGCACGCCCATGCAATTACTTAATGGGTTGCTAACCTAACATTGAGCTGTGACATACCTGTATTTAATAAGGTATTTTCCTTGGTGGGCACTCTTGCAAATTACAGGTTAAAGCCTCAACAGTCAGAGCTGGCATGTTTAGGCCATGGAAACAAGATCCACTGCAAAAGATCCATGTTAGCGGTTCAGCATGTTATCCCCATATTCTGTTTTCAGCTTGAGGCTTTCAGCCACCCACCGTGTGAGCGGCATGACCATTTAATATCTAACCTCTTAGTCGTACTAACTGATTCTCAGAGACCCCGGGAATGAGCATATAAAGTGACGAAAAAGTTTGTGCACTGGCAAGTTTGGATTATGTCTTTCTCAGATTATTGTTAATACTGTAGAATATGCAAAAAGTTGTGGTTCTGGAGTAAATGTTTTTTTCTTATTTTGACACCTTCAATGCTTAAATGATATACTCAGTTGTAGTGCCAGAGTAGTGCACAGCCATGTGGTGGTGGTGGGGAATCTGGATAGTAAAATTGATCGATTGGGACCTTGTGACTTTGATCTGGCATGTTTCATGCATAAGGAACAAGATCCACTAACCATGGGCATCAAAAACTGGGATCACAAACACGTCTTCAAGGATGAAATGGTCAAATGGATCAAAACTTTGGTTTCACTTTCTATTTCTATGGTATCATGTACATTTATACAGTATAGTGTATGAAGATCAGCTATTCCTTAAAAGGCGGATGCCGATCGGAGGGCGCCAAGAATGACTTGGGAGTATCTATGAGCTAAGGATGTTGAGTAGAGAAACTCTGCTCTGGACTAATCTCCTGAACAGATGTCCAGCTCCACTCTCAAGATCTCCGATACTGCACTCTAACTGCGACAATTGTTCCTCCTTACAAACAACCGCCTTCTTCTTGTGAAATGCCTTGGAAACAAGAGACTGTTTAGGCATTTCGATTTGCTTCGACACAAGATGGAGTGTGGACTCCAGGAGAGAGGCAGAGACCTCCCTGGCCTTGGCCAATAGCATGACCATCCTGCAATCTGCAGGAGCCTTCTTCGTGGCCTTCTTGAAATGGTTCCTGGCCTTCTTCGCCAAGTGGGTGTAAGACTGGATCTTGGCTTGAGCAGCTGCAACATCCCCTTTCCTTAGAGCCACTTGCAGCTCTTGGATGATGGCCTTCATCTCGACGAAGATCTCTTGCATGGCACCGCAGAGATCTAGGAGCACGAGAGAACCTTCCATTTCTCCATCCAATATGTTCCTCTGCTGAGAGGAACAAACTTGGTTGCTTGGTAGGCAAATAATGTCTTCAAGAGCATCGTAGATGTTTGCAAGACTCCTGAGACCATCGCACATCCTGCTGATGGAATTGGAGGAAGAGATGCTTGCTTCTAGGCTGTGGAGTTCTTGCTCGACTTCGGTCTCACTGACGTGAGGCCTAGAAGGCAAACTTGTCGTTCTTTGGTGGAAAGCCATGTCTGAGCTTGAAGATTTGCTCTGTATTGTGGTCGAAGAGAGGAAGAAGGAAGAGCTTCTAGTTTGATGTATCTACCGTTCCGCTGACGCCTATTTATACAAATAAGTGCACAGATGTACTGTAGCATCTGATTAGTAGACATGAAGAATCATGCCATTACATCTCCATGATATTGTCTGCTATGCCTTGAGATCTGCCAGCAGTGTATTGGTTACAACACCAAAGTCGTCTCATGTTCACTACATTTTATATTGTGGTCTGCTACCCTCGAGATGAACCGTCTCATTGCAGTGTTCCACTTATAGCAGCAAGGGCTAATTAAGAATGGTATAATTTGATGGTGGGTCAGACATAATTGCACGCTCAAGCTATTATTTAGACGAATGCTGCTGGCTACCAGCATGCTCTACATTTGTTGGATATATTCGTGATAACCTCAAGATTTGGAGCAGGCATTTTTATGTGCTGGAGAAACACGGAGCTCTTTATTTTTTTTTACATTCTCTCTTTTTCCTTTTCAGGCCATTGCTTCTGTTGCCAGTCAAATGGTTCGGTTCTGTGAATGAAAGATTTGTCACTTGCCACATCACAAAGTATGGATGCTAACAAATCCTGTTTGCTGGTCAGTTTGAGGCTTTTGCGTTTTCTCAACCAAAAAAATACGGTAGAATGCTGCAAATTTTGTAAGTGGGTGTTTTACCCAGGTCTGGTCATCCAATGGGTTAGTTTGGGAGGTCAAATTTCCATAAGGTTACATTGTTTCACTTTTACAGTCTTCCTGGACACAGAAAATTCAAGACTTGATTATTTTCCTTTTTTCTCTACTGTTTAATTTTTTTAGCAATGCAGTTTCAATGAGCATGTATGTTTTCTAAAGGTCAGAGATAGAAACTAATACATCTCATGGAATTAGAACAACCTACTTGTAGGTATACTGTGTCAACTTACTTGGTTTGATTACCGAATATATAACGGATTGATACAATCAAGAAAAGCTTAGCAGATCATCCAAGAAATGATTGAAATAAATAGAATGTTGTAAAGTATAAGACTCCTGAGCCCTTTAATTGAAAAGTCTTGAACTGTCAAGTAACTGCACAAGATTAAGAAGCCAAAGAAATGGAAGTGTTGTTTCAGAAAGATACCTTTGTTTGCTTGAACTCTGAACTTCCCATCTTCAGAAGCTGACCGAGCAGGTATTTGGATTATAAGTTTATAACACATACTCATCATCCAGAATTCCCGTGGAGATGGCGCATGAGAAGAACCAGATATGAAGGAAACCATGGATTTTCAGAATTACTCAGAAGTACAATGCTTTTTAAATATTTCAACCATTTCAGACAGAACAAAACATCTGAGATCACTTGGTAACTGACAGAAAATCAAATAATTCTTTGTTGCAACTGACTTTTCTCCTTACAACAAAATATAGTACATTCCTTAATCAACAAGCTCCCTCCAGCTAGTAGTAGTTGCAATATCTGCAGAAACAGTAAATCAAACAGATGAGAAGCTGCGAAAAATGAGGATGCATTATGCAGGCTCTTGGTGTATACTTTGAGAAGGAAAGCAAGCAAAACTAGCGCATCTATATAGGTATATATATAACACAGTTTTCTAAGAATGGCATCGGCAGCGCTTGTTCAACTAAAGACAGTTTCTCTTCACAAAAGCAAGGTACATAGCTGATTCTACTCTGAAACCTGAATACAGGAGACAAACATGAATTGGTAAAAACAGGCATGTGCATGTCTAGTAAAAGCGGCAATATGCAGTACATCATATTGATACATAATAAATTAGTTCCAGCCCAAGATCCATGCCCGCCAATTCTTTCAAGCAGGGGAAAGAGGAGAATCAGGGGCGCTCAACACAAGAATCAGAAGGGAGAGATGGCCTCACCTCATCCGGTTGCCTACATCACGTTTTGTGTCACTGGCGTGGATCAGGCCATGATCCTGGCTATATCCAGCCTAACCAAAAGAGGCCTTATTTGGATTACCCTCCCGGCGCTGATCTCAACCAGAAACTCTGGCATTTACATGTTGCTCATTTCTACACAAATCCTTTGAAGCATAAGAGCGAACTGTGGCAGGCCTGCACAAGTGCGCTGATTCATAACTCGGGGCATCCTTCAGACTCTTGCTTACAAAAGCGCCCTTCGCGGGGGCAGTGTAGATGACCAAGCATAACTTTATATTATTGGCATTTTCTCAAGAGATTTCAAAGGTTGACTCAAATTAACCTGGTTGGTATAAACAATTGAGTAGCATAATTGAATGTTACTTCCTTTAGAGGGCACTTCTTTCTAAGCATATCCACAACCTCCTCTGCTTCCTTCCATCGTTCAGCTCTACATGAACCCTTCAATGTAGAATTATAGGAAACGGCACCAGGCTTGCACGACATAGTGCTTAATAACTTGCGGGCATCATCCGGACAGCCTTGTTCAGAAAAGCCATTGTTAAGAGCATTGTATATGAAAATATCAGGTGTACTTTCCGGTCAAAAAAAATATCAGGTGTACTTCCATACTTTGGCATTTGCTCGAGCACCTAGATTGCACAATCGACAAGCCCTTTTTGGCACAAGGAATTGATTAGTATATTGATGTCACTTCATTTGGCGGACAATCCTTTCTGGCCATCTCAGATATCAGCTCCCCAGCTTCCTCCCATCGCGCAGCTCTGCACAAACCCTTTGCCACAGCACTGAAACAAAAAATACCAGGCTTACATGGCCTGCTTTGAAATTACTCAATGGCCGATTCCACAAGCCCTTGTTCAGAAAGGCTATTAATAAGGCTACTGTACATGACAATATCAGTGCAAAAGGTTGGATTACGCTTTGCTCAGATTATTCTTAATCCTGTAGGACATGCAAAAGGTTGTGCTTCTAAGATAAATGTTTTTGTTGTTTTTTCACCTTAAATGCTTAAATGATATAGATGTCGACGATGTTAAAACTTGAGAGTACTAGTTAAATTCTAGTGCCAGACTGCACAGCCATGTGGACATGTGGTGGTGGTAAAGAATCTGGATAATAAAATTGATTGATTCTGCTAACAGCAAGTTGAGACCTTGTGACTTTGATCTGGCATGTTTCATGCACAAGAAGCAAGATCCACTAACTAAGGACATTAAAATAAAGTATAGTAGACTCACAAAACACACATCAAGCATGAAATGGTGAAATGGATCAAAACTTCTGTTTCTCTTTCTATAGTATCATTTACATTTATACTATCTCGTGTATAAATATGGGAAAACTGTATGAAGATCAGCTATTCCTTAAAAGGTGGATGCCAATCAGAGTGTCAAGAGTGACTTGGGAGTATCTACGAGCTAAGGATGTTGAGTAGAGAAACTCTGCTCTGGACTAATTTCCTGAACAGATGTCCTACTCCGCTCTCGAGATCTCCGATACTGCACTCTAGCCCTGACAATTGCTCCTCCTTGCAAACAGCTGCCTTCTTCTTGTGAAATGCCTTGGAAACAAGAGACTGTTTAGGCATTTCGATTTGCTTTGACAAGAGATGGAGTGTGGACTCCAGCAGAGAGACAGAGATCTCTCTGGCCTTGGCCAACAGCATGACTATCCTGCAAGCTGCAGGAGCCTTCTTCGCAGTCTTCTTGAAATGTTTCTTGGCCTTCTTTACCAAGCGGGTGTAAGATTGGATCTTGGCTTGAGAGGCGGCATCCTCGCCTTTCCTTAGAGCCACTTGCAGCTCTTGGATGATAGCCTTCATCTCGACGAAGATCTCTTGCATGGCGCTGCAGAGATCTAGCAGCTCGAGAGAACCTTCAATTTCACCATCCAATATGTTCCTCTGCTGGGAGGAGCAAACTTGGTTGCTTGGTAGGCAAATCATCTCTTCAAGAGCATCATAGATGTTTGCAAGACTCCTGAGACCA
Organism: Triticum urartu; assembly: GCF_003073215.2. Taxonomy (NCBI): domain Eukaryota; kingdom Viridiplantae; phylum Streptophyta; class Magnoliopsida; order Poales; family Poaceae; genus Triticum; species Triticum urartu. Next base: position 707,332,148 of record NC_053024.1, on the reverse strand, counting down.
ACGCACATCGTGCTGATGGAATTGGAGGAAGAGATGCTTGCTTCTAGGCTGTGGAGTTCTTGCTCGACTTCAGTCTCACTGACGTGAGCCCTAGAAGGAAAACTTGTCGATCTTTGGTGGAAAGCCATCTCTGAGCTTTAAGCTTTTCTCTGTATTGTGGTTGATGAGGAGGAGAAGCAGAAAAGAAGAGCTTCTTGTTTGATGTATCTACAGTTCTGCTACCGTCTATTTATACAGAAGAAGTGTACCGCAGTGATGTAGCATCTGATTAGGAGACATGAAGAATCATGCCATTACATCTCCCTGATGCTGTCTGCTTGCTATGTCTTGAGATCTTGCAGAAGCATAGAGATCACAACACTAAAGTCGTCTCATGTTCACTAGTTTTTTATTATGTCTGCTGTCCTCGAGATGAACCATCACATTGTCATGTTCCACTTATTGGCAGCAAGGGCTAATAAAGAATGGTGTAGTTTTGTGGTGGATCTTGACACAATTGCATGCCCAAGCGTGGAATGCTGCTGGCTACCACATGCTCTTCATTTAATCAGGCATGTTTCCTTTTGTTGGATACTCATGGTTTAGAGCTGGCATTTTTATGTATTGGAAAACAAGATACAACCCACAAGGAACACAGAACTTCTTATTTGTTCAACATTTTATCCCCATCTTTTCAGTTTGAGCCACCCACAGGCCACAGTGTGAGTAGCATGGTTATGTCGCATCAAACCATAACATAGAAGAGGTTCTGAACTGTGGCCCTGCTCACCAGTCTTTTTTTCATGTTTTTCATACGGTGCTATTTCTTTTTGGTAGACTATAATTGATTCTCAAACATCGATGAGTTCTTTTTGGTGAAGTTTAGCATCCCAATAGGTTGGTTTTCCTTTTCAGGCTATTGCTTCTTTCGCCAGCCAAATGATTCTGTTCTGCAACTGAGAGCTGTGGATGCTGACAAATCCTGTTTACTATTGATTTTGAAGCTTTCTGCCATCATGTCTTAAAATAATTTCTAATGTTGATACAAACATAATCACATACCACCTCTCATTTCTAGAAGCCCACGGGTCAGACTGTAATGGTTTTCTTTTCTGGCCCATTTGGGGCGTACTGTGTCTCTTCTAACTTTTCAATGGAATGAAACATGAGGCTTTTGCGCTTTCTCAAAAACAGAAACATTAGAATGCTGAATATTTTGTAAGTTAGTCTTTTACCCAAGTCTAGTTATTAGTATAATGTAGTATTCCCTCCGTCCGGAAATACTTGTCATCAAAATGAATAAAAGGGGATGTATCTAGATGTATTTTAGTTCTAGATACATCCCTTTTTGTCCATTTTGATGACAAGTATTTTCGGACGGAGGGAGTATAACTTAAATGACCATGTTCATTGCAAAGTTCACAAGAGGCACGAAAAATATTGAATTTTTATCCAGATGGCAGAATAGTTTGGATGTCTGAAGGAACGAGATACCAATCAACTATTGAGGAATGGGCCAATCTGATCAATGCCCCAAAGAAAAGTGAAGATGACTTGGATGTTTATGCCAAGAAAAAGATGGATCACAATTTCATGTCACAGATGTACAAGGAAATCCCAGACAAAGCTCTTGAGACTTTCAAGTTTGGGTCAGTCCATTTTCTTCTATCAGGATTGCCAACGATCAACTGGATCGTAAGGCACACTCTTTTGCCCAAGTCAGGTGACCACAACATGATCAAAGGGCATGCAATTAATTTGCTACAGATATTTGATGTGCCACAGAAATTCAAGGTCATGAGCCTCATGGTTGAGACTATCAAGAGGACAGCAGCAGACCAAAAGAGAAGTTGTGGATATGCCCCACAAATCCAGGAGTTGATAAACTCAAAGATGGGCACAGACACATACTTGTTGGATAAGGAACACTTGCCTATCTACCCAGACTTCGAGGACAATCAAGTTGTGATGAATGAGAATGAACCATCATCAGTACAAGCTCAAGAGAAGAAGGAGAAAGCAAAGAAAGAGAAGGCTGCCAAGATGCCAACTCAAGAGGAGGCATCTGAGTACTTTTTGAAAAGCAAGCAGGACCAGCTTGGTTATTTGATAGCATCAACTCTGAGGATTGAGAAGGGGTTGGCCACCCTAACTCAAAACCAGGAGAGCCTGGAAAGAATCATGGAACAAAAATTCTATGATTTAGATGTCAAAGTAGCTGAGATTCAGTCTGTTGTGGAGCAGCTACAGGATGACATGCAGGAGAGGAAGGGAACCACAACCACTGATGCATTTGCCAGAGTGCCTAGAGCTCAGAGATCAACTACAGTGCCAGTAACAGACACCAGAGCCACTTCATCTGCACCAGCTACAGCTTCAGTGCCACCAGCTCCAGCACCTACCCCAGCAGCTCCATCTACTTCGACTGAAGCCTACGTTCTTGGAGTTCTCCGGACACCACCACCTGAAGACCAAGCCTGAGAGACGTTTTAGTGCTATGCATTTTCTATGAACTTTTTGGTAACTTGTTGCCAAAGGGGGAGAAAAATGTATAGATCATAGGCTTCAAGAGAGAGAGAGAGTTTGCTTTTGTTCTCTCTTGTCTTCTTGGTTGAACTTTGGTTGCTTTTGATTGCTTCAGATACTATGCTATTATCTGTGAGACATTGATGATCATGTGGTTGATCATAAGGCTGGTCACAATGAGGAGGAACTTAGGAGTAACATCACACACTCCAATACAACTTTGCTTATGTGTCACATATTTAATGAAGAGAGAGGTGCTTGTGGTAACTAGCTAAGTTACCGGAACATCACACACTCCAAGAAACAATGAGTCTATAACATAATAAATACATTGTTGCATGACACTACATAGATGTTCCTACCCACTGTGGAGGTAGTAACATAGTCTAGGGAAGTGTGTAAGTTACTAGACTATGTTCTTGCCCATTGTGACCAGCCTAAGCTACACTTATGCTTGTTAGATGATATTATCTTACTTATCCTTATATGATCATTCACTTTGCTTGGTGATGAGTGCATGTATTTAATTCTTATCATTTTGAGCGCTCCACCAAGATGTATGTGACATGGAAGAGTAACCCATGATCCTAACTCACTGTGCATTTGCAGTCCAAAGCAAATCTTAAGATATGCACAAATTTAGGGGAAGCTTTTGCTTTTCACATACTTCTCAAAGCGACAATATCTTTCACTCTTATTATCATTTGTCGAAGCTTTGATCTATATGTTGTCATCAATTACAAAAAAGGGGGAGATTGAAAGTGCAACTATCCCTGAGTGGTTTTGGTAATTCCTAACAACATATAGCTCATTGAGCTAACATTATTCCAAGATTAATATTTCAGGAAAAGCTCAATGAATGGCATGGC